>NW_027272131.1:925000-1525000 GCF_040938485.1 Diadema antillarum | reverse complement strand
GTTTGGCCAACAACTAGTGCAAATGACATTTAGATCAATTCTCCATGAGTGTCAGTCAAACACACAACTCCTCTTGTGCTTGCATGCAAAGAGATGTCCATACATGCATGCACCGTAGTGGAACTATGAGGTCATTCTAAGCTCCATTACCTCTGCACAGATCTGTGTTTCAGAGGTCAAACCCGACATTTAACAAACAGGTACCCTAACCTGATCAAAACTTAACTGGAAAACATCTATGAACATGCATTGTCTGCTTGTGTGTTGAGAAATGTCCTCCCTGGAAAGCGTGGCATGTATTTTTGCTTTTAAACTTTATGAATTATCGCGATACCAGCATGAAGCGAGTTTCTAGGCATATTGACAAACGTGTCTCTTCACCAATCAACTTGGGCTGTAAAAAAAAACCCTCTATCAATACTGAGGGGGAATACCACCCTGAAGGGGGGAGGGGGGCAGGGCTAACCAATAATGGTTTTGTGGTGTGCGCAAATACCATATTGTCATCTTTGCCTCGTAGTAACGTGATCTCAGAAGTTTAACATAATGTCGAGTCAAGGTCGTAAATTCAGGCTCAACAATGTCAGAGCATATTTTCAAGTGTGATTTGAAGCTCCTTTGTGGCTGAGTAAACTGTAATTACTTTTGCAGAGGAAATGTTATGTCCCTAGAAATTACCTCCTTATACGAGTTCCCAAGCCCATTTTTTCTTCCTTGTTGTTAAACACATTATATTTCTGTATTCTAGTTGACAATGGCAGAATTTAATCAGCAAGCATTACGGAACTGGAATAATGCGTCTGTTGAGAATGATAAGGGCGTTAAGTTGCCACTAAACCCACAGTGTTCAAGACAACTTAACGCCCTTCTCATTCTCAACAGATGAATGGTGGTAATGATAATGATAATGATGATAATAGTGATAATGATATTGAAAATAATGATAATGATAACAATAATGATAGCAACAACAAAGACTAAAAATGAAAAATGAAAACAAAAATGAAAAATGAAAACAAAAATGAAAATGAAAATGATGATGATGATTATGATATTGATAATGATAAAAACAATGATCATGGTAATGGTATGGTCGTATTTACCCCATATAACCTCTTCAGTATCAACCATTATCATCACCCCACCACTGCCATGGTTATCTTTTTGTACACTTCAGGTAAAGAGGCACATTGCTGAGTAATGCAGGATTTGAACCCAAGACCATGTTTACAACTTCAGAGCCTTTACCCACTACACCACACAACAAATTCAAAGAAAATGAAAGCTTAGGGCCTACAGCAATTAAATGTCAATCAACTTTTCTACCCAATTTTGACTTAAAGAAGCCTCAAACCACACATCAACACTTCAAAAAATTGCTTTAATTAGCTTCATTGACAATATCAATATTTCCGGTGGTAGAGTTTTTATATCCCCATAGGAAGAGAGAGCAAGCCCATTGATAGTAGTCTCTTGAAATTAATTGCACTAAGTATATCATTTCACAACCTCAATGACGTCTTGAGATTAAGGATATCTAACCATAAAGCTACTAGTAGTTCCATGATTTAACGCTAGTTATGTTTCAAAAATACTCAATTAATTATGTATAAAATCTGACAACTTCACTCCATCCAAAGCTTTGTTCTTTAACTTTCACTCCTTACAGATGAAATGTGGCATTACTGATATCTTTTAAATGAAAATGCTGGGCAGAATGATTTTTACCCATTTTAAATTTGTGCGGATGGTCACAATTGAGTGAACACTTCAAACAGCTCACCACTGCCAGGGTAATTAAGGGTCTCGGCAGCACATACTATGATAAAGGATAACTGGACTGAATCACAACAGCAAATTTATTCACACTACAGGAATAGAGAACATGAAGAAAACTACATGAAATCAAAGGTATAAAATGACATTAACATAATATACAATCCCAGACTTTGCCCACTTTTATTTTCAAGCTAGTTTCACATAGCGCAAAATTAAGAAAATTTCGATCCCATGAAAATGTCAACTTTTACAGTTCATTAGTTTTATTATTAATTTAGTTTCAGGTCATTTCCTCCATGTTATATGCAAATGTTTTCCCTTATTAACATTCCAATGGTATTCAAAAACTCTTGACATTTCCACTCCTGGCAACTCTATTCTAGTCTTGTTTGGATTAAATAAGTTTAATACAATGGGCCAACATTCATGAGAATTCATTTCTTCACTACATAGTAAGATACCACGAATGTGTATTGTCCGTTTCAGAAGAAAACTTCACGACTTCCCATCTTAGAGATGATATACAGCACATTTGTGTGACATGGAGTTACAACGTACCACAAGTATCACTTGACTTATCGTCGCTGGGGCGACAAGACCTCGTATCTACAAAATGTCAAATGTTCAGGAGAGCCAAAAAACACTGCGGCCAAAGCACTATAGCGAATGGGAGAGCCTTTCCTTTGACATGCTGTGGTGGCTTCATTTTTGGAGTAAGACAGTTGGAATTTGGACAGGACATTACTTGACCCATTATTTGACTAGTAATCAAAAAAAGTCATTTTCACTAAAATTGCAGATACAAGGTCTTGTCACCCCAGCGACGTTATGATATTCATGAAAACATGAAATATGCCACGCATATGGAATGAATGACATTATACCTGTATAATCATACAATAAAACACTGATGATAACATTACGCAGTGAAAAGGTTAATAGCTCCTTTAACCAAGAGCTTGTGCACATGATTCTTACCATTAATGCATAAGATTCATACCAATCATATTATATTTTTTATCAACTGACATTGCTTAACGATGAAAATTATTTAAGTGTATTAAATTTTGAGGTGATCAGTGTTTCCTACAGAGTATATAGTCCCATGAAGAAATTGTCATTTCTTTCTTTCTTTTTTAATCATGGGGCCGACAGTGCAGCTGCTAACATCAGTATGAACAAGTACAGACAATAGTGGTTATGCTTCCGCAACGAAACAAGCAGCAAACGTTTTACATGCACGTAAGTGAGGCAAGTTGTATGCACACATTTTGAGCTGTTTATTGGTCAAGAATACTGGTTACTTAGCCATCACAGGGGGTCAAGCTTCACAACTATGACCTCACTCAAATGGTATTCATGCTAGCTGCTAACTATTGACACTATGGGGGAGTCCCTGATCATCAAGCTATTGACAAATATGCCACACAAAATCTTGCGGATATGAGTATTGACCTTTGTACCTTCAAACAGAACCCAAGAGTTGATAAAGTACAAGTCAAGGAGAGCACTTACATGGACCCTAAAGGTAAAGTATACCTCCTGCTATCATCAAGCAGCAAATTTGTATTACAATTTACAAAGTTAAAGATAATAAAAAGTTTTGGTACCTCAAAAGTGTCCTTGAATTTCCTTGTCTTAGTTTGTGTTTCAGGTTAAAGTACCTTTCATATAACTAACACTGTGAGACTTACTCGCCCCAAAGTGCTCTCATGTCTTAGTAATCATGCAATTAACTGCGACAAGCAGCCCCATACGCATAGCGACCAGCAGTCCCATACGCATAGCGTAATCGGGCTTCGCATTGTAGCATTCAGGATCATGACAGATTTAGTATCGCAGGGTAAATGTCAACTTAAAATCCCATAAATTCTTCAATTTGAAGACTTACCAATTAAGTTGAAGTATTGAAAACAGGCTTCGGGCAACGTTTGGTTCTGCCTATAGTCCCTTTCTGTTCGAATTGATGACTGATTGTGACTCGGTCGACAGGACCTTAGGAGAGCTACATACAGTACACTGAATACTACAGCCAGTGCATGCGAACACATCACATGCACACAAATTTCAAATCCATGAACGGATAAGATGTTTGTGTGCGCATGCGCTGGCCATGGTATCCAGTGTATGTACTAGTAGCTCTCCCAAGTTCCTCTCGACCGAGTCACATTCAGTCATCAATTCGAACAGAAAGGGGCTATTGGCAGAACCAAACGTTGTTTGAAGCCTGTTTTCAATACTTCAACTTAATTGGTAAGTCTTCAAATCGAAGAAATTTTTGGATTTTAAGTTGACATTTACCCGCGATACTAATTCTGTCATGATCCTGAATGCTACAATGCGAAGCCCCATTACGCTATGCGTATGGGGCTGCTGGTCGCAGTTAGCTATGCGTACAATGGGCTGCACGCTGCTGGTCGCAGTCAGTGGTTTCGTACAATATTTATCGACGCTGTACAGCGTTGGCTCTGGTACGAAACCATTACTGCATGATTACTAAGACATGAGAGCACTTTGGGGCGAGTAATTCTCACAGACAACGTACTTTAACCTGAAACACAAACCAAGCTAAGGAAATTCAGGGAAGCTTTTGAGGTACCAAAACTTTTTATTATCTTTAAGCCACCTTGGAATGGACCTCATTTATTGAGGCTATTAGGGTGAAAATGAAATATAGAGAGTAATGGTTTGTCTGGTGCCTATTGAATGGCAATTCACTTACATTGTACTTATCACAATGGTAAAAGAAGAATTCACATCAGGGCCCCATTTCATTAAAGATGTTAGGATAGCAACTCTTGCTGGAATGATGGCAACTTCCCATAGCAATAGCCAATCAGGAAGCTGGATTCTTGTCATTACCATGACAATTGCCATTCCAGCAAGAGTTGCTATTATATCAATATCTTTATGAAAATGGGCCCAAATGTATTGAGCAGAGCTCTAACTGAGAATGATCATTGATATTTCATGGAAGTTTTCTTTTTTGCCATTATAATAGATAGATAGAAAATGTATGCAGCAAAGTTGCGCAGTTTGTAGGTGTTTTAAATCGTTTGAAGTTTGAATTGCCATCTTTTGTTTTATTTTCTCTTTACAATTCTTTTATATTGCTTCATTTGTTGTATTGTAATGTCGTATGGGGAAACACTTTTAATTCCAGACTTGATAAGTTATTTAAATTACAAAAGAAAGCAATTCGTAATGTTACAAAATCTCCACATTTAGCTCACACTTCTCAGTTATTCAAACGACTGAATACACTTAAGCTGCACGATATAAATAAACTTCAAATAATTTCTTTCATGCAACGTTTCCACACAGATACACTCTCTCCTTGTAATACATCATGAATATGTTCACATTAAATTCAAATATACACACTCCTAACACACGGAGCTGCAATAAAATTCATCAATGGAAATGTCCTAGTACGAAATTAAAACAAACTCTTCGTCATACAGGACCATTTTTTTGGAATGCAATTATTAACCCAGATAATTATAATAAGCAACAAAATAATTTATTCAAGAAGCAGTATGAAAGACATCTTTTATCTTTTTATTAAGATTGCATTGATGTATCTAACAATTCTTTCTATGTTCATTTCGTTTTTTGTTTCTTTTTTTTTTGTTTGTTTGTTTGTTTTTTGTCTGATGTTCCTTTGTGTATCTTCTGTATAAAACTGATTTATGATTTTTGAAACAACTTTAATTCCAATTCTACATGATTTGTAACAACGGTGTATGCGCGCCTACAGGCCTTATTGGCTTTTTACGTATAAACCATTTTCCATTTTACTTGTTGCCTTTTGTATTCTGGAACAATTCATACTGTAAGTTTGATGTTGTTGTTGTGGTTTCTTTTACATGTCATTGTTTTTTATGTTCATCTGTAACGCAGAATGCTTCATGTTGCTTTCATTTTGATTGAAATGGATATAAACGCATTGAATTGAATTATTCTCTGTGAATATGATTGTACGATCGATCTGTATTACTATGAATCACTAATATAACAAAACTCAGTACTCACGGCATCGTTTGTGCAAAAAGGTAGAGCATAAGAGAATGAAATGTCTGATGGAATATGCACATTTCCCATGACTATAACGAAATTACAAACTTCACTGCTGGCACCTGGTATGCTTCCTACCAGTCAATGATCCGTGACTTACGAAAAAAGATGCGCTTAACATGAATCATGCCGTAATAATTGATGACACTCTTTTATAGGGATGTGCCAAGTCTTGAGCTATTTTGGGGAATTTTCTAACCCTAATTGCTCTGCCATCTGATGCAATAAATCTCGCAGCAAGAAAAACTTTAAAGAGTCGTGTGACTGAACGATGACTCTATCCAAAGTTAAACAGATAGAGCCTCTTCAGCTGGCTGGGCTCAGAAAGGAAGCTTGGAGGTTGTCCAGCAGTTCGGAAGGCCACAGGGGGCACAGTTTGTTGGCTAAAATCACATTATTCAATGTTTCTAATGAATCTGAAGTGAGTTTACATACATGCATGCATGTACTTGTGTGTTTGTATGGTATATCATACCGGTTTATCTGATTGTTTGGCTGGTTGGCTTTATTTTTGTATTTTTCAACATTTGAGTACAAAATAAGTTAGCTTATAATTATTTTTCATCATTATTGACAGCAGAACAAAATGTAAACATAATTTGCAAATTTGTTATCAACAAAGTCTAGTTGATGTCAAATAAAAGCAAAATTTACAAAGGGGAAAATGCAGCAGACCGGACATTGAATGTGCTTGAAATGATGGAAGCCTGGGAATAGAGTACTGAAGAGAGGGGAAACAAGAAAACAAAGTGGAAAATATAGGTCAAGTAATTGTGCAAAAATTATTGTGCTGTGTGTGAAATGCAATGTGCTTGGGCCTCTAATAGCACTAAATTATTCACAAAATTTATTTTTCAATTAATTTACTTAATTATTTTTAAAAATGTCTATTGTTAGTTTTGTTAAACATATAAGTATTATTAATTGCAATTTGGATATAAATATGAAATAAGAAACAAACATTTGTAGTCAACTTCTTATGTTATGATTTGCTTCAGAATGGTCTCATATTCAAGTAATGTGCAGTTTAATGCTTCCAGGTTAGCGTCCCTGGTCAGTGACGGAGCATTAATCTGCACATTACTTGAATATGAGACCGTTCTGAAGCAAATCATTTTCACACAACAATAGATATACAATGAACTCTTGAATGAATCCCATAAGGATTGGAACAATCATCTCCCAGCATTTCCACTGATTCCCACTGATCAGTTACTAGCCTTCCCCTTTAACACTTTGTATATTTAACAATACTTGACATTGATTATACTTATTAGATTTTTTACACTGGTTGTTTCTATCCCTAACTCATATTTTAGAACTATTTTGAAGAAATAAGCTGGCATCTGCAAATGGTAAATAATATGCCTTTAATGAATCCTTTTACCACTCTTTGTTGCCTGATTTTACTCCTAAATAAAAAAAAGGTAAAACTGAAGATAAAGTGCTATTTAACTTTCATGCCAATTCCAATCACAAACGAGAAAAGCTTCACATCCCCCCGTAAAAAAAAAGACAAAGTGTTGCTTGAATCAGAGCCAAAAAAAAAAAAAGGAAGGCGAACATTTTGAAGGACAGCACACAGAGTGAATGTATGGAAGTACAGATTCAAAGGAAACTTTCACTGACCTTTGCTACTTTCACTGACCTTTGCTACTTTCACTTCATACTCTCAACTAAGTGGGACACACATCAGCATGCTATTGCCATGAGCGAGTATAAGAGGGGATGCCCTCTCAGATTTAAAGAAAATTCCCTAATTAGCAAATCTTAATGGAAAAAAATAACAAATTGAAGTATCAAAATTTTGAGAAGGACTGATGTCAGAAACGGATGTTTGTCCAGTAAACAATCATTCACAGGGCTGTTTATTATTTCACAGCATGTAAGACATCAATCAAAAACATTGACACTGAAACATAGTTTTTAATAAAATGACAGCACTTGAGCAGGTTTTTAATCCTGTAATTCCACTGTAATAATAAGTTTGTTTTTAAATGGATGCAAAGAATATACTTTCAGCCCGTTAAAGGCAATGCTGTATCCTGGTTAAATTCTTGGTCTAGGCACTATGATGCATATCCTTATCTTCTATGATATAATTACATTTACTGATTTAGTAATGAATCTCTGTTTAAAAATAGATATCAGTAGGCCCACTCATGTTTTTGACAAACCAGATAACTCATCGAAAGTCAACAAGTCATGCATATTTCTGAATACCTAAATGCATGCTAATGACCTTTTATTCTAAGACTTGATGAGAAGCATTTTATTTTTATACCCTATTCGAACTGCTTCTTTTCAGATACTTTTGATAGACATAAAATGCAATCTCAGTTGCTAGTGGTAATGACAGCTCTCTCAATTTATGGAACAATCCTCATGTAAGCATTTTTTTTTTCAGTCAGCCTGGCACTGTTAGTCTACATAACTCTTTATGTGCCATGGTGTAAGCCCCCAGTGTGCCACATTATTCTGAAACAGCAACCTAGTCATGCTTTGGGAAAACATTCTGTTTTTCAAATCTACAATTGTATGTAGGTAACTTTTACAAATTTGTGTTACCCTGAACATGTAATGAGCAAAGTTGTTGAGAAAATGCCAAGCTTTGCTTTGATATAATTTGTATGAAAATCTATGATTGCTTTTCTTTCAAATGCCCTGTAGCTACATATCATTGTAGAGGCACACAAAACAGTGACAGAAACTTAGAATTTACTCAAAAATCCAGTAGGGAACACCCCTTGATAGTCAATCACCACAAAAAAAAAATGCAAGCTACATGTGACAGGAACGGAATCGAGTAAAATGCTTTTACAGTACTGCAACATTGGGCAATTTGGTGATCCATTTGGGTGGGTTTGTGCGTTTGAGCAGAATATCAATGAAAAAATAAGAGATCGAAAGGAGCTAATGAAATCAGATCCCCAGATATGAAAAACTTCAATGAAAACTAATTGCTGTGCATTAGGTATATAATGATATCACGTAAGTATGTGAAATGTATTGGTAAAAGACTAGATGGAACAGGTTGCATTCCTAAAATCTGTGCAAAGTCAGTAAAAATATACACAAAAATTGACAATTTGTGAGACAAACACAAGCTTTAATCTTCTAACTTATGTTGCCAATGTAAAAATCATACAATATAGAGCTAGGAATTGAGAGGCTTCCAAAAATTCTGCGATAAAAAAATAATAGGAATAATTTGATATTCCCCAATTAAGCCTAAAATGAAATTGTATATTTACTGTACCTCATGAAAAACACCATCAATAATAAAAAATAAATAAATAAAAGAACAAAAAGAACAAAAATACTGTAAAAAGATAGAGCATCTATGCACAGAGAAATGTAGTATCCAGGATGTAGGCCTAATGGGTTAAATGATTTTCTACGGCTAATTCTAGAGGCAATTATGTTTAGATTGAAGTTTTCTTGATACATGGATATGATGATGATGCCATGTGCTAAATATATAGAGTAGTCAATAGAAATTAATGATTAACATGTTTGACATCAAGATGGTAGACCAGCTGTACTTCGACTTTATTGCAGTGGCATAAATATAATATAATATTACGCCTTTATGGTTGTGGTATATGCAGAATTAACATGCCATGCCCGAGTTGCAAACCTAGTTTCTGTTCATGTGAATCCACATTACCATAGAGCATGCCACAAGCTCAACAAAAAAATAAACAGAAAATGAAACATGAAAAATAAACATGTTTGCATTTCAGTGTTTTTGCTCTGAAGGTATACACCTATTAAAATGTAGAACTTTACAAATTTCTATTACTTGAATAAATACCACCCTGAACAGGTTAATACCAATGAGATATTTCACAGATATCAAAGTTACTGAAATATGTCTTTATAGTTTCTGCTCTGTAGAAATTTCTGTGTTTCTGTACAGATCTGTTTTCAATATTCAAGTGTTATCACTATAGAATCTTACCTGATCACAAAGGTAAATTTCAACAAATTGGTGCAATGATTGCAGTAGCTTTTGTTGTTGTTGTTGTTGTTGTTGTTGTTGTTTGGTCACCTAAATATGTGTACCTCATTCATGCATCCATGTTTATAAACCTAGAATGGAACCTTACCAACAGTACATTGAGTTGTGAGTCCATCAATTTATCTCTCTTTGTCTACAACAGTGTCATCTAATCTCATCTGTTCTACTTCAGTTGCACTTAACTCCCCCTTTATCTTTCCTACTTCCTCTTTTTGCCTTGAATTGCCACCCACCCCTTACTATCCTTTATCAGGCTGCTGGCCTCTGCAGGTAAAACAAACATACAGAAGAAACATTACCAAAGACAGATGCACAACAAAATGCATACTTTGGAGTCAGCTGGGGGGGGGGGGGGGGGGGGGGGGGGATCGAGGGAGGGGTCAAAATGAAAATTGTAAGTTTTCATCATGTTATTGAAATGAAATCTAGAAATAAACAGTAAATTTCATTTTATATAAAACCAAATTTTCTTATTTTGGATAAGGAAGAAGTAAACTCTTAATGTTATAAGTCTCTATTTCAGTCGCTGTCTCCTCAAAATACTACCTAATCATCACCCCTCTCCCCCCCCCCCCCCCCAACACCACCGAATCCAATCCCTAAAGTCAAATCAGCTCCTACCATAACCAGGGGCGGATCCAGGAATTCTGTAAAGGGGGGTCGTGACTAATATTTCTGGTGCCACTTCCGGGTTTCATTTCATTTTTTTCTTTTTATTTCCTTTGTTTTTAACGAAAAATGTTGCCACTGCGCCAGGCCATCGGGTGTGCGCTGGTTGCGCCCCCCTCTGGCTCCGTCACTGATAACCACACATGGTCCCAGTCTAGCCACATATTCCTCCCTTCTGCGGGCTTTAGATTCTACCCTGTGCTAATTGTTAGCATACCTCTGATCACCCTGCCTCTGGAGTAGAGTACATTGACAACAAGGGAGACAATGAAACATGAGTAATAAGACTGATGAGAGGTAAAGAACGCAAACGTGAGCAAGCATTGGATGAAGGCTAACACACGGGCAAGAACAAATAGAAACAAACAAAGGAAAGGCAAAGAACAGGCAAGCTAGCAGATAGAACAGAAAGCAGGCACTGAAATCATAGCAGTGGGACTGACTGATGTTCTCCAGCCCCTCCCTTGTGTAGAGGGAGGACTCCGAGGTGGTTCGCTGGAGGCTCGGCTGGCAGGCGGGCAGGCTGGTGGGGAAGTTGAGCACGCTAACCACCGACTCTCTGCCACTGCGCCAGGCCATCGGGCTGCTGCTGGCCCCGCCGTGTCCTCTCCTCTAGGTGGCTCCTGGGCTGTAGGGACTCCGCTAGCTGCTTCCACGATGGACAAGTCTGCGACATCACTACAGTCCTGCAAGACACAGCCCAAGAGACCAGCCAATCAGTCAAGCATATAGATTATGACAGGAATTCGGCAAATTATGCAAGTTAACATGACAACATTTTCCCCTTTTTTGAAGAACTTAAGCAATCATTAATAGCAGTCACATGTTCCATATTTAGTAACAATATAGCAAATCTCTTGCTTGTGAGAATGCTTAGCGTCATGAAGATATCATGAAAAGAATGTAAATTAGGCAAAATTATTACAACTGAGTGAATAAAAAATGTGTAGCTTCAGAATATGGACGGAGCACACAAGTTAGAGGTGTATTGCTCAAAATTCTTGCGTGACAAAGTTACAATCATGCACATTTTATACAGTACCACAGACTGTAAAAACACAATTAACTCCTATGGGGAGTTCACAAAAACAGTGATCAAGTCATCAATAATTCTGGATCTATGATCACAATTAAGCCATTGACTTGTAGGTTGGGAAAAAGAGGAAGTACAAGGGAAAAAATACACTTGTAAGATATAATGAGTCTACAGACAGAAAACAGAAAGGCAATAAATGCTATGGAGTCAACGTTGAGTACAATACACTGTCCTTGTTCACAGCAAATGACACATAAAGTCACTTCACCCACAACAAAGACTGTAGAGTTCATGAATTAAAGGGTATCCCAGGCAAGGACTTTGCTCTTGCTATACGGCAGACACACCACTCATATTAAAAGATATCACACAGAAATTATACATTGGTATCTGGTACTTGACACATTAACTGTGAATGCCATCAATTATTTCTTGGTTTCACTCCACAGAAATCATTGTCATGTTATAGATATTTCATTGGCACACATTTTTAAAGCAGAAACAGATATTTAAAACAAGTGTTCTTCAGACTGGAGGTCCCCTTTAAAGGTCCTGTTCACCTTTGGGAGTAGTGATATCACAAAACATCCTACCATATAAAATTTTTGCGAAAAAGCCCAAAACATACGGAGATACAGAGTGTATCATTATTTTCCTTTCCAATAAGCTATAACTTTAGACGGTTTAGTCTTGAAACATTTCTATCATAACTATTGTTCACATTTTGTGTATTCAACAGTACTTAAAGGGTGTGTACAGTTCTGGTCGAGGTGAGGATTTAGCTTTTAACGTCTTGCCAGATATTCAGAAACCACTCTAGATGAGATGTCAAAGAGTATGCAATTCTAAAGGGTATCAAAAGTTTATTTGATGAAAATCATGATGAAATTTGATGAAATGGCTGAGATATCCCAAAACAAGGTGAAACAAAGAGATCCTAATAAAGGCGTGGCCTGTCGCCTTTTATTATTATCACTTTTTTGGATATCTCCGCCATTTGAAAACCAATTTTCATCAAATAAACGTGGAATCCTTCTTAGAATTCATAAGAGGTTTCTCATTATCTCAGTTAGGAATGTTATAAACCTGAATCCCCACCTCAACCAGTACTGTACAGCCCCTTTAACATTGATTATACGGATTTAAATTTTTACAGCGGTTGTTTCTCTCCCTAATAAACTCACATTTTAGAACTATTTTACAGCACTAATGATGGGTTTTTGTATCATCTGCAAAATATAAATTATGCCTTTAAAGTCATGCTGATATCACGATAGGCTATACATTCAATCATTGAATAGTACACATAGCCAAGGAGCTCAGATTGCCAGTTGGTTCTCAACAGGCAATCGCCACTGAAAGTACACAATCTGTAGTTATGTCAAATAAATTACACTAACAGACTACCGGTAGTAGTCTCTGAAGGCTATAATGCATGCGACACACCACACGCATTACTACTTTGTTTCCAACACTGTGAAGAAATGAATAGCACTGAAAACAATAAAAATAGTCATTCCACTAAATCTTCAGTCCACTTGGTAAACATTCCTACTCATAGTCATAATGTGCTCATACCAGCATAGCAAATGACTGCAGCTGATGGTGTCACTACCAAAGCAACATACACTAACAAACAGCGGCTAAACTTTATACAATCATGGAAGCAAGTGACAAAAATCATGTACACCATCCCTGCTTACCAATCAGCAATATCGCTTCATCACAGCCATACCGTGATCACAGAAGCATGGTGACACTTCAAAGAATTAGGTGCGTACAATTCTCCCTTCCAATCACACCAGCCCCTTTGAATGTCCGGTGAACAACTAAACTCATGAAGTAAATGAGAACTGGACCATAAGTACAAAGTGCAGGCTGCATCAAAACTTCCCACTGAGTTTATGTCTTCCTTTTTCCTATCCCTCTCTCTCTCCCTCTCTTGCTCTTCCCCTCATTCACTGCCGGTTCCGGATCAGTGACAACTTTGCGCAGATCAGTCTCTGCCTTAGAAATGATATCGCTTCCAGCTCTGCGTGGGAAGGTCGAGGGCACTGAGATCATCAGGGCCTCTTGAGGATTGCCATTAGTTGCGAGTTGCCCACGTAAATTATGTACGGAAGTTATAAGTGTGCAGCAAGAAGGCAACGTGTTGAAATTCTCCACAGTGCTATATCTATGCAAGAAGAGGATATTGAAAGGGGACTTTAAAAAATTGCCGAGGTACCTCTTTAACTCCAGGCTAGTTTTGAAAAGTTGCCTTCAGGTCTTCCAGTCCAAAAGAAGGCACCTTAAAGTCAGTTATAATAACAAATCCCCTATTCATCTGAACAAGGTGCCCAGGAGAGCACTGGGAAAGTCCCCTCCTTGCACTCTCCTTGGGGACTGAACAAGGCCACTGGCAAAGATTCAACAAGGCACTTGTCATCTCATTATCTTAAACACAGTTACCTCTAGAGGCAAGTTAAAAGACGGCACCTTCTTGCCTTCTTGTTCTAGAGGAGGCACTTGCAATGAGCTTCAATAGGTTTTCTTGGCACTTTATGAGAATTTTTAGAAATTATTTTTTACCATCTTATACTTAAGCCAGAAGCCAAGGCTAGCTTCAACAAGATTCCTTCTCAGAGGTCCTTAGCAGCAAAGAGCAGCTCTTTTTCCATCCCTCCCTCGCTTTCTCTCTCACTGACTTTCTTGGGTCAACTGGAGATTCACAGGGGGGGCCCTGGACTCGACTGCCTTGACTCAGTATCATGGACGTCGTCGAGGAAGTCAAAATTTGCGGTCATGGCCATTTTAGCTGAATCTTTTTCACTGAGAGTTTTAAAGAATCATTTACTATCAAACTGTGCTGAAAGTAAAAATCCCAGAGATGACTTTATCTGAGATTTCTTGGCAACTGCGAAAGACTATTTTTTTAAGTTAACAAAGTTACCCTTTAACTTACCCATTGACACAATGCTGCATCGTACCCTCTTTGATCTAATTCAATACAACATAACTGAGCTCTAATATTGTTCTTCTGAGCCTACTCTCTAAAAAAATCGAGTGAAAATTTTCACTCATAAAGGACTGAATACAAAAACGAGTGAATTTAGAGTGAAATTGGAGTGAATTTTGAGTGAAAATGTTCATTTTCACTCTTCTTAGAGTGACATCAGGGATCACTCCAAAATCTTCGAGTGATCCCTGAGGTCATTCCAAAATGAGTGAAAATGAACATTTTCACTCAAAATTCACTCCAATTTCACTCTAAATTCACTCTTTTTTGTATTCACTCCTTCAAGAGTGAATATTTTCACTCCATTCTTTTTTTAGAGAGTAAGTATCATGCAAATTATAGCCATGCTGCCAGATAAGTTCTTGCCATAGCTGCTTTATGTTGTACAAGTTCCATAAATCATTACATTTCATTCTTCTCACCCACAATGCTTGCTAAATTTGTCAAACAGAAACCTGCACAAAATATATAGGATGTACTGTCAACAAGTCCATAAAAACTCTAGAAAAGGTCTCCGTTACCAATAAGTTTCATCTATAAAAGAAAATAAATCAAGGAAGTTAAAATGGGCATAATACCACTAAACACCACAACAGCAAGGCAACATCATCATAACTACTTTCCATACGTCTGTTCCCCTTTAAAAACATTCTTATGTGTATCAAACGTGTCTACTCTGCTGACCTTTATTTAATGTTTAATAGCCTAACATTAGTCCAGTCTATTGCCTGGTGATACTACACAAGAAACAGTACACATGTGCTACTTGACGATTCGGCAGGGAAACAATCCCTGATATCTCTGTATGTGAATTTAAATATTATCACATATAAAACACTCATAAATCTTGGAACTTTACGCATTAAGCTCCTTATCAGTCAGTTGTATGTGGCACATTCTTACCTTCTTAAGTAATATTTATCACAACTGTGAATGCATGTTACTGGGAGCATTATTTCTATGGCTAAAAGTCCACTGCTGTGGCTTTTGGACTTACAAATGACAGATTATCAGCTCAGTAGTTTGCAAAAATCTGTTGCTTATAAATTAAAGCAACAAATATCATCCCTAGATCCACTTTCAGTGGGGAATAGAGTGTGTGCAGACAGTACAATTTGCAATCTTTTCTCTTGTCATTCTCACTGCAATGAAAATTCTAATTGCTATGATACTAGACAAATTTTGCAAGCTTTTGCCACCTCGTTGGCATTACATTGTCATTTCGCAGTTTGCACCAGGTCACACAGACGAAATCCTGGCCAGCTAGCCATACAGCAAAGATAGTAGAGAGTAGAGGAAGATCGGAAGGCGCGTGATAAAAATAGAAACAAAATGGCTACCCTACATGACGATACAAAAGAGAGCTAAGTACGAACTCAGTACACCTAGAAACATCATTTATTTCCAAAGGTAGTGGTATTCTTATTATCTTAAAAAGATCTAAAAATTATAGTCGTAGCTTTTTTTCGATCAAGGGAATTATTTTGAAGAACTGGATTTTAAAGTAATAAGGATTATTTCGTGGAGGTAAAAATTTGGCAACAACATGATCTAAAAACAATCAAAGACACTTGATAAACAACAACAACTTCAAAGACAGCGCATCTCAGGCAAAGACGCACATCACCAGAGACGCGCTGTCTTTGAAGTTGTTGTTGTTGTTTATCAAGCGTCTTTGAGTGGTCTCAGGTGATGTGCGTAATACGCTTGAGGACCGCGCGCTGTCCATTTGTTTTGTACAGGATTAGCGCGCACTTTCCTGTCTTTTCAGTTAAGCGTCTTTGCTATGCAGCATACATATTATATGATCACATGCTGCCAAGTAAATATCCAGTAGACATCATGTGACCAAAGAAAAGTGACCAATTTTCTTCAGTTGAAGATTCTCTTGCTGTAAATCATGACAGCAAACTTCATGGTGAGATGAAAGAATTATTGGTCAGTGTTTGAATAATTGCTAATGTTTTGAATGCCAAGGTTTTGCAGTTGCCTAGCAACTGTTTATGGAAATATACAAGTTTTCTATTGCTTCAGTTTCTCATTGTCATTGTGAAAGGCTCTCCTGAGTCAACAGGCAACTAGAAACCACAACCAAGGATTCCAAGGTTTCTAGCACACTAGTATTGATGCATTTCCTGCTAAAGATTGAGCATAACAAACACAGTTTACTTAAATACTTTCTTGAAGAATGAATAGATTAATTTTCTTCTTTTTTTTATCAGCCTAAGTACTCATCTTCCTTTACAACATTCACTTAAAAATAAGTTATTCCTGCTCCTGTATTGAACATTATATCTCATATAAACCGAATGATGAAACACAAAATACTATTTAAGAATTCTGGGTTATTTTAGTTCTGGTACACATCCAGGCCAAGTTTCACATGAATTGTTATGCAATGAAATGAAAGACATCAGGGCCTGTTGCATAAAAATGCTTACCCTGTGGAAAACTCTGGTAATACTAGTAACTGAAAACTCATGGTTAGCATGATGCTGGCATTGATTTTAACACAGGAAAAAATTCTGTTAAATTCAATACTAACCGGAGTTTTTCTCAGGTACAAAGTTTTAAGCAACAGGCCCCAGGTCTGTGATTGTAAGAGAGACTTTAGAAGAAAATTTACCAGTACATCAAATTATAACCACTTTTGTCTCCAACAAGGAAAAGTAGAAATTACGCGGTGCGTAAAATATGTCCCCGCCGGAAGTAGCATTTAGTAGCAAAATGTACAATATCGGTAAAAAATCAAGGTCAAAGGTCAAAGAAGTCAAAGGTCAAAATTCTGTTTAGAAGTTTTGAAGCCCTCACCTAGTGCCATCACAAAAAGCAAACGGAATCGAAATCGGGTTAGAAATGGCGAAGGAGTAGCATTTTGTAGCCAATGTACAATATAGGTCAAAAATCAAGGTCAAAGGTCAAAGAAGTCAAAGGTCAAAATTCTGTGTAGAAGTGTTAGCCCTCACCTAGTGCCATCACATAAAGAAAACGGAAATGAAATTGGGTTAGAAATGGCAAAGGAGTAGCATTTTGTAGCAAAATGTACAATGCAGGTCAAAAATCAAGGTCAAAGGTCAAAGAAGTCAAAGGTCAAAATTCTGTGTAGAAGTTTTGAAGCCCTCACCTAGTGCCATCACATAAAGCAAACGGAATCGAAATCGGGTTAGAAATGGCGAAGGAGTAGCATTTTGTAGCAAAATGTACAATATAGGTCAAAAATCAAGGTCAAAGGTCAAAGAAGTCAAAGGTCAAAATTCTGTGTAGAAGTTTTGAAGCCCTCACCTAGTGCCATCACATAAAGCAAACGGAATCGAAATCGGGTTAGAAATGGCGAAGGAGTAGCATTTTGTAGCCAATGTACAATATAGGTCAAAAATCAAAAGCAAACGGAATCGAAATCGGGTTAGAAATGGCGAAGGAGTAGCATTTTGTAGCCAATGTACAATATAGGTAAAAAATCAAGGTCAAAGGTCAAAGAAGTCAAAGGTCAAAATTCTGTGTAGAAGTTTTGAAGCCCTCACCTAGTGCCATCACATAAAGCAAACGGAATCGAAATCGGGTTAGAAATGGCGAAGGAGTAGCATTTTGTAGCCAATGTACAATATAGGTCAAAAATCAAGGTCAAAGGTCAAAGAAGTCAAAGGTCAAAATTCTGTGTAGAAGTTTTGAAGCCCTCACCTAGTGCCATCACATAAAGCAAACGGAATTGAAATCGGGTTAGAAATGGCGAAGGAGTAGCATTTTGAAGCAAAATGTACAATATAGGTCAAAGGTCAAGGTCAAAGGTCACAACTGAAATTCTGTGTAGAAGTTTCAAAGCTCCCATGTAGTGCTATCATATAAAGCAAACAGAATCAAAATTGGCTCATAAATGACAGAGAAGTAGCAAATTGAACATTTTGATCACACACGGACGCACAGACAGACAGACGGACGGACAGACAGACGGACGGACGGACACACGGACACACACACGTACGGAGCCCGTTTCATAGTCCCCTGCTCGAACTCGTTCGGCGGGGACAAAAATGTAATTATTACCCTCATGACTCACTAGCCAAATATTTAAATACAACACATTTAAACATAAACATAATAGTCTGAAGTAAACAGTTTAAGACACATTTTCCATGATTTCAGTCAGTCCATACAAATTTGATACCAATAACTGGAAGCTTGCTGAATAAACTTGTCAGCACAGATACTTCATACAGTATCTCTAAAACACATTCCTTTATGCCCAAACAATGCCCAAAATGGGTGTGTTTGGCCCACAGACACACACAAAGAAAAAAAAAGCTGAAATGCAGGAACCAAATGCAGGAACCACAAAAACATCCACTACCTCGCCCCCATGTTTGTTGATTGCACACTTTACAAACAATACATGTATTCGATTATTGTCAAGGTCTGTATCAGGTGTCTTAACCCCTTGTATGCCTTGAGTGCTTATTGGCTAAGATCCCATAGCATTACACATACTGCCCCAAGTCCTTAGCACAAAAAGGGTTAAAGGGATGGTCTAGTATTGGCTGAGGGGAGGATTCACAACTTTTTGCAAGATACTTGGTAATCGCTCTATGAAATGATAAAGCGCATGCACTTCTAGGAGGAAATGAAAGTTTATTCGATTAAAAAAAAAATGGGTTTGAAGTGCCTGAGATATCCAAAAACAAAGTAGAACAAAGCAATCCTATCTAAAGGTGGGTCCCACCTTTTGTTGGGATTGCTTTGATTTGGATATATCTCAGCTATTTCAAAACCTATTTTCATCAAATAAATTTTGTATTCCTCTTAGAATTGTATGCTCTTTCATACTTCAGGAGAGGTTTCTCATTATCTCATAAAAAAGTTGGAAACCTGTAACTCCATCTCAACTTAAAGTTATCACAATATATAGTTTTGGTTGAGACCTAACTTTAAAGTTTCTAACATTTTTGGTGAGGTACCTGGTAATGAGAAACCTTTTACGAAATATGAAAGAGCATGTAACTTCAAGAGGGATTCAGGGTTTATTAGATGAAAATTGGTTTTGAAACGGCCGAGATATCCAAAACAGAGCAGTCCTTAATACAAAAGCTTGGTGGGACCCACCTTTTATTAGGATCGCTTTGTTTTACTTTGTTTTGGATGTCTCAGCCATTCCAAAACCAATTTTTATCGAAAAAACTTTGAATTTCTCCTCGAATGTCATGCTCTGTATTATTTCATAAGTGGTTTCTTGGTATCTCGCAAAAAGTTAATTAGAGCCCAATCCTCATCTCCACCAAATACTATACCCATCCCTTTAAGTTAACAGAAATGGTCAATGAACAAGAAGATGGAAAATTGAAGAGAATGAGTGGAAGAACAAAATGAACTTGAAAAAGTTTTTGATATAAAGAAACAAAGCTGAGAGAGCTAGGATGATGAGAAGGGGCATGGGTGGGCCTACGGGTGAGCCTTGGCTTGCAGGGTGTAGCTCAAAGCGAGGTGAATTCTCAAGCCATTTATGTGCATAAATTTGCGAAGCATGTACCGGTAGGTAGTCCCCTGTTTAGCCACGCAACTTAACAATGAGACACCACTTGCCACCGGGGATGCTGCGGCAGGTACAGCGGGTACAAGGTCCGCATACCGGACCTCAATACGTGAAACAGGTGAAAAAGCAGAGCATAAAGAACCCCGCCTTTGCTTGAAAAATCGGAACTACGAAACTGTCATAACAGAGGTTTCAGGCAAAGCTACTAGGTTACTGTCCGACAAAGTAATTACTTTCACTTACACGTGAAATCAAATACCGAATACGTATCAGAACTTACGACAACTTTTAGAAGACGTGCATGCACCTTGTCGCATTCAGCCTCTCGTGTACTGTACTGTACAGGCGCAGCATCTAGCTTACTATACACGTAGGCATGGGCCCAGTGGGGATCGGCGGCAAGGGATACCACCACCAAGCGTATCTTGATGGAAGCTACATACCACCATTCAAGGGGGAAACATATCGTGATCTTCAAACTACAATAAGATCAGTCTCAGATCATGTGAATTAGAATCGAGTATTATGACTTTCTTTTATTAGATCCACGCTAAGATGATCATGTAATAAAACATAGGGCCTATGTGTTCGATGGTATCTTCCTCCTCCTCCTCTTCCTCCTCCTCCTCCTCCTATACCTTCCTTCCTTCCTTCCTTCCTTCCTTCCTGCTCTTCATTATCTAGGGCCTTATTCTTTTTCGTCTCTTTTCTGTCTTTCCCTCTCTTTCCTCTCTCTCTCCCTCTCTCACCAGGCTTCTCTTCTTTCTTGAAACTATAAATTCCGTCCAATATCATTGTCACCACCATTACCGACCATCAACATCAACATCGTCATCATCATCACCACCACCATCACCATCATCATCATGGTTGCCTTATCATCATCATCATCATCATCACTCGAGTCACGATCCCCTGAAATGACTTGAAGAATGCCAACAAACATCTAGGAGTTGATGATTCAGGGGTGGATCCAGGAATTCCGTAAAGGGGGCGCAAACAATATTTCTGGTGCTACTTCCGGGTTTCCGTGGTTTCATCTCATTTTTTTTCTTTTGAACACTAAGAGGGGGCGCGCGCCCGGTGCGCCCCCTCTAGATCCGCCACTATGAGTTGATTATCTTAGGGCCATTAGGGTCTCTCACAAGGCAGTGCTTATACATGCAGTAGGATGCCATTACGATGTGAATGACCTTCCATTGTGGATTACGAACTTCCGAATTTAGTGCATCCTTACATCCCTGACGATTACGCTTAAAGATCATAATTTTCAAAACATCGGATGTATATAGGGTGCTGATGTGATAGGGCTTCGAAACTCGGACAAAAAGGTGGACTTATAGCAGTTTAGAATAACTGGATTTGCATAAATCATGAAATGTATCACAACATAAACTATATTGTGAGATCTGCACTGCACAATTTGCTCTCCCTTTATGCAACTCATCGCGGCTTAACATTGTGGGGAAATATGAATTAACGAACACAGAATGTAAACAAAATTTAATGAGTGCTTGATTATTGTTGTTGTATCGTCGTTGTTTGTTTGTTTGTTTGCTTGCTTGCTTGCTTGCTTGCTTGTTTCTGAAGCTGTCTGTCGGTATCGTTTGAGCCACTTCTAGGCCTATCAATAGCCTAAATAGCATTCACAGTGTTGTTGTTTATAGTGTCCAGTAGGCCTATGCGTCTTCTTGAGATCCTCATTTCAATCGAGATAGTTCACTCGACTCCAAGTTCAAATGCCAACTTTGAAATCAAGGAGACAAACAAACAGAACAAATTATATTCTTTTCAAAGTCAGACAAACAGTTAAAGAGAAAAGCAATATTTCATTGCCACAAAAGAGTAGCGTGCAAATTATAGATTAGGTCAATTAGTTCAGCTGCCGTCGCCCCATGACAATGTAGCAAAGAAAGAAAAATCTATATCCTGTATAAGGGGTAACAAAATATGACTTCCACTTCCAGGAAAATCATCTTTGCAACATCTTATAAAGGGAAATACCACCCAAATATAGCATTTGGAGTGAGTGACTATAGAACACATCAGCAAAAGTTTGAGGAAAACTGGACAATCCTTTCAAAAGTTATGAATTGTTGTGGTTCAGCCTTTACTGGATATGAAGAAGATTATTGTAGTTCTTGACGTAACATGAAAGGCAATATTGGGAAAATATATTTAAAAATCGACATATTTTTCACTAATAGTGGTACTAATGATCAATGAAAATAGAATAGTAATAGCATTTTTGTTACTATTGTTAGCAATGACGCACCCCCTCTTTATTATCATTTTTTGTTAAAACAGAAAGAAATAAAAAGAAAAAGACAAATGGGGGCGCATGCGCCCTCTCCCCCTTTTCAATTTTGTAAGGACGCCCCCCCCCCCTTTGCGGAATTCCTGGATCCGCCCCTCAATTATTGTTATTACAATTACGATTAAAGTCATCATCATTGTCCATTTTTATGCCACATTTTCTTGCCATGGTATATATTGCTTTATACGCAAGCCAAAGTGACGTCTTAATCACAGTTTACTGCTTTGATTATGCTGTTGAGGTCACGGCTGAAATGAAGTATTATGACATTCGAAAAAAGAAAAAACATGCTATGGAAATAAACGCGTTTCGTCCGCTGTCGTGCTTAAACCCTTCAAGTATTTTTGTCTTGAACTGTCCCTTTAACTCCTTCACGTCTTCTCTTATTTCATCCCATTATGCATGTAAAGATAATTCAACAAGCCACATCCGTATTATGAGGGCACTTCATAGGAGCAAAAAGTTGTGTACTTATAGCTCGTCATTTTGGTTCAGTAAATCAGCATGACCTATAATATTCCTCTTAACTTATTGCGCAAAAAAAACAACAACACACACACACACACACACACACACACAATGCAACGCCACCGTAATGCACGCTCGAAAAGATGATAATAATAACGATAAACGACTAACTATAATTCTGTATGATAATGATAATCATCACTTACGTCATTATCAGTTATCAGTACGTCGCATTAGCAGAAGTATAGCAATGATAACTATTGAATTATAACAATATCCAGCAGATTGCTGGTTTTCGGTGACCATCACTTCATCCAAATATGGGCTAACTCGAACATAACTACAAGACTTTATTCATAAGATAACAAAAAACCAACAAACTGATCATGATTTAGCAGGAATTGTATTACGCAGACCAGGGAGGTCTCACCTCCCTGCTCAAAGACACTTGAATGATATTTTGTGGCCCATCGGTTTCCAGTTGTATTCAAGATGAGTATGAATACCTTTTCTCTGCATGTAACTGCTATGTTATAGTGTAAAGGACTTTTATTACTACTTTATTAAAACTAATATGAATTTATACAATTCTTACTATATTGCATTTACAAAAGTTAATACATTCAACACTTAAGCATGTGGCAAAATTGATGACAAGCATAATCATAATAGTTAAAATAGTATTGATTCAGATGACGATCCATCGCGTGTTGTATCATAGACAACGTTAAATACAGTAATATTGTGATATGGCTTTACTTTCTTTTTTGTTGATTGTTCCTGTATCAATACTGCCGGGATTTATCAATTTCATAGTCTCATCTCAATTAATGAACTTCTACACTGAGTGTTGGTTTGTCAAATTCGACCATTTCGACAACCCGGGTTATTAAAAAATATACGTAATTTCATTGTGAAATAATGACTTGTGAGAGACATCTGTGGAAATTGTTTCTTTACAGGTGGATAGCTTTAAAATCAAGTTAGAGTTTTCGGTCAGCAAAATGGAACAATTCGATTGCTGTTAAAGTTCTGTTTGTTCTTTAGTCTTGTTTCATGTCTTTGTACGAGTTTGTTCATTATGTTTGTTTTGTTACTACCGAAAATGCGAATATGGGGAGGGGTGGCTGCACTCGCAGCAGCTCCCCGGTTCCACAGCCTCTGCGGAAACAGGTTATCATATTGTAATCTATATCCCATGAGCGATGACATGCTCTCGACGCAATATTATTAGGGTCTTTTTCTTTCTTTAACGTCACAACACCTGTCTTTTCATCGAGCACCTAATCTTCTATACAAACTTATTACCTTTTCTCCGCATTTTGTTTTCTCGCCCCAGTTTTACGCAATATTATAGTGGTCTCTCTTTGAAATTACCTCTCTGCCTTACCTATACTTGGGGGCTTCGACATCCTCAAAGAGTAAAAGTTACTTTGACTTCGCAATATTACATATTTATAAAATGTTATAACAATAAACCATGCATTAGCGTCATTATTGAACAGTAGTCTGCATTACTTACTTCTCTAATTACTAGGTTTAGAATGTGTCTATATTTTCTGTTCAGATGTAATTTAGACTGATAATTTTCTTGAATAGGCCTATTTATTAATTTGGTGTAAAATTACGAATAATTATCTGGGGGTCCTATGCTGTAGTCAAACTTCACTTTGAAAATTTGGAAAATCGAACAAGCACGGCAGTGCTAGCTAGCGCTAGCGCCCTCATTCGGAGAAGTAGCTCGTCGGCGCGGCGGGCGCCAAATAACAAAGGTACGCTCTTTGGTAAAGGCATATATCATGGGGATATAAAATGTGTACGAAAACAACGAGACGAACGACCGAACTTGATATGCCGCGGTGCACATACTGAGAGGAGCGAGGGTCGGATCAAGAAGAATGGACTCCTCTAAACGAGCGCTGTACAAGCCAGCACCAATAGAAAATGTCGGAGCCAAGCAAAACAGGTTTGGAACCACCCTTTCGTTTGTTCATCAGTCACCCATGCCAAATATCTTCCCCAATCTTGTAGCAATGCAAGCTTTGTATGTTCCAGGTTCGTCTACTCTGTCGTGCAGTCCCATTCATGTAATTTCATGTTGTGGTGAAATGAACATGAATTACTGAAATCGTAGTCTAAATAGTAAATGTGATTGTGTAGGCATTTCACGTCAAGAATCGAGGTGGCTTCCTTCGATTTCTTGAAGTTCCTTTTCCATATCACTGTAATTCAGTTCGGGAAACCCACTCACAAGGGGGGCCCCTCCTTATAAGTAACCCGTCCCCCTTATAAGTAGGGCGTCGGTAGCGCGATGCGCTTTGTCATCCCCTTCGAAATTCACGCAAAAGTCGCGAGTTCACAAGTCATCTTTGAACTAGATTTTCTAGGTCTATATGCATCTACAGAACATAAAACTACTTCAAAACATTTTTTACAATAAGAGAAATCTATCATATTATCTTCGATACTAAATGATATCTAGAAAGTCACATTTTGAATGCAAAAGCGCTAGCATTTTCAAATAAACTTACGACTACCAGATGCGTTCAGTGCGTGTTGGGCAATGGGCAAACGTAGGGCGCGCGTTCGGTCAAAAAGTGGACCCACAATTTTGGCTTAAAATCACCTTTCGGGCATTTTCGCGGGTTTATCCCGGGAACAAATCTCCATAAATTTGGTATCATATGAAAGCTTGTGGTGGTCTCATTCTTCTTGTCCTACGCCGAGTTTAGATATCAAGACGTATTGCTACCTAAATTCAGATTTAAGCCTAAACATCGCTATAACTCGGCTGTTCCGTCCGACTGTGAAACTGGCCATACCAGTGTAGGAGGATTCAATGGTGCTGAATCCAAAAATAGCATTGGTTTTTCGCTTATTCCCCAGGATAAACCCGCGAAATAGCGATTAAGATACCCTTGTCAGCATAGTAACAGCATCAGCGAACTAAGCGAGGCGGGGCCTACAAGTCTAGACACGTAGTTACACGCCATGACTCGTGGTTACGGCGCGCACTTACGCAAAGCTCCATACAGTCGAGTCGGTTTTGCATGCATAGGTACGATGTTCAGCCTCCGCACCTAGCTGCTATAGCGCACCGCCGGTACGTAACGTGAGTACCGGTACATGTGCGCGTCTCCATGTACACTGTACTACATATCGCACATGCACTACTACTGTGTGCGCTTTTACTCCGCCGCGCTGTTAGACCTACGTTTGTATGTATGATGGGTCATCGGTCTCGTACGTAAACCCGTGTGTACAAATCGCGTGCGAGTGCAAGTACAAGTGCGTGCCGCGGGATCGAAGCGGGCCTCGCACGTAACACAGCTGGCTGGGTAGGTGTGTGCTAGCTGACAAGGATGCGCGCTTAGCCTTAGAAACACGCGCGCTTTGAATGTGATGAACGCAGTGAATAGCACCGCCCACTGGAGTGCGCTTGACAGTGAATTTCATTACGCTCGCGACCCACTTTTTCGCCAAGGTTTTGACAGCGTGAGGATGAAAAATACCCTGTTTTTATTTGCTCATAACTTCACTATTATTCATGATTATGGTGAGAAATTTTGCACATGTATTATGTAAACTATGGACATTATGGATATGTATGTTTTAGTGTGAAATGACTTGTATTTCTCCAGTTGCAAAAATCTACCAGACACCCTATTATAAGTAACCCCGTCCCCCTTAAGTAACCCCCGGGGCACCCCTTATAAGGAGTCTCCATGCTTTTTTTGCAATGCAACGCGAAAATGAAAGGACTGCGGCAATTCGCTTGATTATGTCCATAAAGCTTCACAAGTTTCCTAGTTACTCACGAAATTTGAGCAAAATCGGTTCGAGGCATCATATCTAAAATCATGGATTTAAATGCGATGTCAAACGACCCATGCGAATGCTGAAATGCGAGCGATTACTGGCGTGAGTGTCGCCAGGCGCGGCGGCGCGGCAATGCTTGAGTGCAGACGTGGCGACTGAGTACGGAGACTTTCGTTCATTCAGGTGGCTTTAAATGAAGGAAAAATAACAAAAGTAACGAAATAGTCAACCACCTACCTTTGCAATTGGTATGCATATATACAAAAGGATACGTTCCCATAGGGTTGTTCAGCGAACAACTTGCTGAATGCGGGAGCTGTTGGAAATTTCAAGCTTCATCGGCGAAACTTGCAAGTTTCAACTTAAGATTTTTGTTTAGGGACAACTTCAACTGGACAACCCTATGGGAACGTATCCTTTTGTATAATATGCATACCAATTGCAAAGGTAGGTGGTTGACTATTTCGTTACTTTTGTTATTTTTCCTTCATTTAAAGCCACCTGAATGAACGAAAGTCGTTTGACATCGCATTTAAATCCATGATTTTAGATATGATGCCTCGAACCGATTTTGCTCAAATTTCGTGAGTAACTAGGAAACTTGTGAAGCTTTATGGACATAATCAAGTGAATTGCCGCAGTCCTTTCATTTTCGCATTGCATTGCAAAAAAGCGTGGAGACTCCTTATAAGGGGTGCCCCGGGGGTTACTTATAAGGGGGACGGGTTACTTATAAGGAGGGGCCCCCCTTGTGAGTGGGTTTCCCGAACTGAATTACTGTACTGTACTGTAGATCTAGTTAATGGTTAACGCAGAGATATAAATTTAGTCCTGCTGTACACGATCACATTTACCATTGGAACAACAATCATACTACTGTATACGCTATATATTTCGCGTGGGTTTTATTTTCGCGAATTTCGCGAGTCGGGAGCTATTTGCGAAATTAACAACACGCGAAAATATTACCATCAAAAATGAATCCCTTGCCTTGACGATACCAACATTTTTACGGCTTACCGAACAGACCATACTGGCTAAGCTTGTTTACGTACAAAGCTTGTTTACGTACATATAGCATGTCCACGTCTAACTACTAGTATACACAGCCCAGTAGCTGTGGTAGCATTCGTTGCTAGTAAGTTGAAAATTCACACTTTCTTTGCCGCTTCATATTTTCTCTGGTCCCTCAATCGCGAATTTAACCACTCGCGAAAATGTGTGACATCAGCAATTCGCGAAAAATTATGTACGCGAAAATTATAGCGTATACAGTAGCTCATTGCTATAAAGTAGAATAGAGTCTAGACCAAAATTCTAATTTGACACTTTGTACTGGATAAATGCTGGAGAAGATGATAGATCACAGAGAGCTTTTCCCCAATAGTAACTGCTATCTAGAGAGTGTGGAGTACTAGACAGTATGCATACACCCTGTAAATTTACTATTGTTTTGTGAGCACTTTGAAGACGACGAAGCGTTAGGCTCAGCTCACCCCTCATGCTAACACTTGTAACAGTGTTAACATGCTAGCAAACGAGGAGCAGCTTTAGCAGCCAAATCAAGAAGTGACTTAGTGCGTATCGTATCAATCTCGTAAGAACTCAGAAGTGCGTATATGCGCTGCAAAAATGCCACTTCAGTATGCAAAGTTCCCCATTACTAAGTGGGTAATGGCAGCCCCCATGAAATCACTGACACCAATGGCATTGACACATTGTATTGTTCGCCCTCTAGTGGTGGAGAGGAAAACAAATCTCTTTGATAGATCATGATCATATTCATGACTATTAAAAAAATTGACTCATGTTATCACATGATACATCATCAATCATCACTTTCAGTCATCATGACATAAATGAAGGCATGATGATGAATTAATTTAGACCTCAAAATGATATTAACAGGACTAATTGTTAATTCAATAAACTTATAGATTCTAATTCTAGGTACTACTAATGTACATACCACTAGATTCTAGTTTCTACATTGATCTGAAAAAAAAAAGCACCAAGGTTCGGCTCCTTGCCAAAACTTGACTGCGTGCAGAAAATTATCCATAGCAATAGGTATTGCATGATAACAGCCAGTGGTCAAATTTTGGATGGTGTTAAATTTATGGTCGAATTATGGGCTGCTTGCTTTATATTGACCTAAATTGATCTCTTTATAAAGAAGAGCCGCCGGACCAACACAGCCGGTGAATGAACTTGCACAAAGGTGCACATTGACTAAGACTAGAGTAAGAGAGAAAAAGCGTTATTTTTTTTTCTATTTTTTTTTTCAGTGCTCCTGATAATTTAGGTGATGCAATACCTTCAAGGCACATGACCAGGAAGTTGCATCAAGATCACATTTAACTCAAAGTCATGACAAATATGAAGCCCCTCCCCCTGTTTCATCTTTTTATAGTTCCTTCCCACTGTAACAACTACAAAAATGTAAAGTATATAGCTCACAAAACAACTCGTCCTTCTTGATGCTTAATGACAATGCTTTGTAATTTGCTGTGTTCTATTGATACATGACCGTGAGTGCTCATGTACATTTATGGTTACATATCCTTGGCACAAGGTCGCCTGTTGAACGATGCTTTCATTCCAGACAGTCTCACTGTCTAGTCCTTCTTGATGCTTATAATGACAGTGCTTTGTAATTGGCCGTGTTCTATTGATACGTGACCGTGAGTGCTCCTATGTTTACAGATCCCTGGCACAAGGTCGCCTGGTAAACGATGCTTTCATTCCAGACAGTCTCACTGTTTATGCCGTCCCACCATCAGTTGAGACGACCAGTATCGGTGAGTTCAGCTTTATCTGGCTTTACAGGACAAGAATAACCAAGGGCAATGCTATATATATATATAGACTGTGATGTAATAAATTTGGATGGGCAAACTTACTAATTTTGTTTCTCTTGAAAATGGATGGTTGTAATGTAAATGGAAATCGAGTTCTCTACCATTGATCTGACTACACCAACAAAATGGAAACAATTTTTTTGAAAGAAAATCGGTGTGATCATATCACGTGAGACAAGTTAGTATATCTTAATAAGGGACAAATTTATGATTTTTGATCTTGGTAGATTTATCAGATAGATTATGTGATAGATAGTCTATGTTTGCTTTCATATATTTACTGAATGAAAACAAATCTTTGTCTGCATTCCTATGTTTAGGGCACAGTCTCAACTTTAATTACATGAAAAAAGAAATGTGATTATGAAATGTGTGCAAGCACCAAAATAATGCACAGATATCTACCCATGCAACACACGCTTTCATTAAAAGATATTCTCGGGGTTTTAGTTGGTATAATCCATGCAGCAAAGCTTTGTGACACTCCGATAGCCTCACTGTTTTTATTCCTTCCACTAAAACATACGTGTAGATACCCTGACCACCATATCACATAGTGCATCACAGTTCAACAGTGGATCCCTAAGCCCGGCTCGCCAGTCCTTGGCTAGTCTTAATCTCAGCCACCAGACACCATCCCTTTCAAGTGACCTATCCTCTCCATTGCCAAGGAGGTAAGCTATATAATACTATTTTCATTATGATTTTGCACAAAGAAGGAAACATAATAATTGTTTGATTTCTTTTCTGTCCATTGAACTGTGTTTGGGTTCAGTAAGAAATGAGTGTGAACTGAAGCATACTGCTGTCCTTATCTCATGATGTCATACCAGACACTCTTGCTTGCATTTTTCTTACAGCACTATAAAGAACTAAAAAACAACAACAACAAAACCCAAATATCTTTAATGACATGCTAATAACACATCCCCAGCGAAATACTGTATGTAGATAAGATGTATTCATATGCGTATCATCTGTTCAATTCCTGCAAACTGTATTTGCTTGAAGTCTGTGTAGTTACAGTTATTGTGCACTTGCTGAATGTACTTTGATATGTGATACATCATACATGTGCTAATCCACAATAGATCTCATTCTATGTTCCCCAATGACATACGGAGAGCCATCCATCACATATCGCCTTACCTCTCTCAATGCCTGCTCAATTCTTCTCTGTATCGCATTGCAAGATATCCAGGGGGGCTGGCGTAAACAATGGCGCTGTCGAGGGAGAAGGGGCGTTATCGTTGTAACCTTACACTGATATGGGTGGGCCCGTATATGCAGCAGTGGGAGATGGATCCCCTCTGTCAATTGGAAACTTTTCAAAGGGAAACTTTGTTCCAGTAGACCTGAATACTTGATGGTTACTTTAACCCCATCAAAGATCTATCCATTATACATGTATCTTGCTAAGTTTTGTTTTTGTTTTTGTTTTTGTTTTTAATTCAGTTTTTAATATAGCTTCACCCATGCACAGCTTTACCAGCACAGAAAATTCAGTCAGTATATATGAGATGATGCAATAGATAAAATTTGGGGTTTCCAATTTGTTATATTGCAGTATTTTTGTGTATGTGTGAGTGTGATCTGAGAACTTACAAGGGAGCTCTTCAGACCAGCAATGTCTCACAAAATGTACACTGTACAATCTGTGGAAATTACACATTTGTTCCCACTTTTACTTAAATGCATATATAAACAGGTTAGAAACAACTTTGTATGCAGTAGCAAGTTGGTCAATATCTTGCAATGTTGTATTACATGGTAATCAATATGTTTTTTGTTTGTTTGTTTGTTTGTTTTTTGTTTGTTTGGTTTTTTCATCACTGTTTTCCCATAAAATTACTATAAGTGCAACACGAACTGCAGTATTTGTAAATAAATTCCTGTAACCACTCTCTCTCTCTCTTGTTTTCTTCCTCTTTTCTCCCCACTCTCTTCACGACCCCATTTTTACTCTCACCCCCCCCCCCCCCATCTTCATCTCTTTTTCTCCCACCTCTTTCTCTTTTTAAATATTTTTCTTGACTTGTTCTGACAGGGACTCACCCTCTCATCAGTACCTAGCTGAGAGGAATTCTTCCCCACCACACTCTCCCTTGAAACCGTCACCCACCAACATCCTGGAACTCTCCGATTCAGACAGGGAGTATGTCGGCCATCATAGGGTGAGTACTCGCAGGGATGCTACAAAACTTTTTTTGTACCACTTGCCCGGTTTGGCAAGCAGATTTTTAAATTGTTGCAAAACACTTACCCAAACATGACTTTTTACTTGCCCAAAATAAAGTTATAAAATAAAAGAAACTGATTTAGAAATTCACTTGTAAAGTAATTAAAACACAATCATTTGAATAAACAGCACACCTTGATTCGCAAGCAAGTGTTGAAAATTTGCTGAAATAAAGTTAGTAAGTCGAGTTGCATCACTAAACAATCATTATCTATGGGCTTTTGCATGGTTGACTTTGTAGGCGGGGGGGGGGGGGGGGAGTTGAAAAGGTGGCTTTAAAATTTTTAGCTTGCCCAATTTGGGCAAGCATTTTCTTCTTCTTACTGTTCCAAAACACTTGCCCGATGTTGATTTTCACTTGCCCCAGACAATTGGGCAAGTGCTTATGTAGCATCTTGGATCTTAGGGGGTTGAAGAAGGGGGGGTGGGGTGGGGGAGAAAAGAATATCCTGATTGATTTGTTGGATATTTATATGGGTGGGACCATGGATTGGCCTTTGAATAATCATGGCACACTCTAAGCCGAAATCTGATGGTGTCATTGCCTGGGAGGAAAAACCCAGGATGTGGTTGTGGACATGCCCAAGTGAACTCCAAGTCACGTTCAAGAAAAATGTGTGTAGAAATGCTGAAAAGGCAGAGAATAGATGCATAATCACAGAACATTATTTGCTATTCTTCTCCTCAAACGACATACATATAATTTTATTTTCTCTCCCCCTTTTTTTAGACACCAATCAGACACATTCCTGCAGCCACAGGATCTCCTGTCCTCCTCGTTGATGCGAGTGGTCAGCACTTGGACAGTGGTCAAGCGGAGGTTGAAGTCAGGACAAAAAGTGTGAAGTCTCCCGCAAAGATTGTGTGCCATGCACCAACTGTCGTCGACAATGAACTGAGGTACCAGCACTTTCAAACATTCATCACCATGAAAATTGTGACAATGAACTGAGGTACCAGCACTTTCAAAGATTCATCACCATGAAAATTGTGACAAGGCAACGTGCAGCTCTTTTGTGAAATGACTTTAACATAGCTTTTCAATATTTCAAAGTAACACATCCATTCTTTTCTATAATGAAGTTATCCTTCTTCTAGCCATGAGCCATGCATTGTCCACCCAGCAGCACCAGTTGTGCATTTTGCTGTTTTATTCATTCAACTGTTATGATGCCTCTTCGCAAGTTCAATCTTTTCAGATCAGAAACAACCAAGTCTGTTGAGTCCAAAGATGGTCAATCTTAGCTTTCAAGTACAATTCTACTCCATGCTTGAGTTAGCTGTATAGATCAAAGATTAAAGATATAGTTTATAGATTATGGATCTAGAGTGAAATGAGATGAACAGAATGATAGTCATCAGTTGCAACCACACACACAACTCTGCAGAGATCACATCATAACCTCACAAGTTTACCCATAAAAGGGAAGAAAATGCTAAGTCAACATATTTTCATGTTTTTAGCATAATAAGATAACACAAACTTTCCTTTTTCAGAAGGCATAGGGAATAATATTGTTTTCCAACTGTGACTTCTCAAATTTCTAATATTTCTGCATTCACACAATCCACATATATATTTGGGTGGAATTCCCCTTTAAACTGTACCATTCATTTGTTTACAGCACTCGTACCACAGCATTATGCTGAAAACTAAAAAACCAACTGCACTAAAAATGATGATACCAGTAATTGTGGCTTTGTGAGCATTACATGTAATTGATCTCAACCAAGGCCACAATAAATTGTATGTTGCATGCTAGATTTTCCTCTAACAGGAATCTCCATATGATTAGACCTTATATTTCTCTTTCTTTGGTGGAAGATACCCAAACTAGCTTATTGGTTCCTTCTTTCTTGTATTAATCTTATCTGGCATCATTAAAAACTGAGTAACAGTCATTACATTGCTGAAGAATAGGAAATCCGAGCCATATCTGTTTTACATTTTTTGATGGGAAAAAAACCCCTGAGGCTGTCCATTTTTTTGTTTTATCCGAGTACTTACCAGACCGTAAGAAATGTATGCATGCCCGTCAGTCGTGTTTATATTTTGCTGCTTGCTTTGTCGGATAATGCTTGCACCCTCTCAACTGCTGTGGTGTACATTAAAGAAGCAGGCAATTAATCCCTTTTCTGTTGTACGATAACAAGGAATGTGTGAACACAGCAGATCAATTGCCAACAAGCCTGTTGTCCAAACGTCAGGAGCACGCTTTGCCAATTAAGCCAGCTAATATCCAAATCTTAAATCTGGCACAAGGTCAGAATACCACAAGACGTGTCGACTCTGACCATGTTCCCACAAAACCTAATCCAAGTCGTCTGAGTCCAGGTCCACGTTGGTATGCGTTATGTTCTCAACTCGGAGGGGACGTTTTTGCAATGCAGAGCGTTTGTGCCAGTGGATAGAAGTGCTCCCGATCTATTCGTGCATGCATGTGGGTGTGTGTGCATATCTGTGCATGGTTGGTTCATGTGTGTGCATGTGTGTATGGACTGAAATACATACTCCAGCGTCCTGTACTGTCGCATTCAATTTGACCCCCCCATCTTGCTAGCAATAGGGGCTACACAGAGGAAGCAGCCAGGGTGCGTGTAGACTCCGTTCCCTCGGTAACCGTGCTCGGTGACGTCGATCTGCGGAGAGGGACTTCCGCTGATCGCAGTGAGCCGCCACAGACCGGGGACCCCACGCATACCGGCAGAGAATCGACCGTGGTCCCACAGGAATTGACGGCGTCATGTAAGCTTCCTTAAATAAATGTATTAATCCCATTCGTTCCACTGTTACTACCCATTGTTTCCCTCTCTGCTCTATCTTTATGGGCCTGCTCCTTCCATCAATGAGAGAAGGATAGTCGAGTGGAAAGACAAATGTGCCCCTCATTTCCTTTTGTCATGTCTTGCTTTGTCTTTTAGTCTCATATTGTTTTAGTCTATCTTTTCTTTTACAGATCTCAGCCCTTTCTTGCTTATTATCATTTAGTTAGTGGTAGTTTTTTTAGACTTTCTGTGTTCACACTGACAATTTTTTTTTTTCGCCTATACGTAGCCTTTGTTGACAGTTGTTTCCTGGGTTATTTTTTTTTTTCTCTTTCAGTATTTTATCTTAGATTCATCATTTTTCTACTTTTTTTTTTTTTCACAGCTCCCTTTCTTCCCTGTCCTATTATGCTTCTCTCTTTTCTTTATTCTGTGTGTTTTTTGTAACTTTCTTATCCATCTGATTATTTCTTTCCTTCCTTATTTCTTTTACTTTGTCGTATTGTTCACTTTTGTTTGCACCTTAGAAACAAAGTAATGAACTTGAGTGTGTAACTGCCTTTAAAGGTATGTTCATGCTAGAATTGTTCTTGTTTTTATGTTTATTCACTTTGATGTGTGTTTGTTTGAATGTCTGTTTAATCATTTGTTGCCATCTTTCTGTGTGTCAATTCTTCGAAGCACTCTGTTGTTGCTGTCCGTCTTCGTCGTGCCGACTTTCCCCTCAAGTTTCCCCCCATGGCCTTTGGCGTCATTATCAATGTGCTTTCTGTGCCGGAAGCTTAGGCTATATTTAACCCCAGTCTGTTTTGGGGTGCCAGGATCAGTGCTCTCAAAATTATGGATGTAAACCAGCTGTAGTCTTGTGTTTTGTTGTACAGGAGAATCCTCTGATTTCAGAGTTTGTTAGGAGTTTGATACCAGAATTCACCTCCCAGTCCTGCTTAAGTGAGGTTTCAAATAGAGTAGTCTTAAACTTGATGAGGGAAAAGAAAGAGAAGAAGAAACCTCCAGAAAATAGAAAATCACATCACAGTTTTTCTGGGAAGCAGCCATTACTGAACTTTGCATCGGAAACGTCTCAGAATTTTTAGTAGGACCCAATGCGATCGGGTTTTCCTGTATTCCCAGCTATTTATATTTATGTGTGCGAGGGTACCTAGTTTTCATAACATGATCATGCACACACACACACACACACACACACACACACACACACACACACACACACACACACACACACATACACACATACTTTAAGCAGCCAGTCCTGGCCCCTTGCTGTTGAGGAAATAGCCTGTCACATGGCAGAATGAACTGATATGGCACATGAGGAGCAGTGGGATTTAAAAGAAAAAAAATGTAAACATGCCATAGCCTGAAGTAGGCAGTAGTCTAATGAAAGTGAATGATGTAAACAGTGAAATCTTATATATTTACAATACTTCAAAGCAATCATCAATATTCTGTTTTTCTATTTTATTTACTGAGTTTAACTTGCATTTTACTTACATGCATGCCTTTGTCATGGACTTTTCTTAGCCAAACCCAGTAGGATTTATCTACTAGTATTTGGAAAGAGGATCTTAAAGTGTCTGAATTGATTCATACTTTTATGTCTCTAGACCCAACACAATGATGGTCACAGTTTAATGCAGTTCCCAACATTAATGCCTTAATGGGTGAAAATCAAAGTTTCTTATACCTTTGTGATCATTGTGGTTGCAAGAGAGATTAGCAAATGTCTTGAGGTATGGATACCGATCATCAAACATAAACTCTTTGGGGTTGGAGTGCTTGAAAAGAAAATTGTTTGCCAAAGCTAATCTGTGAGACCCTGAACTGTGAACAAAAATACCGTGAGAGTATAATCTGAGAAATTAGTGATACTGAAGCGAATTTTACTGAAAGTGACTCAAGGTAAAATATTGATTGCCAGAATGTTTGAGCTTTTAAACTACTGGGAGAAAAGCATGGGGGAGTTGAAGTGTTTAATTTTGCCAAATGGTTTACCACCTGAAGTCTGAAGATCTGTTGTCCTCATAGTTTAGATATGTGCTTAAGTGCAGGTATTATATATGATAAAATGCAGGTATTGTAGTCAGCAACCACATGCAAAGGAAGTTTGAAAGGTCAAGTTAAGGAGAAAGAAGTCAAAGATGTCTCTGAGGTTGTGGCACTTTCTTTTCATGGTTGTTAATATGTCCTTCCCCGTATCCTAAGACTAGGCATTTGCCATCACTGGTGGAACAGAATAGGTGTGTGCCGATGATAGTGCCCTATTTTCAAAGGTTGTCATTGTGATGATCTCATCCGGCCTGACCTTACGGTGACCAGTAAGAGTGACGTGGCTTGGCAACCGTTCGAGCGCCGACTCTGGTGGTGCATGCCTGCATCGACAGGGCACTGTTCTTGTGGCCTGTTGGCTGCACATCTGCTCGATTACGTCATCTTAAATTTGAGAGTTACGATTGTGGATGCCCCTTGTGGGGAATGCCTGAAGCATTTGCAATGTGGGTTCTACTGGACATTACCACCTCATCGAGCGTTTAGGAACAGTTGCATTGATCGCATCACTATCTTATGTAGCAGAGATGTTGAATGATCCAAAGTCATAACTTTGGTTCAAGCTAGTCCATTATTTGATCAAGCAAAAAATCATTGCCCTATAGAATTAAGGAAGCATGTGCATAAACACAAGAACATTGGACAATGATCCACTAGGTGCATGTAAAACAGCAGATTACTCTTCATTTCTTGATTAGAAAAAAAAAAGGAAGGAATTTTGACTTTAAGGTTTGATATTTTAGATGAACCCCCCTCCCTGCAATGTTTCTATTTTGATCGCTGGCCGACTTGTAGCTGCCAAAAATAATGGGATGCGATTTAGGCGTGCTGCGTCTGGTGAAAAGGGACAGAGAGATGAGTGGGCGGAACCCCTCCGACGAGAGGACAGATGCTTCCGTTCTCTGCCAGCAATTCTTGGCAGAAACCGAAGAGGATCCCTCTCTCTCCCTATCTTTCTCTCTGACCATTAGAAGTCACTGGGCTTGCTGTGATATTGTAAGGTTCCCTCTAACTCTTTCACAAACATGGGCGACAGTCATGCGTGCAGATGTGACCGATATTTGGAAGCAGCGAATTGAAAGGGGTAAATGCAGAGAGGTGGTCTGTGGCCCCCATAGCAGTAGTGTTTGCATGTGGGGTATACTTTCCAGCCGTTACGAGGGAAGTTTCCCCCAACATATATTCGTTTATGGATTCAGTGAATACAGAGTGATTAGTAAAAAAAAAAAAAACCAAACAAACTCTATTTAAAGTTTGATGAAAATGAGACTACCCATTCCAAAGGCATAAGCACCTAAAGTTTTGTTAAATTTCATGTTCTGCCCTTTCTATATGGGAACCAAATAGTAGAACAGTATACAGAAAGAATGTAAGGAATTTCATGAATTAGAATTTGTTATCAAAAGCACAAATTCCCTCAACTTTTGACTAGGATATATGTCAAGGCAAATATCCATGCCTTCTGGAGGAGCTAGATTACTTTAAAACACAATATTTTCATGGCATGAAATTTTCTCAAATTAGGGGCGACGACCTTTTTCCGGGCATGAATTTTTTTGTGAGTTCCCTCTAACATCCAATGCATATAGTGTAGACAAGAACTTTCACTTGCATTTTAATTTCGCGAATCTTGGCTCTCGCGAAATTAGCGAAATTAAAATGCACGTGAACATTCCTTGTATTACAGTAAGTAATGGCTTTGATGTCCTTGATTATAGGGAAAAAATGAAAACACATTAACTGCTACAACGACATGTAGTTGTCTTTTTTTTTGGGGGGGGGAGGGGGTGTTACAATTTTGATATAGACTATGATGTATGCTGAGGAAGGGTGAGGAAGGACTGAAGAAGCCACCTGTTCTCCCATGTGTGATATGAAGGGAAGTATCGCTTCTGTTAGCATGATTGGTCCCTGGGTGCCTACATACCTGGCAATGAATGTGTCAGGCTTATTATCAGCTTATGTAATGAGGGCCCCAATTGCATGGCAAAGAGAGGATGGGATTTGGGGGAGGGGGTTGGGGGGAGGGGGATTGGGGAATCTCAGAGAGCTCCATTGGCATTTCCTGAATTGTTTCCATTCCCTCACTGCCTTCTGTACAGAGGCCTTTCCTGGTTAATCAGCCCCTTAATTGATTCAGTATTCCGGAAGGTGTGAAGTGAACGGCTGGATTAGGCAAGGGGCTGCCTGCGTGTTGGAATGTATGGTTTTCGTAAATCGTTCGAAGCTCCACGGGCTCATCTGCAAAGCTGTCAAGAGATTTGTGCCCTTTTGCGTCAAAAGCTGGCAATGAATTTGTGCCATCAGAGCTGACACAAATTAAAGACTTGATTGTAGGTGTCGCACATTGTCAACTTGTGCATGTTTGTTTTGCTCTTTTTGTAGTGACGCTTTAGCAATGACAACATCTGATCAGACAGCTTAATCATCTTGCATGTGACGTAATTATCATTGCTGTATTTTTGCAGTTGCAGTGATTATATGTAGCAGAATTGTTTTGACAGACTCTTGTAGCTTTTTATGTTACTACCTGCTAAAATTATTGAGAGCTCTTTCATTAATTCTTCTAAACAGAAAAAAGTGAAGAATCAGCAATGATTTAGACCCCATCATGTCTACTGCAATATATGGACTGTGTGGAATACATGCCTGTATTTTGTGATCACTCTTTGAATTATTGATGTAAGCATGAAATTGATTATGGAACCTATATCAGTTTTGTTACCCTGCCTAAGTTTATGTTTCTGCCTTTATGTAGGCAGTAATCAATACTTTCTTCATAAAACAACAGCCCTAAGATACACAAGCTAGTGAAAATTATGCCTTTTTGGTAGAGTGGTTTACTTACAACTGTATGTGTAAGTCTGCTATGTCTTACATACATTAAGAACAATGCTCATAGTGCAACTGTACTACATATATTGCTGATTTCAGAATTTGTGGAATAGATTTTGGAAATTATACAGGGTCTCACTTCTGCTCTTCCCGTGGTCGCGACTTGTACATTGATACTGATTAGTACCCCCAGCATTGTAGGATTTGATGGATTAGTATACCCCAGATCATGAGCTTGCTCTGGATGTGAGCAGATTATGTTCAGTCTGAGCAGGAGAGGAACACGTAGTGATGTCATGTTTTTGAACCCTCTCCTCCTCCCCCCCCCCCCCCACACACACACACAGATACCAGAGTTGTCAAGTTTCTGTGATTCTGCTAAAGGCTCCATGTAAAATACAAACAAACAAACAAACAAAACAAAGCAAACAAAAAATATGGACATTTCTGTTCATGTCCTAAGCAATAGGATACAAAAGCGTCCCTAAAGTTAGACATTATTTTGGCCTATGGATTTGCATTAATGTGGCCGCCCAGCTCAAAACCTATAAAAAGTAGGCAAAAATGAATTTTACTTTTCTCCATTGTATAGTTTAAAAGAGGAAGCTCTAAGCTTTGATATGGTATAAAACTTGTTAAAATTGGACCGTCCAAACTCTCTCAGAAAGTGAGTGAAATAAGAAAGAGTTAGGTGGTGCAATTTCAAAGACAAGGGAGGAAAGAGGTTTAAAGACTAGGGTCACCTAGGTGTGCTGTGCAGAAGTATCAGTGAAAATTTGTGTTCTATTTCACAGTGAAAGCCGTGCCTGTCTATTAAAAAAAACAAAACAAAACAAAACAAAACAAAACAAAACCATGGTCCAGAAAGACTGCTCATATTTTGTTTTGGTTTTGTTTTAAGCCACCAATTTTGACAGTAGGTAGAGTAAAGCTTACTCTCCAAGGTAAGATAAACTTTACAAATTTGAATCTATCAATCCAAACGACGCATTTTGGTCCATAACAGAGAATCCTAATCTGTGACTTTCTGCGGGTTTCGAGCTGGGCGGTCACACAATGACACTCAAGAGTCTCCCTTATTGCTCTTTGAAATCTCCCTGATTTTGACAAGGGAACATTGGCAGCCTCGCTAATTTGCACACGAATTATCCCATGTACCGCTCGACAAACTCATTTACGTGATGACAAGTCAGGTGCAACTGTAAAGTGCAATTAGTCATGCCATGTAGCAATGACTCCAGAGGTAGACACCACTGCCAACATCTTTGTTTTCTCCGGTTTTTGATTCCCTCAAAGCTAACTCGGGGAAGAGCAAACATCATTGAATTGCTTTTATTACTGTCCTGGTCCATGGTAGGATAATCCTGCGATTTGCCATATCTCAGACAAATCGTCAGCGTGAGACTTTTCCTATGAGTCTCTGCCATACTATCAAAACGTTATGACGGCAGTACACTCCCAAGATTTGATTTTCATTTGGGGAGGTTTTTTTTTTTTCAGAGCAGCACTAACTTTCTAAATTGTGTCACTCAAATGAACATCTCAAGCATGTGAAGTCCTTGTCTATTGATCTTTGTGAAATGATAGACTGTAAATTTTGTACTTATTTTTTTTTTGCTTTTGACTCTTAAACTATGATTGAAAATTCAGCTATGAAGGTAGCTTCAAACTGCCTTGATTGTGGTGAAAATTCCCCCACAGATTACCATGAATAATTTACACTAGTTTACCCTCAAACACCTAGTGAACCAGTATTCCATTCAGTGTCTTATTCACCTCCGTTTGTTGTACACAAAATTGTCTGCCCCCTCCCCCCCCCCCAAAAAAAAAAAAAAAAAAAAGATGTGTGTACACAAAATGATACTGCGTGAGGGGACTGGGCCTTCCTATGCCACAGAGAAATAGCTTTATATGGGCCACTATAGCCAGACATATGGTCATGTGACCCTACATGATCCTACATATCCACAAGAAGTCCACAAGCCCTCAGCCACTAAAACATCTGGCTGGTTTGAAAACATGGGACAGTTGCTCAAATGCCCTGCCCTCACAAAAACTCAGTTACAAAGGTAGAGAATACCACAGTGGGGAAAAAAAGAGCTCAACCCCCATTAAAGTGTCTGTGAGAGGTTGAAAAGCTGCCAGGAAAATGTTGATTCATGCTCTCTAAATGATTATCGCACACTAGGTGACTCATTCATGACAAATCAACCTTCCACATGTTCATGTCACACACTCGTACACACACACACGCACACACACACACACACACACACACACACACACACACACACACACACACACATGCATAGAAGGTGATGTCAAAGACCTTACACTGATTTTAGGACTCTTTTTTTTTTTCCTTCTTTGTTGTCTTTTTCGTATAGTCTCCATTCTCAGTTTTCCACTTACTGGGAAAGGAAACTTTCCCAATTTCCTGTTTTTGAGTTCCCCTCCTCTTTATGGTACTGCCTCAACTCTCATTACGTCAAGGGGACCCCACCCCCTCCTATCAAAATGCCCAGAGGATGTGTCTAGATCTATGTATGACTAAAATTGAAAGGTATGCACTTGCTGGGGGCATCCTTAAAATACCATTTTATAGCAGGATGTGCTTTTTACTTTTTGGTTGTTGTGGCTTTTGTGCTCTTTTTATGTATATATATATTTTTTCAGCCAATGACATTTTGCATCACTTTAAAAGCACTCAAGAAATCCTAGTTTTTAATCTGCTGTCTCATTTGCAATGGGGAATGCCAATTTTCTCTGACTTTATGCTATATTTGTCTCATAGTTGTACTTATAGAATCCCTGTGGGTTTCTCATTTTCTTTATGGATATCTACATTGTGATATGATCATGTATACAAGTAATAAAGTCTGAAGAATTTTTTTCTCGATATTCAGAAAAGAGACAGTATTTCAAGTGCTGATTTTATGCCAGCCTCTTTCTACGGCCATCTTTACCTCGTCAGCTGATATTCTTTTGAGGTTATGACCACCCTCAGTTTTATGAACATGTTTGAAACTTTTGATATCTACATCATTTATGATATATTGCTTTTGTTCTAATCCTTTTACAACTGTCACTTTTCTGTTTGTTTGAGTTTACCCTGTTTATTTAATGAAATTTCATCTGGAAGAATTGTGTCCCTGTAAATGTTAAAAGCCAGTGAAACTGGTGAAGCTTGCATGGGTTGGGGATACGTAGTGTGGGTATGGGACAGACTGATTGAGATGCCCAGCTACATGTGGTCTTAAGGGGTGTGAGCTTCCCTCGTTTCATGGAAAATTCCTTTACACTAAGTTAGCATCGATCACTCGTCATTCTGACGTACTGCTCCCCACTACCCCTCCCCTCCCAAGTGATTTCCTTCTATGCCTTCCAAGGGTGTTCATGGGATGAGCTGAGGCACCAGTAGTGGCTATACAGAAAATGAATTGTTAGTTACCAAGTGACAGTCATTGGTAGGTCGTATTGAAATGTCATCTAAGGGCAGATCATGTAGCATCATCACTCATAATGCAGCTTTATCTGGATTGAGGTCTAACTGAATGTTTCTTGGTAATTCCACTGACTTTGTCCCTGCTTCAAGCATGCCACTTAGATTCAGTGTAACTATTGGAAGCAGGGCAAAATCAGACAAAGTATATAAGTACCAGATACATCAAGTATTATTGTGTAAATGAAGAGACCCCCCCCCCCCCCCCCACACACACAGACACATACCACACACAAGCATGATCCATATGCTGCTGCTGTGTTTCATTCGCACTACTGTATTTGCCTTCCAATTAAAGTGCCATTTTATTGGTTGGTGTTAACATCCATTATCCAGAAACAGGCATCTTATAACAATTTTATGTGTGACATTCATTTTCTAAATTGGATTTATATGTTCCTCCAAATCATTCCAGATTAAATGAGAAAAAATGTGTGTCTTGATAAGGTTATTACATTGTATGCATACTTGTATTATTTCACTGTAACAGGAAAAGACCAAAATGTGTAAAATTTCTTGAATCCATGAGAATAAAAAGACTTCATTTTATGATAATGCAATGTCCTTGAGATCAATTGAAGTAAATGCCCTTTTTTTCTTGAGTCCAAGAAATATTCTATACAAGTTTGCACATTAGAAATAGAAATGATGTATTAGAACATCTCAGATACGCATACACACACACGCACACACACACACACACACACACACAAATATACTGTAAAAGTGGAAATTTTGGCAGTGTTGAAATTTTCGCATATTTCGCGCAACCAGAAACTAGTGTGAAAAAAGGTACACGCGAAGCTCATCTTACCGGGCTGAACGCGATAGATTACTCACGCAAAAAATATCCACTTTTACAGTATGCAGTTTGAGCAAATATTGTCTCCTTTCAGATACACTGATATATAATATCCTACCTTGGGTAATGTTGGGTTCCAGCTGTACCGCTTGCAATGCAAGAATCCACAAGAAAAGTCAATGACAGGTAAAACACAGACATATATGGTACAAGCTTGGTGTATCGATTGATTGTGGGATTGTGTGCACAGTTACACAAGTGGTCCCACGGTCTGGCAACCAGTAGATCCAACTGAGATTCCAGGGATCGATTGTAATATAAGCAGTTGGACTCACTCGCGCTGGATGTACGTCACTTTGCTGCGACTGAAGTGAGAGTGAGAAGTGAGGTGGCGACAATCTCCCTCGAATTCCAGGCTCGTCCGAGACGTTCTCGCGACTGTGACAGAAGCTGAGAGAAACAAATCTAATTAGGGCCCTGCCACGACTGCGAGGCGCACGCTCAAAAGGAAGGTATCGATTATCACGTAATGCAGCGCGATAATCTGGAGCTGTGTGGTGCGTTTGGCCCCCTATTAGCGGTACGTCAGTTATGCCTGTGCTGTTTGCATGGACTCGGCTCACTTGCCTTTTTGAAATGCAAGTAATGGTCAGAGCTCGCTAGTGATGTCAATAATTTCATCCCTCAACTGCCTCCTCCCCCCCCCCCCCACACGTTCCTCACAGGTCTGTCCACACCTCCAGCTAAGTGGTATAGCCCACCCCCTCTCACTATCTCCACTAGTACGTACTGCCAACTGTTCCCATTTTATGAGAATATTCCATTATTTTTTACCAGGAAGGGAGAAGCGTTATCAAATGTTGTATTTCTGTTTGTAATGACCATCTGTTAGTTAATATTGATGTAGGGAAGTTTGAACAGAATTCCCATTATTGCAAAGTTTACTCCACTTTGCATGTACTTGTCAAGCTGCAGGGTTGGCAGGTACATGTACGCTAGTGCGGCCTGTATTGTTGCTCATGTGTTAATGAGATTATGTGTACCCCTTGTCATGTATGTTACCCCTGTCTTTTGCAATGACATCATTGCATTATTTGCATAAACATATGCCACTATGACCACCTGTCAGGGTTTCTTGAAAACATGCCCGCCACCGTACATTTTCGGAATCCTGTACTCAAATTTAATTACACTCAATGTCTCGTTGTTTGATTTTTTTGATGAGAAACATCGATAGAGTATATATTTTTCTTTTAAGGGGCGAGGGGAGGGGCTATCCTTGATCTTGATTCCCCCCCCCCCCCTCCTTTCCTGGTCCCTGTTGATAATGGTTAATTTAATGTGCATGGGACAGGATTGGGAGTTGTGAAGATGGCACGAGAGCATAACAACATTGTCTCATTTGTTTGATTTTTCTCCTCTAATAAAAGTGATGAGGAACATGGAGAATAGTTTTTGGTTTAAAGGGAGAGGGGAGGGGTGACCCTTGATTTTGACCCCTCCCCCATTCCTGGTCCCAGTTTATAATGGTTGATTTAATGATTCAACAGGAAGCAGTTTTAAAAATGTTCAAATCTCAAGTCCACATTTTGGCTTTAATAATCTTCTGGTCGGAACCATGAGCAGAGCAGGCCTGTTGAAATTTGCTCCCCGTTTCCGAAGTCTGCTGCTCTACGTCGGTCGGTCCATCGTACCGGAACCAGTTTGAATACGTGTGTGGTTCCAGCAGATGTATCAAGCAGGTGGTGGTTACCTTACCGCGGTATACGATCAGGTACTGGAGGCTGTTTTACCATTAGACTACAATGTGAGGGTAGGGCCTAGCTGTCCTTCACCTGTGACAAGGACACTTTTTGCTGAACTGCTGCTTGGCTGGCTGAAAGTTGCTCAGAGGTCTGACACACACACACACGCTTGCAACACACACACACACACACACACACACACAACTACAAACTATAACATTTGTGTTTAAAAAAAAAAAAAGTTGTATGGAGTCAAAACCTCATGACTGGCAGAAAGAGTCATCAGCTGCAGAGGTGACTAACTATGTGGCAATGAAAGTGACGTCACACTTTCAGTTGCCGAGCAACGCGACCCTGAAACTGAACGGTGATAATGAAATGGGGGAAAGGGGCTGTAACTGTGTGCTTGTGACTTATCTCATTCTCATGCATCTTCTGTGACCGCATAGAGGAAACGATTTAGTTCCCAGACGGCGAACAGCATGTGGTGTCAATAAGCAAAGCACAACTTTAAAAGAACCAGTCATTACTTATTTCTCAGAATTCTCCTTGAGAATTTAGTAGCAATAAGTGTCAATTTTAGTATAAAGAAAAATTAATTTAGTGTCAATAAGCACAGCACACCTTTAAAAGAACCTGTCGTTGATTCTTCTTCAGAATTCTCCTTCAGAATTTAGTAGCAATAAGTGTTAATTTCACTGCGATTTTCAGTTTAAAAAAAGTGAATTTAGTGTCAGTGAGCACAGCACACTAAAAGAGCCAGTTGTTAATTCTTCTTTAGAATTCTCCTTCAGAATTAAGTACCTAGCTGATTATTCTTTCAATCTGCTAGAAATTAGACCTCTGTTAAAAGTGATACAAATTTTGATGAGTCTGCAATTATTTTGAAAATCACCATTTACACAGAATAGCAGTATTAAATGTGTGTATTTTGTTTATTTTGAATTGCACAATTTTACAGTTGATTCTCAAGGTTCTATTATTTTTGTATTTGTTTTTTCTGTTTTTTGGGAGAGGGAGTTTCATGTAACAGGTTATCAAGGTGGCTCTAAAATGCTAACATCAAACAATGGTATGTTACACAAATTTGCAAGATTCCTGGGATAAGAAAAATGTATTTTAGATCTGAAAATATGGTTCATCAGATAACGGTAACACAGCACTTGAGTCATCATTGTGATGTAATCGTCGACCTGAGAATTTCACGGCCTTTTGTCTCGGGGCAGTTGGAAGACTATTTTCAGGGCTGCCTTGGCGGGAATCCAAGCCCCGCCAAGTTTACGTTCTGCGTTTGAGCGTCGTCAAAAGGCTGTGAAAGGCGCGATCAAAGCATGAACGACACGTAACCAGGAATTTAATCACGGCTTAGCCCACTTTTGTCCTCCTGGTGCAGTGGTTCTAACATGTGACTCTCCTTTTAAATTTTCTGATTGATCCTCCGGAAGATGAGGTGAAATGGGCTTATATCAGACTTAATTGTTGCATAAGATGTCGCCTGGTGATTATACAATTCTGTGACTTACATTTACTCATATGGAATAACCTGCATTACAGCCGAATCAACTTCGGCTGTAATGCCTAATGATAGCATGCAAGCTTCCACAAAGAGAAATATTGACCTTCAAAATGAGAGCGGTTACAGCTTTTCATGAATTAGATGTGGTAGGACAGAGAGAAAGCAATACAGATATTGCTTCTTTCCAATTCCCAGCATTTGTGTTTGTGTTGAAAGCTGAGATTATAACCTAGCCGAACATGAAATCCCTTACACGCTGGCAGTTATTAGAGATGGAAGTCTGCAGACACCTCAGTGTATTCTGGAGGAAATCGTTCGGATGCCAGAAGAAATTTCCTCTTCCTACGAGGTGCAAACAAATTGGATGTATGGCGGAGAGCATTTGACATTTATGACTTTGGCAATCCGCAATGTTTCCATATGAGGAGATGAAAGTAATGACTTGGAAATTGTAGATTTGGCATTGATAATCATGTCACATGCATGATTTTTTTTTTCTTTTTCAGAAGTTTGTAAACTTGTATTTTTGGCCACATTCTTCTGTTTTGTTTTGTTTTTAGAGCATCTTTAAATCTAAATGTTCTTCCCCATTTTGGTCTTGTTTTGGAATGCAATGAGCATTTTTCAACTCAGAATCACCTTCAGCAAGAAAGAGTAAGAGCTTCAGTCGGGGCGACAGCTGCGATGATTAAAGTCACCCTGGCATTGCTCCTCATCACAATATTTGGTGATCTTCACCCAAAACTCGCACGACTGGCCTCATGCCGTTGTCGTGGCATATCAGGTTGACATTGGAGCACATGTCACCAACTGCTACAGGTGTCTTGATCCCTGGACATGATTTATGATTATCTGTCAACTTCCACTGATTGGGGGGTACTCAGCTATCACAACTTGAGGAAAACTGTGTTCTTATACCCGTGGGTTCCTCAAATTAGAGTGTGCAGTGCTTACTTTGATAATGCATTTAAAATGGAGGTCTTCTCCTCTGCATTTAAGTTCATACAAATTAGCAGAGTCCGACTCCATTGTGAAAGATTTGTCGATTAGAATAAATTTATGAAAGGAGTAGATGTTTAAAAGTTGTTCTCATATTTTCATTATAGCAATGATATGGGCAATGATGACATGCAAATACAGAAGAGATCAGTATACCCAACAATACTCAATGTAGATCTGTGGAGTTGGATGTTTTGACAATAATTGTTGGTCAACTCGTTAGGCACGTTCGGTCACACTACACGACACTACACATAGTTACACTACCCAGTATTTGCATACATATAGTAAGGGCAGTCGTAGTGTGACTGCAAACTTCTCGAGAAGTTACCAGCGAAACTTTCGGTAAATTTCCCTGCATGCACCTGGGAGGTTTTTCACTTCTCGCTTTACTACTCATAGTTTTGTGCAGTATAACTGTGCATAGCTGAAAATATCACTAAATCATTGCAGCTGTAATAGTAATGCATCCGGAATACATCAAATTCTTCTATTGGAATTATTTCCGTCAAAGGGAAATTCACAGAACATTTACGGGGAACTCATTAAACAACAACATAATCACCTCATCACTGTCATCTGCATGTACCGCTCCATAAATCTTCACTCAATTTCCTTGTTTTTGATCTGCAATCAAAAAGAATAAATTGAATCCTGTGGATTCCATTCATTTTAAATTTAATTCAGTTTTGGTTGTCCTGTTATTAGTGCTACCTAGCAACAGTGACTTTCAGGGGAAAGGGTGTGTAGTAGGTCAATTATCAACAAAACTTTTGAATATTCATGTTTTGTTGTACTAACCAATGGGAGAGTTGAGAGTTAATGATGTCGTCATCCATTTTTATTTGTGTGTGTGACTGTGAGCAATATTACTGTTTGGTGAAAACATGAATGGAATTTCATAACTTTCTTTTATACTCCAATTTTGAATAAACAAAGTGCCATTCTGTTTATCTGAATTCTCTTGATTAAAGTCAAAACTGAAAATGATGTTGAATTGTAGTTACCTTGATCACATGAGCACAGTGTTACTTGTAAGCCTGGAAATTACCCCCTTTTTTTTTTAATGGAAAGTGTGCATTGAATTTGTCCCCCCAAAAAGTTTTATCTAGGTATCACTTTCCAACATGCCAAAGGCTGTTTGACCCTTAAAGGGGAAATTCAGTCCAAATATAAGTTAATCTGATAAAAATGAGTAAAATCTTATGAGTTTAATGGTAAAAATTTGACTGAAAAAGTTATGACATTTTGAAGTTTTGCTAATTTCTGCAAAATAGTTCTTGTACAGTGGATATGAATATGCAAATGAGTGAGCTAACCATGTTATGTATGCCCTCACAATTTTCCATTGATTTTGTACAAAAAATGACAAAAATTCAATGTTTCTGTTATTGAAATCTGAAACATGACTTTATTCCTGTTGAATAACTTCAGAATAGTGATCAGTTAGGTATACATGTACGAGGATTTGAACCTCTGGCATAATTGCATTTGAATGAAAAACTGGAAATTTCAACATTGTATGTACAAACTGTATGGTAAGTTGTGAGGGGATGACATGCTCACTTTGCCATTTGCATATTCATATTGACTGTTCAAGAACTGTTTCCCCAAAAATAGCGAAACTTCAAAATGCCATAACTTCCTTATTTTTCATCTGATTTCGATCAAAATTATACTGTTGAACTCATAATATTTTACTCTTTTTATCAGACTAACTTATATTTGGACTGGATATCACCTTTAATATGGTTTGTTCACTAAATGGCACATAGGCTGGAGTGCTTTCTTTTTGCCAATTGGCACAGATGTCTGGAAACTGATTGTTGAGGAATAGAGATAACATAATCCCCCTAATCCCTATTGTATCGCCATGGCTTTCCGATTAGACTGTGTCCATTGCTACACTTGACGGGGTTTGCTAACTTTGTAACTAGATCAAGTTTGGATGGATTACTAACTGTGCTGATGAAAATGTTTAGCGAGTTTTAAGGCTAAAAGCTTAAAGGCGCATAGAGGGTTAAGGAAGTTCACGTGACATTCTATTCAATCAAAACCCTTTGAAATCAACCCTGGATCTACCCTGTGCTGTTTATCCCAATCATTTTTGATCCATCAACAACTGCCCTTGGCATGCTGTGGGTGTACCTGAGTGTGTATGTGTGTGTGTGTGTGTGTGTGTTTGTATGTGGGTATGTGTGTGTCATATGTGTGTGGGTGCGATGCGTTCAGATTTGTGTGTCTGTTTGCCTGGGCTATATCATCTCTTGATGTAACTCCCCTTCAATTTTAATCTTCATAAATACTTGGATCAATTTTTGGACAAGCCATGTAAAATTGTTCTTCCCTTTGTAAATATCATCAACACTATCAGAAAGCTTTTCGTGCTAACTCAATCTGAGCAACAACAAAAAAAGTCTGACTTTGCTGTCAGAACTAGCTGCGCAATGATGTGTACAATGAAGAAACACTTTAAAGCATTACATGAAAATTTCCAAAATTAAGCTGTCTCTGTGAGTGTAGATAAATGCACATATCGCAGTTTATTTCAGCAATCATTTGTGCTTCCAAGGCTGTCTGTGGATAACTTTGATCGTACAATTTATTCTGGTCACCTCACAGAGTTGAACTTTTTGAAGCGTTTGATGATTGGTTTATTGGAAGTTCATTTTATTGAGATTCATCTTTACATAAGATCATACTGTAGAACTTGTTATCATGTAGAGTCATACAGCTCAGACTTCATGAACAGAAAACATTGTTCCTACTCAGCTCAATAACCTTGACACATGTTGAACTTACTTTAATACAAAGAAGGTGCTCCCCTGAAAAATCGAAATCGGCAGCCCTGTCAGATGAAACAAGGGAGGAATATAATCGCACATAAGTGATATTTCACAGTCATAAGACCATGACCAGGTTAATCATTTTAAGATTCCCACTCAGTGACCTTTTGATGACTTTACTGACATTCAAACAGTCATCATGTCTCGACATTTGTCAAATTTTGCCCAGATTTCACTGGTGTGCAACATTTGCTCTTTTGCACGTAGCATATTTCATGTGATGTCATTCTTAATTGTGTAAGGTGCAGCCTCCGGTGATAGGTAGAAGCACTCGTATGCAAAGTATCATGTGACACTGGCAACAGAAATTGATCCTCTGCACTTTTGATCAGTTTCTTTAAATTCTATTGCAATCATTTTACATTATTTTATCCCCCATACATAATATGTCAACAGAGGCGAAAGTTTTAACGACTGAATTGTCCAAAGACTTGGGAGGTGTTGTGGCTCAGTGGATCTGACCACAGACTATCAATCACAGGGTCCTGGATCCAAGTCCCCTGGCTGCAACGGTTGTGCCCCGAGGCAAGGCACTTTATTCTCATTACCTTCCTTTGGTGGAGACTTAAGGGTATTCATGTAATGGTTGCTGTGCTTTCAAACATTCAGTGCTTGCTTGGCTGCCATATTAAGCAAGCCATGTCAATTCAAATCAAAGATTCACTTTACATATAGATTAAAAAATGATGACACCTCATACTGAAAAGTCTGCCATTACTTGTAGCCAAATATTTATGTAAGATATGATTATATGATTATATGCTGATCTTATATCCTTCGTAAAACAGCATTTCTCACCCCAAAATTAGAACTTTCCAACAACTCCTGCGTCAAAAATTGTTGCCTGTGTTATGGCATTGGTCAGTGAAGTACTTTGAGAGCAATGCATACTTTCAACTTGAATTTGCAATACCTGTTTGCAACTTCTCCAGCAAACACAACGCATACAGAGCACAGCCTGTGCCCATTATGTGTAAAGGGTGCACTCTGCACCATATGTTATGGTTATGTTGAATACATGTACGATGTACATTTGTATGTACACATGATTAACGCCCTCTGTTGTTAACAAGTTAGAGTCCTCTCGGGCTCGGTGAATAAAGTCTCTCCACATCGTATCTGAGGTCGTCCGGCTTTTCCTTTCTAATACTGGCGCAGTTATAGTTTGTGCTGCTTCAGTAAGTCATACTTCTGTTTGCATTCCAAATTATCAAATTTTCAGGGTTTTAGCATCATAGAGCAAAAAAACCTATGCCATCACGTTTAAATACATTGTTCTGCCAGCTGATTATATAATCCGTAATTTTTTTTTTATATGATTGTCATTCCATGGGAGAACACCGCAAAATGTTCTGCCCATTGGGGAATATTAAATATGCCTCACTATAATGTCATCATCTTCATCCAATCACTTGGTGGCAGGTATTTTACTCACCCAGATATTGGCATCGGTTCGACAAAAAACAAGTCACACCCTCTTCTATTTCAACACTGCATTATGGATTATAATCCCATTGACCTTGCTCGACAGGGTAGGAGGAGTAGGTCTACATTAACTTCCTGAAAGACTTGTTCAACACTGACCCCTGTTTTTAAAAAGAAAAGAAGAGAAGAAGAAGTCTTTGCAAATATGTTATATTCCACTTTGCAATGTCCCCTCACTTTCCTCACTTGTCAGTAAAAAGATTAACACCTTGATAATCTTGTGGGTCACAATCTTTCTTTTTTGTAGTCGTGAACAGCTGAAAAAAAGAGTAACCACTGTAGACATTTTGTGTGTGTGTGTGTGTGTGTGTGTGTGTGTGTGTGTGTGTGTGTGTGTGTGTGTGTGTGTGCGTGTGTGTGCGTGTGTGTGTGTGTGTGTGTGTGTGCAACAGTACACAGTGCATATATACAGCTGCACTTCTTCAATGTTGCCCTAATTATGTGGAGAGGTCAAGGAAGTCCAAGGTTGTGATGTTTGAGACCATGGGGCCCCAGGTTGTAGGGGACCCTTGTCTGACAACACATCTCTGGTTTCCTTTTCTCATTCGTGGGCTTTTATTTATAGCTTGGTCTTCTCTTTGTCTCTCCCCAGAGTCTGTTTTGTAAGATTCTCTCATTACTCCAATCCATATTCTTCCTTGACAGTTTTCTTTCTCTCTCCGATTTGCTCCACAGATGGTAATGTCATAGTTTCTGCAATTTAAAGGCGGTAGCTAAATTATGTGTTCCTATGTACGTATGTGGCATTATTATGATGCTTTAAATCTGTGCTTAAGATGGCTCAGGCCAATGACCTAGACGTATCAGTGAAATGAACTTGACTGAACCATTATTAAACTAGAGATTGTAATTTGTAATCACTGACAAATTAAGGTGATCCGACTTTTTTTTTAATCAATTATTTGAGTCCTGATCGCAATAGGCATTTCCATACAGGTTTCATCTGCGTTTAGAGACATTGGCCGTGTGATGTTTGGATTCTCATTTAGAAAATTGAGTCATATCTGCCTTCTTTGGTACCAAATTCCGTATACACTATAGCGAAGATACAGAAAGAAGTACATATGACCATTGACCCACATTTACACTCCCAAGATGGCATCTGAGGAAATAGTGGTTATTTTGTGAATCCATGATTCTTGTGACATCGTCTATACGTATGCAAAATATGGGAAAGATAGTACAGGTATTCACCAAGATACAGGATGAAACATATATGACCTTTGACCCTTATTTACATACCCAAGATGGCGTCTGATCAAGAAGTCATTATTATATGAAATAATGTAGGTGACATGAACTAAACATGTGCAAAATGTGGTGGTGATAGAGCATGTTTTTCTTGAGTTTTTGCAAAGAAAGTTGCGCAAAGAAAGAAATATTTCAATACATAGTTGATGAGCTTTAATTTCAACCAAGTATTTTGACGTGATACCGACATCGTGTGAAAAAAGAAAGGGCACTTATATGATAGCACAAAGTCTCAGCTACAACATATTAAAATCTAGGAGAAATTCACTGAAGCATAAGTGAGATAGTGCTTGATAAAGATAGGATGTCAATTTTCACATCTAGAAAAACTCCCTCCCATAGAGATAACACGTAATAGCGAAGATTGAGAAAGAAGTACATATGACCTTTGACCCCACTTTGCACACCCAAGATGGCATCTGAGCAATTAGTGGTTATTTTGTGAAATGATCCTTGTAACATGGTCTTTACGTGTGCAAAATATGAGAAAGATAGGACATATATTTACCAAGATACAGGATGAAACATTTATGACCTTTGACCCTAATTTACATACCCAAGATGGCGTCTGATCAAGTAGTTGTTATTTTGTGAAATAATGTTCGTGACATGAACTAAACATATGCAAAATATGGTGGTGATAGGGTATGTTTTTCTTGAGTTATTGCACAGAAAGTTGCAGAAAGAAAGAAATATTTCAATACATCGAAGATAAGCTTTAATTTCAACCAAGTTTTTTCACTTGATCCCGACATCGTATGAAAAAACAAAAGGCTCACTTACGATAGCCCAAAGTCTCAGCTACAACATATTAAAATCTGGGAGAAATTCACCGAAGCATAAGTGAGCTAGTGCTCGATAGAAATAGTCATGTCAATTTTCATATCCAGAAAAACTGCACTCCCATAGAGATAACACGTAAACTGGTCAAATTCGACAAGGTTACTTTCAATCCATTTTTACGAGGTCATGCTGTCATTCAATCAAAATTGTATTATTACATTAATGAAAGAGCATTAAGTAAGCTACAACATACTGAAATCTGGGTGAAAATTGGCCAAGGATAAGTGAGATACGCTCGAGTAAACTTGAAATTTGATGACGTCATTTTGAAAATTTACTTTTTTAATTCTACTAAGAAATTTGATATCTTTTCATCATTTTTCCAGCATCGCCAACCCATGGAATGACATGTACAACTCATCAGCTTTCAAAATATGTAAAGAAAATGGGGGGTCACCGTCCATCCTGGCGAGTAAATTCGGATTTAAAATTGGCGTTTTTTTTGGCATTGTTGCACTGTATATCGCCATTGACGCGCGCGCGCGGAATTTCAACTTTGACGGGCCCGTATGACGTCATATTGAGTTGGATTGACTTGAAACTTGGTAGAAATATTTCTTGACATTTCATGCATCCGATAAGTGTAAAAAAACGGGAAATTTCTATTGCATATGAGCTGTGCGTGCGTATATGTGTGCGCGCGTACGCGTCCGTCCAATTTTTTCAATTTTTAGCTCACCTGAGCCAAAGGCTCAAGTGAGCTATTGCGATCGCCCTTCGTCCGGCGTCCGTCGTGCGTCGTGCGTCGTGCGTCGTGCGTCGTCCGTCGTCCGTCGTCCGTCGTCCGTCGTCCGTCGTGCGTCGTCCGTCGTGCGTCGTGCGTAAACTTTTTACATTTTCATCTTCTTCTTGAAAACCCCATGACCGATTTTCATCAAACTTGGCAGGTAGCATCCCTAGGGGGTTAGGAACTCAATTTGTTAAAATGGGCACCATGCCCCACCCAGGGGGCCCCCAGGGGGGCCCAAACCCCCCGAAATTAAGGAATCTGTAAAAATCTTCTTCTCTAGAACCAGAAGTGATAGAGCTAAGTTAATACTATGAGTTAGTACATTGATGACTGTAGTTTCAAGTTTGTTCATGGCAGAATCAGGGGTGCCCCCCTTGGGACCCAGGGGGGGGGGGAGGGGTGAGGAGGGGTCCTAATGGGGCCTAAATTGTACATTTTTATCTTCTTCTTGAGAACCCCATGACCCATTTTCACCAAACTTGGCAGGTAGCATCCCTAGGGGGTTAGGAACTCCATTTGTTAAAATGGGCACCATGACCCACCCAGGGGGCCCCCAGGGGGCCCAAACCCCCCAAAATTAAGGAATCCGCAAAAATCTTCTTCTCTAGAACCAGAAGTGATAGAGCTAGGTTAATACTATGAGTTAGTACATTGATGACTGTAGTTTCAAGTTTGTTCATGGCAGAATCAGGGGTGCCCCCCTTGGGACCCAAGGGGGGGGGGGGGGGGTGAGGAGGGGTCCTAATGGGGCCTAAATTGTACATTTTTATCTTCTTCTTGAGAACCCCATGACCCATTTTCACCAAACTTGGCAGGTAGCATCCCTAGGGGGTTAGGATCTCAATTTGTTAAAATGGGCACCATGCCCCACCCAGGGGGCCCCCAGGGGGCCCAAACCCCCCAAAATTAAGGAATCTGTAAAAATCTTCTTCTCTAGAACCAGAAGTGATAGAGCTAAGTTAATACTATGAGTTAGTACATTGATGACTGTAGTTTCAAGTTTGTTCATGGCAGAATCAGGGGTGCCCCCCTTGGGACCCAGGGGAGGGGGGTGGGGAAGGGTTCTAATGGGGCCTAAATTGTACATTTTCATCTTCTTCTTGAGAACTCCATGACCCATTTTCACCAAACTTGGCAGGTAGCATCCCTAGGGGGTTAGGAACTCCATTTGTTAAAATGGGCACCATGACCCACCCAGGGGGCCCCCAGGGGGGCCCAAACCCCCCGAAATTAAGGAATCCGCAAAAATCTTCTTCTCTAGAACCAGAAGTGATAGAGCTAGGTTAATACTATGAGTTAGCACATTGATGACTGTAGTTTCAAGTTTGTTCATGGCAGAATCAGGGGTGCCCCCCTTGGGACCCAGGGGGGGGGGGGGGGGGGGGTGAGGAGGGGTCCTAATGGGGCCTAAATTGTACATTTTTATCTTCTTCTTGAGAACCCCATGACCCATTTTCACCAAACTTGGCAGGTAGCATCCCTAGGGGGTTAGGATCTCAATTTGTTAAAATGGGCACCATGCCCCACCCAGGGGGCCCCCAGGGGGGGCCCAAACCCCCCAAAATTAAGGAATCTGTAAAAATCTTCTTCTCTAGAACCAGAAGTGATAGAGCTAAGTTAATACTATGAGTTAGTACATTGATGACTGTAGTTTCAAGTTTGTTCATGGCAGAATCAGGGGTGCCCCCCTTGGGACCCAGGGGAGGGGGGTGGGGAAGGGTTCTAATGGGGCCTAAATTGTACATTTTCATCTTCTTCTTGAGAACTCCATGACCCATTTTCATCAAACTTGGCAGGTAGCATCCCTAGGGGGTTAGGAACTCAATTTGTTAAAATGGGCACCATGCCCCACCCAGGGGGCCCCCAGGGGGGCCCAAACCCCCCAAAATTAAGGAATCTGTAAAAATCTTCTTCTCTAGAACCAGAAGTGATAGAGCTAAGTTAATACTATGAGTTAGTACATTGATGACTGTAGTTTCAAGTTTGTTCATGGCAGAATCAGGGGTGCCCCCCTTGGGACCCAGGGGAGGGGGGTGGGGAAGGGTTCTAATGGGGCCTAAATTGTACATTTTCATCTTCTTCTTGAGAACTCCATGACCCATTTTCACCAAACTTGGCAGGTAGCATCCCTAGGGGGTTAGGAACTCCATTTGTTAAAATGGGCACCATGACCCACCCAGGGGGCCCCCAGGGGGCCCAAACCCCCCAAAATTAAGGAATCCGCAAAAATCTTCTTCTCTAGAACCAGAAGTGATAGAGCTAGGTTAATACTATGAGTTAGCACATTGATGACTGTAGTTTCAAGTTTGTTCATGGCAGAATCAGGGGTGCCCCCCTTGGGACCCAGGGGGGGGGGGGGGGGGTGAGGAGGGGTCCTAATGGGGCCTAAATTGTACATTTTTATCTTCTTCTTGAGAACCCCATGACCCATTTTCACCAAACTTGGCAGGTAGCATCCCTAGGGGGTTAGGATCTCAATTTGTTAAAATGGGCACCATGCCCCACCCAGGGGGCCCCCAGGGGGCCCAAACCCCCCAAATGAAGGAATCTTTAAGAATCTTCTCTAGAATCAGAAGTTATAGAGCTGAGATAATACTATGAGTGAGTACATTAATGACTGTAGTTTCAAGTTTGTTCATAGGAGATCCAGGGGTGCCCCTCTTGGGGGTAGGGGGGGGGGGTGGTTGGAAGGGTCCAAATGGGGGCCTGAATTGTACATTTTCATCTTCTTCCTGAAAACCTCATGATGGATTTTTGTCAAACTTGGCAGGTAGCATCCCTAGGTGGTCAGGATCTCAATTTATCAAACTGGGCACCATGCCCCACCCAGAGGGCCCCAGGGGGCCCCAATTCCCCCAAATTAAGGAATCTTGAAAAAATTGGGCCCTTATTGTACATTTTCATCTTCCACTTGAGAATGCCTCGTCAAATTTTGGTAGAGCTGTGAATAATTTAGATTAGTGACTGCGTAAAAGGTGAACTTGCGATACTCAGGTGAGCGCTAGACCCGCGGGTCTCTTGTTCAAAAAATGCTCCAAATGGTCTGAAACGTGTGCAAAAAAAAAATTTGAGCTCGATTGGAGCATACAAATATTTCAACGCGCGCATACGCGCACGTTTTAAGAGAAAATATTAATTTTGAGAACATGAGTAGAATGCGCATAACTTGAAATGTATGTGACGTAAATTTCATTGAAAAATTCCATTCCATTAAAGGACAAGTTCACCTTCATAAACATAAGGATTGAGAAAATGCAACAATATTAGTAGAACACATCAGTGAAAGTTTGAGGAAAATCGGACAATCGATGCAAAAGTTATGAATTTTTAAAATTTTTGTGTTGGAACCGCTGGATGAGGAGACTACTACAGCTTGTGAGTCATATGCGTACAACAGTATAAAGAAAATGTAAAAGAAAATTCAACATATTTTCACTTTTTTCGCATAATAAAAGAGCACTTGACTTGCCTCTTTCTAAAGGCAGGGGGAATAATATTACCCATAACATTTGTCGGTAACAAGTCAGGGGAATGTGTACTTTTTTCAAAAGATGGAATTTTGTGAAATTCTCTTTATATTTTCCTTTATTGTTGTACGCATGTGACATCTAAGTTATTCATACACTGCAGTAGTCTTCTCATCCAGCGGGTACTGCACAAAAACTTCAAAAATTCATAACTTTTGAACGGATTGTCTGATTTTCCTCAAACTTTCAATGATGTGTTCTACTAATATTGCTACATTCTCTCAATCCTTATCTTTATGAAGGTGAACTTGTCCTTTAATGAGATATGATTGAGAATGTGTTTTCATATAATGACGTCATAGTGATGTCACGGTCGACTAATCACAATGATTTTACTTGATCTGTCGTCTTTGGGACACGATACATATATGGTATAATTTTGACATTGATAGGAAGAGGACTTTCTGAGCTAACCTCTGCACAACTTTTGAGGAGAAATAAAGAAAGAAACAAAGAAAGAAGACGAAAGAATCCGTACAGATACAGAAGGTGATCCGAGAGGATACTCGGATCACCTAACAAATCATTTTCCTCATGCTGTTGACCTCAAGAATTTTATCAAACCGATTCCTTAAATTGTATTGCTCTGTTGAGGACGAGCTGATTCTGCTGTAACATGCATTTCCCATAGACACCTGCCTTAGTATACTCAGGAGTAGTCTTCAATGGGTTAATTGTCAAATTAAACTTTTCTTTTTCCTTGACACTGTTTTGCATTCCTACGTTTCTGCACAGATTCTTATACCAGCGTGAAGAAAAATCAAGTTTTGCACCCCCCCCCCCTTTGTCACAGAGAATTCATCAGCAATGTTAGATAGTGTATAGGGCATTTTAAAATTCTTTCTTTATGGTGCCCTCTGCTTCTTAGAGCATGTAGATACAACTAATAGCTCTTACTGTGGCCTATCATGTCTACTGTAAAACAAGTGATGTTCGCGTGCATTTTAATTTCGCGGATTTCGCAAGTGCCAAAATTCACAAAATTAAAATGCACGCGAAAGTTCTTGTCTACACTGTATGCATTGAACGCCCATTGGCAATTCGCGAAAATTTAATGCCACGAAAAAGACCAGCGGCTCCAATTCGCGAAAATTTAATGCCGCGAATATATCGTGTTTTACAGTATCTATAGTGCTTTGTGTGCATGTGTACAAATGTGGAGGGCATCAGAGGAATGGATGGAAGGTAGAATGCCTCCCACTCTGTGAAATAAGAATTTAAATATTCTGTGGTTCTACCATCATTTTCTTCCCTGTCAAATGCAAATCTTCCAGATGCCTTAAGATGAAATGAAAACATTTTCAAGTCATATGTCCTTGACTGAAGTGTTACATGATGCATCTACTACTAGTTGCCCTTGTGTGGTGAAAGTGGGCCTTTTTTATGACACCTCACCCATTTTCTAGTCATAGTGTCTGGAATTAGGACATCAGCTATCAATGCACCAACAACAGTTTACCTCAAAAGATTTTTGTGCAAGATAAGGAAGATGGGGTCAATTTTCCTCGTCCCCCTCCTCCCCCTTCCATCCATTTTCTGATGATAGTGTTCAGAATGATTATTGATCGTTGTGACTGTGTAGCTAATCTCCCCAATCACTGACGCCAATGCCAGACTTCTCAATATCCTCATCAGTGCAGCGTTGGTGCTCATCTCAACCCCCTGACAACCCCCCCCCCCCCCTTAACCATTGGCTATGTCACCAGAGACACGCCCCTCCTGCACTGATGAGTCTCCATTAACTTGTTACCGAGATATAAGGGAGAAAAGAGGGGTTTGCGATTAACTTGTTGTTTTCCCCCATGACTGGTATGAACAGATTTATCGTGTCAGATGTAAATGAGGACAGATTTTTAGTTTGTTTTGTGTTAGCAGAGATCTAGGAAGGAGGATGATGATGGGGGTGGGGGTCTAAAGATTTGCGGCGTAATCCTCGCTCGGGGGCCGTCCCTCATTAATGAGAGTCTTCAGAGTAATGAGGGATGTTGCTGTTTTCTTGACATGGCACCATGCTGCAGTGATGTGTGTAGGTTGTTTCATTAATTTCTTCCCATGACCTAATGGAGAACTTCCAGATCAGAGGTAATCCACACCCAAAGCATCCATCCAATCTTTTCTTCTCTTCCCTTCTCTAGCAGTCGTTCTCCCCCCCCCCCTACTCTTTTATGTTTCTTTAGTTCCCTTTTCCTCCTTCCCTCTTTCATTCTCTATCTCTCTTCCGTGTCTGTTCTCATTGAGCTGTCTCTTTCAACAGACGTTCTCTATGAATTAAAATTTGCACCTCCCCATCTCTTGGCCTGTTAAAGGGACTGTACAGTACTGGTTGAGGTGGGGATTCATGTTTTGAACATTCCTAGATGAGATTATGAGAAACCTGTAATGAAATATGAAAGAGCATGTAATTTTAGAAGGATTCAATGTTTATTTGTGTTTGATGAAAATTGGTTTTCAAATGGCTGAGATATCCAAAAAAAAAAAGTGATAATGATAAAAGGCGACAGGCCACGCCTTTTATTAGGATCTCTTTGTTTCACCTTGTTTTTGGATATCTCAGCCATTTCAAAACCGATATTCCTCAAATAAACTTTTGATACCCCTTAGAATTGCATGCTTTTTGACATCTCATAGAGTGGTTTCTGAATATGTCGCAAAACGTTAAAAGCTAAATCCTCACCTCAACCAGAACTGTACACACCCTTTAACTGCATGATTCCAGTGATTGGTCAACAATCCTCCCTCCCCCCCCTTATGATCTCATCATCATTGTCTGTAGCAACAAAGAGTTTTTCCTTGTGCCAACCACAAGGTCACACCAAGATTTGAATACTTAACACACCATGTCCTTTGCTGTGAAGTTTGTGCGTCAACTGATTTTGATAAATTTGCAACATGCCAATATGATGTCTCCTGTTTACACAACACATGCCATGCATACATCATCTTCAAGGTGGAAAACTGCAACCAACTTTGCTTTCACTCTTCCCCCCCCCCCCCCCCCCATCCTTGTTTAACTCTTGCAGCTAGATTATCATCAAACACTGAATCCACCCTGACAGGCACTCTGAAAGCAAACGAGACATCCCCACAGCAAGGACCAAGTGATGCGGGGCACGAAGGCAATGCCAGCCTGGAATCAGAGCGTCCCAGCTCCTCTCTCAGGTCAGACCTTCAAGTGATCCTAAATCCTCACCAAACATTTACTAGCATCATATGAATAGGCCTGTTGACCAAAACAGTAGGACCTATATGGCACAGTATCCTATAAAATCAGAAATTTCACAAGGATGAAACTTGAAAGTGTTTGTCTACATAAGGCATGGAATGCCAGTGGCGATTCACTAAAGTTTCATGATAGAATCACATAAACTACATGAACCCACTCCCTACACACAAACAATTATTTCTAAAACTGATAGCTTGTAATGAGTTTCTGTATTTTCGGGGCAGTGTCTCAATCAGTATAGGTGACAATTACAAATTGTGTACAGTTTGGGCATTTATGCTACAACTACAAGTAGCTGGAAGGAAGCATTTGATGCAGCTGCATTAAATATTTCTGGTGGTGACATCTTTGTCATACTCTTGCACACTAGTTGAATTCTTTTCTTTAAATCCATGTGAAAATGCATCCCGGACATTAACTGCGACCAGCTCCAACGTGCAGCGTTGGGGCTGTGCCGTTTTCGCATTCAGATCGAGGAGTTGTACCAAACGGTGCCGTTTCGGGGCTGTATATCCTTAATTTTTCAACAAAAACTACTAGGAATACTTACATGGGTCGATTAAACCTAAATGATTAATTTCAGCGACTGTTTGATGCATTTCATTGCTTATGATGCAGAAAATGTTGTCTTATAACGCGAATATCTTCAGCTCACCGATGCTCACTGAAACTCACAATCACTTGCACAGGCGCACAGCATGCATGCAGTGCAGTGCATTGACAGCATGCGTAATGCGTAACCCCTAATGGATATAGCAGCAAGTCTCTCCACTGTTGCACTAGGGCAGGCCGCTTATTACTCCTAAAAAATGTAGAAAATTTTGCAGTTTCTAGATAAATGGGTGAGAAAAACCAAATCGAAAAGGTAATGTATATTTCATTTTTTATTGTCACTGTGTTTATGATAGAAATTTAGCTGTGCTTTATTTGTGAAGTCGCCGTGAATGTGGCTTCGTGATTTTTGCTCCCGCTCAGCTGCGAGGTAGCCGCCAGGACCGCGCATTGCGGCGCGGTCTCCGGGGCTACCCGTACATGTATGCTGTATATGCTATATATTTTATGGGGTTTCTCTTTTTGCAAATTTTGTTAGTCAGATCTTTGTTCTAATTCAACAACCAGCACAAATATCAAATATGATCCGGACATGATGCCACGTACACATGTACATTTCTCTGTTAGTTACTCTACCCCACGATTTCAAATCTAACCACTCACAACGTTGTGGGGAAGTCCCCATTCACAAAATATTAGACTCGCTAAATATATGGCTTGCACAGTAGTTATCATGCCTGCAACTATATTCATTATTTTATGTGCTGATGAGCTTCTAATATGCACATCAAGTAGAAAGGGAAAGAGTGGAAGCTGCTTTGAAAAACAAAATTCATATTTTGTCTGGATATCTTATGCCGAGTGATGTAATTTTACTGGAGATACACAGGAATGTTTGCTGCACTTTTCAATGTATTTGCTTAGGGGCAACCTCAAACATTGCCCTTAGACAAAGCTGTACTTGATTATTTTGGAATTTTAAGAGAAATAAGTTCTTGGACATTGAATGCCTAACAGTGCTTTGTATTCATTTTTTGGTGTTGTTTTTGTTAATGTTAGTGTTCTTGTTGTTAATCGATCTTGCAGTGTGGCAGATGACAGCAGGCCAGGATCAACAAAGAAGAAGAAGAAAGTGAAAGGTAATGTGTTGAATGCACTTTAGATTTGTGATTGGTCTGCCTGCATCCAGACCTACTACTAAATTTACCTTGATCCCTCTGTCCTCGCCCCCCTCCTCCGCCTTCTTTAATTCCTTTCTTATACCCACTTCCACTACTCCGACCAACCTTCTCCTCCTCCTCCCCCCCCCCACCTTCATTTGACATGCCTTTTTCTATCCTACCCTTTTGCCCAATTCCATGATCCTGCTCCGTCCACCTCCTTTAATCTCCTATGCCCACCTTCCCTCCTCCAATTGCCCTCCACATCCGGCCGCCAAGCCTTCTACATTTGACATGCCTTCTTTCGCTATATACTGTTCATCCCATCTTCCTTACACCCCCCCCCCCCCCCCCCCCCCCCCCCCAACCACATGTGCATGCCTCTATGGCATGACCTGCCTCTTGTAATTTTACTGATATATATTTTTTTTTTTTGCTTTTATTATTGATTTAACTCTTCAGGCAAGTTTGTGCAGTCCAGGTACATGCAGAGCCTGTCCAAGCCCGCCCCAACGCAGGCCTCGAACATCAGCACCACCAGCCGCACCAACAGGAGCGTTAGCAGACCAACCAGCAGCACAGCAGTGTCACGGACAGACAGGAAAAAGGTATGAAAAAGTTCCAGGGCTCTCGTCAAAAGACACAGCCCCTGTAGTGTGCCTCAGGATAGGACATTTCATGAAATTATGGTGGGGAGCTATTCTTTTACCACACAATTGCCTGAGAAGCCTTATAATATACTTATTTACTTTCTAGAGAAAGGTTTGCTTGTCCGCACTTTTTGAGATACACAAATGTTGGCAGGCAAAGTGGGAGAAAAGGTGAGAAGGGAAGAGGTGGAAACTAATATCCAATGAGGGTCGTTTTGTTTCCTGTGATGTTTTTATTCAAGTGATGGCATATGGATATTTTAGAGTGTAAGAAGGATAATCATTTGTACTCACTTCTTCATAAAAGAAACAACTTCAGTTAAGATTCTTATGCTCCCTCATGTTCCGTGTATGAAACATTGATTTTGAGTGAATTACCATGTTTGCTAGTCATTGATTTTTTCACGTTTGGTATAACATCATGATCATGAAGGATAAATTGTTTGGTAATTAAATATAGCTGTGTACCTTTCACTGTGCTCTCATGCAAAACAGAATTTGTCTTAACTTCGAGAAGAAATGTGTTGCTGCAAGCAGAATGCATATTTTCTCAAGAGGTGCTTAATGTTGAGCATGTTAATTCTCCGGTGTTCTGTGCCCCCAGACTTCAACAAAACCTGCCCCGATACGAGCCACAGCATCCTTCTCCCAGGCCAGCATCGCCTCCAGCTCTGCCCACCCCAAGGCCAGGTCATCCTCGCACTCCCGGCCACCTGCAAGCGCCACCGCCACCGGCAGTGGTGCCAGCCACTTCAACTACACTCCAGTGGCCAAGAGGGGCAAGCGCTTCGCCTCCACACCAGCCGCCAACACCTCGGTGCTACCCAACGCGCCCAGCATCAACGCCTCGGCCATCGCTGCCAGCACCTCTATGATGACCGGTGGTGATATGTCAGCCATAGCTCCGGCAGGTGAGATGGGGATCAGAATGCAGAGCTTCCGGGCCTCCCTGGTTCTGCAGGGGGCTTCTTAAAAACTTCAAAGTTTCATCATCATCATGTTCTGATGAGGAAACATGAAAGTCTCTATGAATTGAGAATTGGTCTTTTTGCCTATTGAATTACATATTACACACAAAGATCTCCCCCATTTTTCCATGAAAACTCCCTGATTTTTTATATGTGAATATTGGCAGCACTGAGAATGTCTTCTTCTTAATACTGTGTGTGCAAAATATTGCAAAGCAAGTCTACACCAGTCATGTTCAAGTTAGCTGTAATAAAAAGAGTGATATCGAGCACAGTGTTGATGGAGGTTTCTTCAAAATCAGACATAGAATATTAAGAAATTGTGGGACATAAAAATTTGATATGTTTTTTTGAAAACGTTTGTATTAATCACAAAAATTGATGATGTAACAGATGTTGTCATGACTTCACAAGCGTCCCACTGGCCTAACCATGAATATTCAGTGCATTTCCCTTGTAGTTATGAAAGAAATGATAATGATGGTCATTCTTCCCATGAAACTTTTGTTTTACTCAGTAATAATACAATGATGATTTCATGAAGGAAAGGATTCTAGTTGCTGAATTATCTTCTAAAAACATTGATTTTTTTTTTAATGAAATATTTGTGCACAAACCAATGGGACAACGTTAACTGTGAGTCGATGATGTCATCACATTGGGCTGTGACCAATATCGCAAGTCTGTTAGAAAAAGTGTTGCACTTTTAATTTCTTAATTTTCCTACTTAAGTCTGAGTTCAGTGAGACTTCTCCAACTTCACTTTGTCAAATTATTCTAAATTTCTTTGATATCAACTTGGACACGACATGAGCTTGCACCTTTTGTATGCTTTGCGTACCGATTGTCACAGAAAATCTCATAGCATTGAACACTCAGTCACTTGCATAGAAAGAGTTAAAAATGAAAGGATTTAGGTTCATATACAATAAAGTGGTCAATTAAGGGCTCAAATCCCACTCAATCCGGCTTGCATAACTTCCTACCGAAGTTCCTTTCATGCTTTTCACAGCCAAGAAGTGAGTTGACCTGAATCTATAATAATCACATTCTCAGGAGTACCTTGAGGGTCAGATTTTGTTCCTATTAAATAATCAACGCTTTTGTGCTTCTTGTTTGACATCTGATGCCCCCTTCATCACATTTGTCTAGTTTCTCCTGGCTAAGCACTGTACCAAAGATGTGCATATCTTTTCCAGAGTTAGTGTGCACCCCATGGGCTACGTTTTGAGAAGTGCTCCTAAACTCAAGCCCAGACAACAGATGGCGCTATTCTGCTTCCAATGCAAAGAGGTTCAAATATCATGCAGAGCAGTCAGTTGCAGAAAATCATTACATATTCTAATAATACACATGTACAATCATGAATTTTTAGCACAATAAACAGCAGAATATTCTATATACAGGTGTGTCCAAATGAGATACAGAAATTGGCTTAGAACAACCCATGAAGGAAACCTTCAACAAAAGTCTTGTTTTGATCACCATTTTTCCTGGTCATAATCCTGAAAATGGATTCGACAGAAATTAGATTGGCATGTTTGTGATAAACAGAGAAATTTTATGCATGATTACATTCAGTGAATTCGTCATGATAGATGTGCAGTAATTTGTTTTCCAGGATTGAGAGTTCAGAGTTTCTGTGAATACTGTTGATTTAGGGATATGTTCTACATCATGTCTTGCTTTGTTTTGTGTTGCTTTGTTGTGTTTCTTCAGCTGTGTCTGAGCTAGGTGGACCTCACTCATCTGTGTCATTGTCACCCACTCATGATTCAGCTTACAGCTCACTGGGCAACAAGGTAAGATACTGTCATTGCTTCTAGTTGTGTTGTTTGAAATATCATTTAATTCACTTTAAATGTTTGCTTGTTTCTTTGTGGTTGTTCATTTTTTATCATTATTTCTAAATATCTGATACAAAGCTTTTTTTTAACCATTGTGGAAGTACTTTATACATGTGTGTGTGTGTGTGTTCACTGTATTCTCATGTGGTATTTAGGCATTGCAGGGTCATATAGTCTAGGATGTTTCCTGTTAACTTTACAAAAAGTGTTATTAATTTAGACCCATACAATGTATGGTACTTCATCATCTTCAGTAGATTTGAGCTTCTTTAGTGGATGATTTTTGACTGCATAGTTCCCAGAAGATTCTTCCAATGTCAGCCTTTACTCACTGATGATGCATTAAAACACAATTTCGTAAGGGTTTTAAACAAATTGATCCATGAATTTATAGAGGCTAAATTGCAGAAAAGAGTGAAATGGAGATAATTCAAGCATGGCGCAGAACTACACTTATTTTCACACACAACACCCCATTCACATGCATGCTGAAGGGCAGCAGTTGATGCTTCAGTTAGTTTGTGTGTGTGTGTGTGAAGAGGGGCTGCCTTGAGCAGTTCAGGGATTAGAGCTGTACTTGTCAACTAAAGCCAGTCAAAGTTGAGATTTCTTTAAACTGTTTACAGATTACTGTTTGGCTATGTACAACACACCAAATGCAAGGTGTGAAAGTTTGTGTAATTTTTCCTCGCTTTGATATGCTACTCTAGACTAATGTTGTGTCTTATGCTTTCTTGTGCGAGCAGCCTATCAATGAGCCAACCCAAGAAGACCTCAGTGTCATGTATGCCAGATACGTTCAGGCTGCGTTCCTCGACACAAAGGTGAAGTGTGATGTCATGTCATTCAAATTAGCTTTAATGACATTTGATGATTTGCCGATGTACAATGTAGGCGACTTAATTTTGTGTCAGGTGCTCACCAGTTTGGCTCTAGCTGATCACTCTGTTACAATGTTCTTGCAACTTATTTCATGTTTGTGTGATATCTGCAAGGTAAATACAAAAATTATGCACCAAAGACCCTTCCACCCAGCCCCCCCCCCCCCAACAAAAAAAAAAACCAAACAAACAAAAAACAAAGACAAAATAAAGGAAAGTGGAAGACCTGATGATACTGTAAAAGTGGATATTTTCTCACAAGTTATTTTTCATGCCTGGCCGGGTAAGATGAATTTTGCATGTTTCTAATTCCATGGAGTCAGGACATTAACTACTGGAACTTATGGCATGCAAAATATTTGTGTGCTCATATTTTTGTGCTAGCATCTGGTTGTGCAAAATTTGCAAAAATGTCCATGCTGCGAAAATTTCCACTTTTCCAGTATTATTGCTGTTATAGGTTAGAGGGCATGTTGTGTAAATTTCTGCATGTCCAAATCATGTGTCCATTCTACTGAGTAGTGAACATGCCTGCTGACATGTTCAATATTCTTGTCCTTTTGTTCACAGATGAGGAAGGTGATTACTGACAAAGAAAAGGAGGTCAAGGTAAGTATACCCAGTCTGCCTCTTTTATGGAACAAAGACGATGGGTGTGGTTTGCACAATGCATATGATTCAGTTACAAATATTGGCACATTAAAGCAACTACCCACATTATAACAGTTTGAAAGCCTGAAAGTCTGCTAACCTGGCATTCCCTAGGCACCATAAGACGTCTGTCCTGTCTCGATGGAGTGTGTGTACCGGTATTTCTGATTTCAGTAAGATAATGCTCCACATTCAAGTTAGGATTTTATCTATGTATCACTTTCTCCACAAAAAAAAAGAAGAAGAAGTAAATTTGTCCTTTTCATTTCTGCTGAAGATTTATGGTAGCATCAATGTTCAGTGCATTCAGCAAGACTTGAAAAATAACTATTTTAGTGGGGCATTTAAGAATCAGTAGGTTTACCTGATTGATGATAACAAGGGAGGGATTTTGTTCTGCAGAAATTCTATTGCCAGTACTTAAATTCATCTTCATGTGCACCAAAATGCATTACCAGGCTATTTCTTGTTTGTAAATTACTTTTTAACACCAACACTAATGAGTTCACAAATTTCACTGTGGACAGAATGACGTAGGCATAACAGGAATGTTTAATGTTCTGTTTCCTTCACACACCGACAGAATCAAATGTTTGCGCTGTGGAAGGAGAATGAGGAGGTGGCAAAAAAGAGGACACAGCTGGAGCTGAGGCTAGCCAGACTGAAGCACGCCAATGAATTGGATCAGCAGCTCTTGGTGCAGGTAAGTCTTAACCATATGTGACCGGCGACAACGGTTTCAGGCAAAAGTCGGGCATTTTGAAAATTCATTTTTTCACTGAATCACATTGCCCATTTCCTAAGCTTTGCATTGATATAAAACACTTGCATTCTTCGGCACCATAAGTGGGCATGGAAAGTGAAATAAAATGCACTTTTTAAGTTGTTAGCCTGACAAAATTGTGAGAAAACGGGCTTTGAAGATTCACCTCTTTCTTTAAGACTTGATCCGAGCGGCGATACGAGGTGAGAATCACCCATCCATACGATGGTGCCAATCGATGTTAAGCTCCGCCTCTAGCAACCACATCGCCTTCTGATTGGCTCACTGAGAGAGTCAAATTTCCCGGGCACCCTTCCTAGGAGCTCAGCGTATGGAGCCGAAAAACAATGCGGTTCGCCCGGGTTTGTTTTACCATTACGTCTTTCAAGATGGCGGATACGATAATTGCACGTATGGTGTACATGTGTATGGTGCACGCATTACGCAATGACATCCACACGCCATGTCCATGTGCATAAACAGGAGCGGGTGGCGAATCCACACATTTACAAATCGCGTTTTCATTGTTGATTTGACTTTATCATTGCCGACCCTTTTGAAGGCAGAAAAATGCCAGTGCTGGCAAAGGTCACGCTTCCTGTTTGTTTTGCTTTTACAAGCCGTGCATATGTTGCCTTGTTCAGTGGTGTTAATAATATTAAAGCAAACAAACAAAAACACGACTCGTTAGTTTGGTGCGATCTTGATGTGTAGTATTTGAATATAACTGGTTTCATGTCACCTCTCCTTTCCTCTCATCTACCCTCCCTTGAGTCAATCTGCTGTCATAATTTTTACTACATGTACAAGTAGACTATTGTTTTCTTTTTCTTTTCACACGATTATGTCGTGCTATGTACATGATATTTGTTTCACTTCCGTTGTCGAACATTGCGGTAGAATAGTTTGGATAGAAAGCCAAACGAAGAGCACGCACTACTACAGCGTATAAACCACTATAGCAAGAACAATGGAGCATGTAATCGTATCGTGCACGCGTGGACAAAGCATTCCCCAAACGCTGCAACTGGTGTCTCCGTAAGCCGAATTATGTAAATGTGTGTGACGCACCAGCCAATCGCATGCGAGACCTTGCGCCGTAGCAACGCTGGGGATATTGGCGCGGCGTTCGAAAGAAGCTCGAAACTGACGAGTGCGATCCAACATAGGGTGCTTAAAATTCCATTTTCGATATGAAAAACGTAGTCTTATGCTACGAAATTTAGTGTAGATGTAGAAAACGTATCAAAGATTCGATTTCTGCAAAAAACCCAAATCACCAAAAATAATGGTAAAGATCTTTGTAACCCGCCTAGGAGGAAATTTGGTATTGCGACTTTTGCCTGAAACCGTTGTCGCGGGTCACATATGCAGAAAACGTCTGCTCAGTGGAGAGTTTAATATTGATGTTTTTCTTATTATTCTTATCCTTCTTTTGTTCTTTTTATTGCTCAAAATGCTGCTCTTCTCTTTGAATCTTGTGCTTTGTTTTGTTTTTGTTTTTTGTTGTTTGTTTGTTTGTTTGTTTGTTTGTTTTTTAGTCCAACCTATCAGATTTCATTCTCAGGATGGATTTGTAGGGTTGGTGAGATTTGGAATCAGGATCTTAGTTTTAGAGGTGGTGAGATGTTGCATTCATAGTGAATGTAATCTAAAACTCAGTGGTTTGTGTGAATACATTTTCGTGCTTTTTCCTACTTATGTATGTTTGTTGAGACTTTGTAACTCATTGATTAAATTATGAATGAATATATTCATCAAGATTCAGAGATTGAAATGACCCATGGCAATCTGTCTGTCTTAGATTTCTGATGTCTTTGATTCAGATGCATCCAGTCTTTGAATAGTCCCAAACTTCATAGCATTGCCTTGAAGTTTTTTGTGAAATTCACTCAACAGAAATTCAAGTTAGGAATGGATGCCACAGATAAAGTTTCAGACAAAAATCTGATAAGAGACTAGCACAGATTCATCTCTCATTGGACAGACTAGTTACGTGATTCAAACCAAATGAAACCAAGAGTTACTCAATATTTTCTTGGAATTTTCATGAGCAGTTTGAAGAAGTTATCAAGGAGGCTATAAACCAACACCACCCAGGGGAAAATGCAATACTGTAAAAGTGGAAATTTTCACGCATTTCACGCAAACAAAAACTAACATAAAAATTAAAGCACGCAAATATTTTTGCTTCCAATGTGTTCCAGTAGTTGATGTTTTGATTCCGCTGAATTAAAAAATGCGAAACTCTTCTTTTCTCGCCAAGCACAAAAAAAAAAAAAAAAAAAAAAAAAATTAGTTGCATGGAAATATCCACTTTTACAGTATGCCATGATGAGTGCAGTGGAGACTCTGTGCTTTCTGGGTGGTCACAAGTCTTTTCTCTCTCAATCGATATGGTGGTATACAGGAGCAGGGTCTTGGGCCACTGACGTCCCACCTTGCCCAGTTCAAACAGGAGTACAGCACCCTGGCACACGCCCTGGACACCACCAGACACCAGGTGGAGTTGACTGACATCCTGGTCCCAGACGACCAGGATGAATTCAATGGTGAGTGCCATCATCAAGGAAGAAAAACTCCAGATTATGTCAAAGTTGATTGAGCTGATTTTCTAAAGTGTAAAATAACACGAGATGTTGAAACATTCATTAAGATTTAACAAAAAAAGGGGGGGTATGAATTTCGAAAGTTTCATGGGTTTCCACTGATAGTAAACAGATATATTGGTAAGAGTCACATATATGCAAACTAGATGAGACAAGGAGGCGTATGGCTGTGAAAAGCAGAGATAATGTGTGACAATCATCTTCAAGATATATTTTTGAATCTAATTAAGACAAGCGAGTAGCAGTCGTTGCAAACTGCTTGGTAGATGTGCTTCTGAGCACCGCTCACATCGCACCTGTGTCCACAATATTAATCTGAAAGTCTGGAGGTTGCAGCATGCAAATTACTGGTAAAATGCCATTTGCACGTTTGAGCTATCAAATCTTCTGATGCAGCGGGAGGATGTCTGAAAACTGAGATATCTTTTAATGTCCTGAGAAGATGGGAAATGCATTTGACACATCACATACATCAGCAGACATCCAGTAATGAACACAAACGGACATGGGCATGTGTAAAGATGCACCTATTTTGTGACTGCATTAGCCCATGGATCAAACAGAGACCATCGACTTGAATAACACCACCTCTGTGGATTCTGGTCTGTGTATTTTGTATCACACAGATCGTCTGGAGAGGGAGCTGGCGGAGAGTGAGGCCCTGCTGGGTGAGATAGCGGCCGTGACGAGGACCAAGCAGCCCAAAGTGGAGGCCCTGTCCCGGGCCATCAGCATGCTGGAGACAAGTGTGGCCCAAGAGAGTGCAGCGCTCCTCAGGTTGGTTGTTTGGGAGTGCAGTAATCCAGGAAGCTTTAATACATCACGTACCTCACCTTAACCATAGTGATATTCGGTCCACCATGCACCGAATTCTTTCATGGAGTGAGGGATAGCCCTGAAAAAAGTCCAACTCAGTCAACATTTGTGAGCTCACTCCAAAAAGAGTTGGCTGCATGGTGGACCAGAAATCACCGAGGCTATGCCTCTTGCCATGAAAACCTTACGAGGATACCTCACTGTGTAACGGAAAGAGAGGGAAATATTTTGCTTTGATTTTTGGCAATTGTCCTAGAAAGTTGAATTTCATTTGTTTTGCAATTTACAGCAGGTCAAGACATGTATGTATGTTTGGTTTTTTTTTCTACTCTCTCACTCACTTTATTATTACTGTCAAAAATGAAATTTTTTGAGGAATAAGTTTTGCAACATTGTACTGAATGAGATGAGTTTCTCCCAGTTTAAGTTTGCTGGCTTGTCAAAGCATGGTGTCAGAATTGAAGCCAACCATATCTTTTTTTAAAATTTTCATTCAGTATTTTGTTAACTGGCATTCTCATCTAATTAGTTTCGCATGTTGTCCTGTTATTTAAACCTAATACTTGGCTTTTACTATAAAATTGAAGATTTCCAGGCAACCTAGTTCCCATGTTGAGCTTAGAAGATGAATTCTGCTTGTTTTGAATGTCAAAAATTGTTATGGTATGATTTTCCTGTAAATGAGCCCTAGATCTTGATGGAAAATGCAAACAAAAAAAGGGGGGGGGGATATGATGCAACATTTAGCCCACGGGTCAGAGGTCATTTCCTTATCAACGATGAAGGAAATGACCTATGACCCACATTCATTGACTCCTGGATGTGTTATAATGATTATCAGAGCAGATATTATTGGCCTTCACTCACTCAATTCAATAGGTCACTGACTCCAGCCTTGTGAAATAAGAGTTGACCATTATTGCTCGTGATTACGATTCTCCAACATATTCTTTCCATCTCCCTTTCTCTTTCTCCCTTTGTCTGTCTGTCTGTCTGTCTCTACTAGATGCCAAGAATTGGTGGCTGCTACGTCCTCCCTCTCAAACCACGAGACGTCGATGAGAATACAGCGGCTGGAGCAGCGCCTGGAGGAGTGAGATTGTCGCTGTCACTCCTTGCCGGGAACCAGCCCTCCTGGAGATTACTTCTATCATTCTCTGACAGAGCACAAGGCTTGTGCTCAATATTTCTCTGCAGTCAAGACTTTCCTCAAATGTCGTATATATTCTCTCCTCAGACCATTGGCATACATTTTGTAGCTCTCTGACAGAAAGGAGGTAGATTGGCATCGACATTTTAGAGTTCAGCAGGAATGAACCATGCTGCTTGTTTTATATGCTTCTATTTCTTTTTTCTTTTCATAGAAATGAAATAGTTTCTTCAGTCTCTGTTGCATTCATCATCAGTTGTATAGTCGCACAATATTGTACCGTTCATCATTTCCTGCATAGAAGTCCTCTCTTAATAAGACTATGCGTCTATCTAAACGTACACTGGTATACTCTAGTTCTGACTTTTGGTGCGACTCCCAGTATAGCAAAATCCTGGGGACCGACACTTTTCTTTCGTTCTATCGAAATTTCATTATATTTGAACAGAAAAGTACATACAGATGTGTAGATGATGGATTTTGCGACGCGGATTTTTACTTTGTTGTACCGAGTATTTTGTTATAACTGTGTTTAGTTATAATGGGAGTGCACTGTATTTACATCAGCAAGAAAATTATATTCCTGTGAATGTTTACATTTTTTTTTTTTTAATGCTAATTTACTTGAGATGTTGGCAGTGTGATGTAAATGGTTCATGGGAGTTTGTTGGGATTGGAGGTTTGTCCCGTGATATGACAAGCATGAGGTTTAATGTAGATTAATTCATGTGAACAAGAGTTTAAGCATGTGCAATGATTATTAAAAAGTAAAGCTGTAACATCGTCGCTATCATTAAAACTTCATTATTGTCTTTTTTATTTTTGCGGGGGCATTGTCAATTTGGATAAGTACATAATTATTTATAGTTCTTGATTAGGTGAGAGTTCACATATATGGTACCAGCAGTCCTGGTAATTGAATGGTGATGTTACACCGTACCATCCTAAGTACCGCTAGGCTGACATTGATCTCAACCTTTTGCTTGCCTTTTGTAAATAAAAGCTAAAGATGTGGTCTTCCTGATCTGACTGGTTCTTCCAATCAGAAATTAAGTGTAAACATGGATCTTCTCGGTCAAGAGTTTGACATGCCATGAGACCAAAATGTGTGAAAGTGCCTGCAAATATATGTCTACTCATGTCTATGTGTGGTCTTTTGTGATACTTTTCATGTTCTTCCACCATCATTTTGTGCATACCTGTCATGATTTTCAGAGCTGTCTCTACTCTGTGTATAGTAGGACCTGGTATGCTTTACAAGATGTGCTATTTTTCCCACAAAAATCATGCCCTAGTATGTCTTCCAGCAGTACTGTAGACATTTAAGATGCGTAATGGGTACCCATTTCACAATAGGCGCAGTCAGACTGGCAAAAGATCAAGAAGTTTAAGATCGCGATCTTTAAGATCTCGAAGGTTTGCCAGTGTGACCGCAAAACTTCCAGCAAAACTTCTCGGGAATCTTCCCACATCAACTAGGGATTTTTCCCCCACCCCCTCCAAACTTCTCGATCTTTTGCCAGTGTGACCGCGAGAAACTGAAACTTCAGTTGCACAGAACTGAAAAATTGCACAGCCCTGATGACACATGAAAGCTGCTTCCAAGTATGAATGAAATTCTTGATACAGTATGCACCAGATTGCACCATAACTCTCTATCCTGAGGAGGGGGGGGGGGGGGGGGGGCGCACCCTCTTCCATCTCGGTCATATGCTCGATTACATCTCTCACTCTGAACTATCATCCCATGTTGGCAGCCCTGGTTAATGAATGACCTTTTACTTGCACCTGTCGTTTGTGGTAAAAGCAGTGTGTGTGCCCCTGTGTCAACTGAGAAAATAAAATGTACACATGCAATGCAAATGCATTTAATTAATGCATTGCCAACTCTGCATTACTTGAATCTACTGGCATTGAGAATTGAATGAGCTTCGACTTACATGACATAAAGAACACAGAACATTTTTTATATTTGGGTCTGATAAGTTACTTTGACTTAGGCAGAAATGTAAATTATGCAACTGCAAGTAATTCAGATTTGACCATAGCTTATAAATGATGTACATAAAAATCAATAAAGCTGCACTTTATATCTCAGCAATGGCTCCACTGGTCTTTTCTTGTTATCTATGACTCTTGTGTCCTACAATCATGAGCTGGATGCATAAACAACAAGAAAAATGCATAATTTTATTTGATATCCAAAAATCCCTCCACTTGGCTTGCTTACATAAATTTGTTGTGTGAATGTTATTTATGGTTGCCTGATTCCTCCACTGTCGTCATACATATTTTTGCCATACTTATTATTGTCATACATATTTTTGCCGTACATAATATTGTCATAAACTTTACATTTGTAGGGTGACTCTGTAAGGCGAGGTACATTTACATGTTAAAGAGGCTGGCAGGACAGAACACACCTTTACACCATGATAGCCTGGTATAGACTGCCTGTGGACTTCTACCTGAAACCCATAGGTTTTAATGATCAAGTACATGTATAGATATACATGAACATGATAGAAGGGTCTGGATACATCGAACCTTCCGGTAACACTGAACATGGATAAATGACTGGGAATTATAAAGTTGTGTGTGTGTGTGCATGACCGTGTACGTGCACATGACGGTGTACGGTATATATTAATGATTGATGGAATCAAAAGGGGCCTGAGTTTTCAATCAATTTAATCCATAAATGATTAAATGGATTGTAAACAATTGAATGGATGTGTATGATCCACCTGTATAATGTATACTACAAAAGTATTCCGGTAATGGGTATGCATAATTATTAAAGTATATTGGTGGATATCTTCCCAAGAGCACCATAAAAAAAATAATAATAATAAATATATATATATATATATATATATATATATATATATATATATATATATATATATATATATATATATATATATATATATGATACACATTGTATAACACATGTGTACTTGATAAGTGGATTCTTGGATCCATTGCATTGATACAATTGCACGGACACATCAAATCATGAAATTCATCAAATTCTAAACTGGGATTCTTTAAATGTAAGGCGCAAAAAGCATTTCAATTCCATGGTTTTCAAATGTCTCCATGACTACAGTGCCCCATATCTTAAAGAATCATTTAATTTCATGTCCTGAAATTACTCTCTCCGCTCAAATGGTACCCTTTCACTGCCAAAACCCAAGACCGAATATTGTCGAAGAATGTTTTCGTACAGAGGTGCTTCCAGTTATAATGAATTACCTTCAGAGCCCAAGTGCTGTTCAAGTGTAACCAGTTTTAATAAAATGATTAATGATGTTATTTTGAAATACCTTTGATTTAAAGGGGAAGGCTAGTAACTGATCAGTGGGAATCAGTGGAAATGCTGGGAGATGATTGTTCCAATCCTTATGGGATTCATTCAAGAGTTCATTGTATATCTATTGTTGTGTGAAAATGATTAGCTTCAGAATGGTCTCATATTCAAGTAATGTGCAGTTTAATGCTTCCAGGTTAGCGTCCCTGGTCAGTGACGGAGCATTAATCTGCACATTACTTGAATATGAGACCGTTCTGAAGCAAATCATTTTCACACAACAATAGACATACAATGAACTCTTGAATGAATCCCATCAAGGATTGGAACAATCATCTCCCAGCATTTCCACTGATTCCCACTGATCAGTTACTAGCCTTCCCCTTTAAATGTGGCATAAAATGAATTGTATTTGTTATTTGTATTCTTCTTTTATAATGTTTATATTAAGATACACGTGTAAATATCAAGTCTATAAAATATGGTGGGTGGGTGGGGTGTTACTAAATTCTTGCTCATTTCTTTTTAGATATTGTTTTAAAGTTATAGTAATGTTTGTTTTTTGTTTTGGGGTTTTTGTTTTTCGCATTCGATGTTTTCTATTGCATTTATAATTTACTCTGTTCCTGGACCCCTCGGTAGAACAGCTGTGTCGTGTAGGCACAGCTGAGTAGGGCAATCCAGCCGTATTTTAAAAATCATTCTGTTGACTGTACGATTATTGTTTTGCTGTTGTTTTTTATACGGAAAATAAATAAAACAAAAACAAAAAACACATATGGTAGATATCACAGTGGCCCTACACAGTGGGCCTAAGTGGTGATTTACATTCTGTTAGAGCATATAGGCAATCACGTTTTTTATGTTATTTACAACTGATTTTTTATTTGTTCATGTTTATGTTCATATTTTCCTCGTCTGTAAACCCAACAGTGCAGTTTGATCAAACTTGTTAGCTGTTATTCCTGATAGAGTTGTACAAAATCAGTCAAATTGCATCGACCAAAACTACAGATTTTGAATATCTCAAGATCAGGAAGTTGCACGGACATGACATATACCGTAGGTCACATGACTATTAATTGAATAGTTTGGAATGTTGCTCGTGACAGCTAGTGTCACTTGCAGTCTTGAGTCATGTAGGGGCCTTGGAGGGGGAGGGGGAGGGGGAGGGGGAGTTGAACAAGTTTTGGGATTCACCTTTTAATAATTAGGAATTGCCATCATAACGAAGTATAGTTTGTTTGTTTTTGTTTGTGATTTTATATTCCTAGAACCCTATCACCTTATGCGATTGGAGGATTGTATTTGTTTTAAATCAGCATTGTCTTTGTCAAAGTGTCTCACTGAGCGGCGAAGGGAAGGTATTCATCTGACATTATATTTTTATCTTCCAGTGCTTTACCCACCAACAAAAACAATAAACAAAACAACAAAATCGTTCACCAAACTCCGCCACCTCATGTAAGTCCTACTCTTGGATGTGATGCCAAGACAAATCTCCTCACACACACAACACTTAAAAAACACACACCTTAACCCTAACTAGGCCGGGGGGGGGGGGGGGGGGGGGGTGGAGGGCTCGACATTCCACGCGATATATCGCCGTCACAAAAAGCTATTGCTGCGATGTTTCAGGACTTTTTTCTTTCGAGTCTCCCGCAACTTTTTACACCAAATTCGCGACGCTGGTGCACGTGGTTCCAAAGTTAGGCATAAATATGTACAATGGCATGCATGTCAGACCAAAAATTGCTCAAAAACGTGAATTCTTTGTACAATTTAATGCAAACTGTGCTTTTAGTCAAATTTCGTAAAAGCATGATTATTTTGGGGTTTTATTGATTAAAATCAATTAATAGCACATTTTCATGTTCTGAACAATGACACGGACAAATTTCAGTGAAAAAACAATGGAAAACAAAAAGTAAAAAACAGAGAAATACATAAGAAATTTAAAAAACAATAAAATACTTAAGAAATTTTTTCTGATGGCACAAAGTTGTCAGATAAATTTGCTCCCAGCCAATGATATACAAGGATTTCGATAGCTTGTAACAGTTTGTCAGAAAAATATCCGACCAAACTGCTTCATGAAATGCCCCCCTCCCCCGGCTCTATAACCTACCGAAATAGCTCGACCTAGAAAGGGTTTGAATACTTAAAAACACAAACCTCTCACTTGTCCCCCCCCCCCCTCCCTCTCTCTCTCTCTCTCTCTCTCTCTCCTTTCTCTTTTCTTTCTCGATCCATCTATATTACAGTATGTGTGTACATGTGTGTGTGTGAGTGTGACTGTGTATGTGTGTGTGTGTGTATGTGTGTATGTATGTGTGTGTGTATGTGTGTGTGTGTGTGTGTATGTGTGTGTGTGCGTGCGCGCACGCGTGTGTGTGTGTGTGTGTGTGTCTGTGTGTGTTCACTTAATTCTCCCGGCTCTACTGTAAACGTTGATATTTTTGCGTGATTAATTTTTCGCGCTAAGTGGGTCAATTAAACATACTCGCGGGTTGTTGAATTCACGCTGTGCAAGTGTCAACCTATTCAAAATGTGTAAAGAAAATCGTGACGATATTTTCATGGGTTTTAGAATTCGCGCCAGCCAGAAGTAGCGCGAAACAGGCGAAAATTAATGTACTGCAAAAATTTCTGCGTTTTATACGGATCTGAAAGGTTTGCATGTGGTATCGATGCTTGAAATTACAAAGTTGTATTAGGTGAGTTTCTATAAAAATCGGTATGAATAAAGAGTTTGGTGATGATAGGCCTATTAGAGATTGACGATTGCATTATAGAGCAATTTCTGAATTGCCTCCTTCTGGTGGTAACGTAATGTGGCCAATGAATCAATGGTTTACTAAACTTGACAGACTAGCTTCAGTTAATGTAGATGTAGATGAGGGATATGTGCGCTGTTGGTGATTGATGCTGTACCCAAAATACTTGAGTCATACGTTATGCAGTTCCATGACAATGCTTCGTCGACATTATAAGTCGACAATAGTATTTCTCGCCGGGGGGGGGGGGGGGGGGGGGAATCCTGCGACAAAAATGCTCCTCGACAAAGTGAAAATTCGCCGGAGAAATTGCCGGCCGAGCAACTATTGGTGGTGCAAATGTTGGTGAATTAATCGTCGGCGCAGCAATTATCATCGGAGCAAATGTCCGTGGAGTAAACATCTATATACAGAGCAAATGTCTGCAGAGCAAATGTCTCGAATCATTTGTCGTGGAATTTATATCGGTTTTTTTTTTTTTGAACGATTGGAGGCGGAGCATTAGCTTCTGGTAAATATCCTGGCTTCTGAAATTTTGCGGTCACTGCCATGGCCGGCGCGCCACGTTTTCAAATGTGTGTGTGTGGGGGGGGGGGGGGAAGGAGGAGGCAGGTTGCTGAGGTTGGCAATTATATTTCTGGTGCTATAGTTTCGTCAGATAACAAGCAAAAAAAAAAAAAAAAAAAGAGGGGGGGGGGCCCTCAGCGCAACTTCTGCTGCCACTTCCGGGTTTCATCAGCTAACAACGCAACTTTCTCATTCCACTTCCATGCGGGGCATGTTATAACAAACTTACAGAAGGATACTAGTATACGATTACTAGTAACCCACTCCTAAGCATTGTCATGGAACTGCATAACGTATGACTCAAGTATTTTGGGTACAGCATGGAGTTGACTAAATCACATACTTGAAGCGTATGACAGCACGGCTATTGCGATCACCGACCTAGTTTAATAAGTTGGTTTATTTGTTAGCTAGTTGTTGTTTTTTTTACTTTGCGTATGTTTGTTTGTTTGTGTGTGTGTGTGTGTTTGTTTGTTTGTTTGTTTGTTTGTTTGTTTGTTTAATCAATTCTCAGCTGCAGAGGTGGCCTGTCCTGGTCCTGTGTACTTTTGAGCAAATGTAGACCGTTATGCATTAGTTGTTGATCGATAGACATCCTTGCAAAAAGGAATGGATTTGAAAAAAATGAAATGAAAAAGAAAGAGAGAGCAAATACGCAAGTTAACACAGAGCAATTGATGGATACTGTATACAGACGTAGGGCCTATATACCATCAATATAAATTATTTTGCCATGTTGAATTACAGTGACACAGTCACATGGATCGGATTACATGATCATTATATAAATGCGAATTGCATGCCCTGGCAATAGCTCATAACACATGGCTCACCTAATAATTCGGTTTAGTTTCGTAGCATTAATTGATTATGTCTACTGGATGTAGCCCCTTTTATACATGTTCAATATCTATTATTTGGCTTTTTGTATGATTACACTGTTTTGTTCGAAATTTCAGGAATACACACACACACACACACACAAATAAATAAATGAATAAATCGTTGTTCGATAATCTTTCCCCATGACCATCCTGACTTTTGATGATACTATGGGAATACATATGTGTATTTTTACAATACTGCAGAGATTTAAGGTGATTAAGTTTGATTAGCCCTACTTCAAAAATCAAACATAATTAAGACTTAAAACTTTCAGGATATGTAGCCCACAATATGAGAGACAGTGGAGATAATCATATGAAACCTTACATTTTTCATGTATATTTTAAACAATATGCCTTAAAAATTGACCATTTTAGGATCCCAAATTTGTGACATGATTAGTAACCCTAAGATCAAATGCATCATACTCAACTAAATTATATATTTCTATGAGTTTTTTTGACTGATCTTATTCCAGAACATGCCTATTTGGAATGACATGTAAAAAAAATCCTGTTAATAAACCTTTTTCATTCCTAAAATGCCATCATAAACAGTGCGTAACGCGTGTTACGCTTGGTGTCCACGCGACAACCGTTACGCAGAGATCCTAGAAAAGGTTGATGGGAATTCTGAAAATCAATGCATTTTTGCTGTTTTAATGAGTTCAAGGGGGATGAAATATATGTAACTTTTGTTCCAAAATATTTACATCTTTATGTCAAAATTAACAATGGTAAATCAGCAATTTTTTTTTTTTTTTTTTTTTTTTTTTGGTGTCCAATGTAACCACCGTTAGACATGAAGATTTGATCTTTTATTTTGTACATTTCCAATACTATTTATTGGCCTTTCTGATTTTTCTGAGTTCCTTTCCAGGATAGGTATCCAAAAGAAAAAAATGTGAATTATATAAAATATTTGGGAAGAATCTATTTGCCTCTTTCTCTTTGGTGTCCAACCGGGAAGCGCGTTGCGACACGCGTGATGCATATTTGGAAAATGCATAAAATAAGTACAAACAGTAAAATTCTGCACTGTTATCACAATACATTAGTTACATTATTAACAAATCAAGTTTATAAATGTTTTGTGATCAACAATATGTGTTTAAAATTATTTTCAATATTCTATGTAACGGTTGTTACATAGGACACCAAGCATTTTCAGTGAATTTCCCTATAGGAATGTGCACAAAATAAAATTTTTCTGATTTAAATTTTTACAGAGTTTTTTTGTGCGCTATCTCTCTGTACAATCGTGAATATCAAGAAGTCATTATTCATTAAAATGAAGCTTATTTTGAGGTCATTCTAGTGGAATTTAATTTGTAGTACAATGTCACACTTTTGGTTGCAGTATATTGTAAAAATATACATATAGTCTACTTCTATTTTTTTAGTTGATTTGCATATATATTTTTTTTTCTCCTTGGGTAAGAGTTGTTTAGTTTGTCCTATGCCATTCTTTCAGAAAAAAAAAATCACTATACTTGTGACTTGACATTTTGTGAGCACAATATTCATCATCGTCCAATCCACAGCATGCATATTGGCACTCACCGTCTTGTCGCTTTTGTTGTTGTTTCTTTTTCATCCCCTCAGTACAGTGCGTTCGCGATTACTCCCCCCCCCCCCCCCCCCCCCTTCAGTACCGCGATAACGATACCGTTTTCGTTTTACATGAAATATAGTTTATTGTTTCCGCGTTCTATCCCGATTTGACTATCATGGCACTTGCCTGGTTTCAGCAACTCTCATTTTTAGCCAAGAGTGCAGTAGTTCTTGGAACAGGAACAGCTCTCGCAGGGGGAACTTACTTTGTGTTAAAGCAAATGCAAAGCCAAAATGACAATTCCTCGGCATCTGGTGGAGAATCTGACGGCGTAAGTAACCAAGCAATCCCGTTGAGTTTTGTAGTCCCATATACTTTGGTTTGTGTTTGTGTAGCTAAACTCGCGCTTGACGTCGACAACACACACTATTGTCACTATTCGTAACTAGTCTCTAGTTTAGTTTAAATAAAAATTTTACAGTGTGCACAGGTCACAAACAATGCCAATGTCAATGTCTTAAGTTTAATAATGGTTTGGTCTTTTCTCCCAAGAGGGTTTCTGCAGTACAGAAATGTGTTAACCATTCTGATCTAGTAGAACTTGCTACTTGGGTCATAGCAAGACTTTGTGCTAAAAATTCATGTGCATACTAAATTTACTTTACATGTAAATTTACAAAGACAAAGTCTAAAAATAGTAAATAAATTTATGAATGTCAGAATGATTATTAAATATTTAGATATGAGTTATGATTGCGATCTCCACAAGAAGACTTAGAGATCTAGAGCCATCTTTACAGAGCTAGTACCAAGTCTCACGTATTCTGCGTGAGACTCAAGCATTTAGGGTCCATCTCACGATCTCACGCAGGGCACCCATTTTTCTCACGCATCAGGTGAAGTCTGCAATTTGGGCCAAAAATAAGGAGCATAGCTCAAAGGATTCAAGTGATAGTTGCAATTGAAGGTATATTTCCCTTTTGTCTTTCAAAATATGTAAAAAGTAGCCACTTAAGTATGCACCTGATAGCACTATTAAGAGCTAAAAATTGAAAAGGCTCCCTACTGTGGGAGGCCACAGGGGGAAAAACCCCTCCCACACCCTCGCTTGCGCGCACATTCGCGCGCCGAGATGCAGAGTCATGAAAATCTCACTCATAAAAATTTTTTGAACTTGGCATCCCTGTCTTTATACTAGGCCTACAAGATATATGGAGGCAACAGTTGACCTGATACATGTACCAGTTAACAGTATAGCTTCCAGAGTGAGCTGCAATAGTGATTCATTCTTCGAGAAGAAGATGATTAGTGATAGACTCTTGCATGGCCATGGCGACGATGGGACAAACAAAGCTGATATCCTGCCCAACTTCAAAGGAGATGACCAATGAAGTGGTCTTAATCATGATTAGAGCGTAAAGATTGACTAGAAATCTAGAGTCTATTTGCATTTGATCAGATCAGGCAGAACAAGTTGATATCTGGTGGATTTGATAATTAATGGCAAAGTATGCAAGAATATCTACTTTATGAGATGCATTTGAAGGAGCCACTCTTTGTTCACTCTATTTTCTGAAATGATGTTTCTGCACTCGTGTCAGACTTGTGCTACACATTCTTGTGCTTAGTCATTAAATCACCAAAATTACTGAAAATAGAGAAAAAAAAACTTTTGGACTTACACATCTTAATTTACTCTGACATATATGTCTACGAGTTCATTCCAGGGTAAATAAGCAAAAGCTTTTTAACTTGGACATCTTAGTTTACTCTGGCATATCTGTTGTCATCAACTCCATTCCAGGGTATTCCAGAGAAGCGTGTCCTGGTGCTGGGATTAGATGGAGCTGGGAAGAGCAGCCTCCTGAAGTGTCTCAGCCACCAAGAAGGAGATGGCAAGCTGGAGCCCACTGAGGGGTTCAACGTCATGTGCATCCAAGCTAAAAATTCAACACTCAATGTCTGGGAAGGTAATGGCCAATATTGTGACATAAACTTCTGTTTAAGTGAAATGCCATGACTCAATCATAAAGGCATTGTGTAGGAACTCTTCCAGTTCAAAAAAAAAAAAAAAAGAAGGAAAAAACAATGAGTTGCTTAGTCCTCTGAAAAGAAAAAAAAAGAAAAAATAAGCACCATCAACGTCTTTGTCAAAAACTGCTCATTATCTAAAAATTGCAGAACAGTCTTTGAAGAGTAGAAAAGGAAGGGGATGAATGAATGAATGAAGAAATTCATTAATAATTGTTTCGTTAAAATCTTTGAGAGATTAATGACAAAGAGTGAGAAAGAGGGTAAGGAAGATGGAATAGAGGTTAGGGTGAAAGATAGCTCAGGCAATTGAGAGAGCAATTAAAGCCACCAATGCGCATTTTTTGGTACACTGGCCATAAAACAAGGTCATTGCCTCTGATTTTTCTTACACCAGTGCCAGATGAGATCATGTCTAACTCGATCATTTCACTGAAACAAGAAAGAAAGAAAAAAAAAAGAAGATCTATTTCATGTGGGTGCTAGTACCATGGCTATTTCACTCTCATTGTTTTTTGTTTTTCATAAAATTGTGCTGTATGTGTCTTTGTTGATTTATTGTGCTCTTATTGAAAGGCAATCAAGCCATGAGGAAATTTACAGGATTGTTGATTTTTTTTCATAGCTATTGCAAAATGCTTATTGTCATCCGACACTTTTGAGGACAATGTGGTATTCTGAGGAAGTAGTCCTTTGTCATGAAAATATTGTAGGTGCTTGTAAGCAAGTTCTATGTATGATATCTTTATCTTTTTCTCAGCATAGATTTATGGGGTCATCAATGTGGAATAAGTTTTATATGCTTGATTATGGAGTTATCACATAAGAGAAAGAAGAGTTGGGGGGGGGGGGACAAATATGTGTATTCTGCTCATAGGTATGTTTGTGAAATTTGTGCGTATTTGACTCTTTGGCGCAGAAAGGGTTAAGAAGAAATGAGAGAAATGTACAGATATAAGTGATGATAAAGTGAGAGGTAAACCATGATTTGCTGAAGCTACCCTTCAAGGGGAACAGAAAAATGCGCACTGGTAGTAAGTTTGAAATAAAGATACCCATAGACTAACATTTTCTTCTTTTCGACTTGTACATCGTCAACCCGCAGTCGGCGGAACCAAGAATGTGCGGTCCTACTGGGAGAACTTCTTGCAGGGTACGGAGCTGCTCGTTTTTGTTGTCGACTCGGCTGATGAAAGCAGGATAGGGGAAGCAAAAGAAGAGCTGCACAAGCTGCTGAAAGATGGCCGCCTCTCTGGAGTACCCCTGCTTGTGGTCGCCAACAAACAAGTAAGTCATTGAAGGCAAAATGTAAGGGATGGTAAGGTCAAGGGCAGTAAAAGTGATCCTCAAAATTCCTAACATAGTGCTCCTAATACTGTAGTGGGCCTTGATGCATTCTTGTCAGAAAATAGATCGTGAGAGAAATTTGATGATCAAATGTATATTGTTTTCAGAGTAGAAAAGGGGAACATAGGATTATATACATATATTTCATGTGAGAAATGCAGATTTAAAAATGTAAAACAATCAAAAACAGCATTTCTTGCCTACATGTTTGTGGAATTCTGAAGGTAAGACAGATTTAGGATGAAGGGAATGTGAGCAGGAAGTCATAGTATTTGAGATCAGATTTTGGCAGTTCTGCTTTTTGCAAAATTTGTAGTGAAGAGTGAGATTAGTAACAGTACTTGTGTAACTGATGGTAAACAGAACATAAGGGTTGATTAACTAATTTTTTTTTGTAGTTTAATCAAATGGTTATGTCACTGAAGTGAGTAATAGCAATCAGATCTTTGTAGATCTCTGCATTCAGTCCACATCTGCATGGTATATATAAATGCATTCATTGTAAAAGGAAAAAAAAAATAATACAAAGAACAGTTATCCAGCATACCATGTAATTGACATGAGAAAATGAAAACGTTCTTTGTTTACATTTACCTTTATTAAAGTGTGAAAAATACAGCCTACATTGCACAGTTATGAAGCTTGACTTCCCCACATAAACTTTGCATCTAAACATTAAAAACATCAATTCTGCTGTAGGGACCATGTAAACCTGCACATTTTGGCTAATTTTATCAGTTATGAATAATGCTGAATGTCACCAAGCAGTTTATCAAAGCACTGAGCAAATGTTGTCGTCTGAATTATCAGGACCTGTCCGGAGCGAAGAAAGGAGGCTCCTTCTTGGAGGCGCTGGACCTGGTACTGCCACTGAAGGACAGGGAAGTCCACCTGTTAGAGGTCAGCTCTCATGCTGAGAAGAAGAGTGAGAACATGGCGGAAGTCCTGGACCTCATGTCGGTACTATCAAGAAATTAGTCCCCACCCCCCCCCTTTTTTTTTTTGTTTTTTTGTTTATATGTTTCTGTCAGCCGATGATGTGGTCCATGGATGCATTGATGTGCCACTCAATGATTTAGAGCCCCTGTTGCACCAGGTTTGAACATGGGAGTGCTTATTTCAGGTTTGCTATGCGCGCATAGCCATGGCGCTGACGGGTACTTCTTGGAACTGTGCGCGCGTAATTTTATTTTGCATGTCTGTGGTGTGTGAAAGGGGAGCAGAAATGTTGAATGCGGTACTCAAGGTGGATAAACTCAAATTGCACAGGTGATGCGGATCCTTAACAATAAAGTCATATTTGTGATTTTGGGTATTTTATTGGTTATTGTTTTAAAGAACATGCTATGCATCTTCTCGTGCTGTACATTGGAATGGCAAGCGCTTCCCCCAGATATTAAACAATCTTGATCTTTTTTTCAAAGCACATCAGCTGTTCAAGTGCTAGTGGAGACAACACAGAAGTAACATGCTCTTCTTTTCAGTGGCAGACAAGCAGGTTTGTTGAGATTTAGAAAGCAAGTGTTTCAAACTTAAAAATATAAGCATGCATTTTTTATGACACTTGTAGCATTCTATTGATTTAGTTTTCCTTCATTCATTAAAACCCAAGTTGAGTGGCTTTTCATTTTAGATTGAATTCATTTCACAACATCTATAGTTTGAATATGTATGTGCCACTTAGCAACTCCCCGCGGATGTAAGTGAGGACGACCACTATCTTTAGAGGTCAACAAGAAAGTTGTCCTATCCAATGCTGTTTGTAGCTGCTGGATAGCAATTTGATGGACGAGATTGACCATTTTTTCATTGTGTACGCAGATACTGTAGTGTTTCTGTAGTAAATGGCGCCCTCAGTGACCCTATGTCTATCATGAGGCTGCCCCCTACTAAACAACACCTGATGCATTGATAGTACAATTTAAAACCCACCAACTTAAAATTGTTCTGTATGCAAGAAATAGAAGAAAGACCCGTTGATGGAGGTTGTAGGATAAAAATATTCAGAAATGTGAATACTTTGTGAAATCAGATGTTTTTGTTGTTCACCTGACATTCCAATTAGTATCCAGCTGGTGAAAGATATTAATTTGTAGAGTGTAATTTATAAGTTGTGAAAAATACGGAGTGAAAAGGGGCTGGGCACAACAATCTCTAAGCGAAGTAAAACAAGCACATTTAGATAGTAGCAGGAAAATACATCATAGCTTTAGGTTTACTTTCGTATTGTTGGTTCGATTGTTCAGTCCATAGTGTTGCCATTGTTAAAGACACATGTTTTGTTCTCGTTGAATCTCGTCTGAATTTAATAGTTTTCCTAGCATTTTAATGCAAATACTAAAACCTTGAAGTCCTTGCCATAGTTTGCACAAATGGTTCAAACTCCCACTCATAAACCTAGAGTGCTATGCATAATGTAGTTTGTTAACTCCTGCTTAGATTAGCGTGTCAGGCTGAGTGAATGATACAAGACAGACAGAGCAGGCAAAGGATATGCATTGGCATTGCCAATTTGAAGATTGTTGTACTTGACAATCAAGTTTAGTTAGTCTACTTTAACAAAACAGAAGGTTAGACTGGAATTTCTTTATTTTCTTTCTTTTTTTTGAAGGAAGGTGAGTTTTGTCCCCCTTCAAATCTGACTGAGAAAACTCTGTACATGTATTCTGACCCTAACCTACGCGAGTATTAGCTATAGAAGGTCTGCTCTGCAAAATAACATGTTGGGTTTTTTTAGTGAATCTTTCTTTTTATTATGTATGCATTACTGCACAGCCTATAAATCAGAGTTTATATCTGTTTACACATAGCTGTATGCGTCACAGAGAGAGACAGAGAGAGAGAGAGAGAGAGAGAGAGAGAACCGTGAAATTTATTGTCACCCCAGCTGAAGTGATATACATTTACGACATGCAAGTTTCGGCTGCGTGAGCTTCTTGCAGTTAATCAGGTGTAGTCCAGCATTTCTGATTGTGACTATGTGTATCTGTAATCCTGGGGTAGTTTGAAAGCCGTCCACAATATGGTATCTAGACTTGAACGGATAAATGCCACAGTATTTTGTTTTGTGCATAAGCCAAATTTCATGAGCATGTCAGGCTAGAGTCACCTTGAAAAGTCATTATGGTCCAGAATTTGTGCTATTCATTATTTGTTAATGTTATTTAACATGTAAATAATGTATTCCAGTATATATCTATAGGCAGTGTTTCTTTGACACAATTTTGATAGGAATCTTATTTTTCATGCCCTCATTGTTATCTTAGTACACATTTACATGTACATTTGCTTTTTGGACGGGTTGTTTGCTTTTTATGTGGACAACTTCTTGATCTATGATCAATCATCTTCTAATCATATGGGGACCAAATTATGACAAGAAACACACAAACAAATATGAGCACATATTCACTGAATCTTTCATTACAGGCATATAAGAATGATCTGTCTTAGCCAGGGTAGCCTTTAAAACTTTATAGCACTGTTCCCAAAGAGGACCCTCGTCACTGATACTCTGGTAACACGTTTTTCCTGCAATATTTCTGGAATTCATGGATACGGCACAACCTATGTTAAAAGTGCTCATAGCTTGGCACCTGATATCCAGTCCCAAGAAATTGTATGAAAGAGTACACACTGACTGTACCAAAAAGGAACAAATTACGCTGGAGTCTGGTATAATATACACAGATTGCAATTGCCTCATTGATACGTAATGACAACTGGAAAAAGTTATTTTGGCTTTGTGAAAATGTTTGTAGTGAAGTCCCATTAGGAGTGAAAAGTTCACATGAAAACCTGTCTACAATGCAACTTGAATGCATTTACAAGTTTGGATCAGAGACCTTTATCTCTGGGTCAGTCAATATTTCAGTTAATAGTAAATTTGCTTCAGTTAATAGTAAATCCCTGTTAAAAAAGAACATTAAAAAAAAAAAGATTTGACATTCTCTTGCATCAGAGTCCCACTCATATAGAAAAAAAAAAATGGCTAGCTTAACTAGCTGTTGCTGAGGTGGTTGCTTGATTTTTTTTTTCACGGTGCAGTTCACACACACACACACACACACACACACACACACACTTTAAAAAAAGCCCATCAAGTTTCAGCAATAACCCCTGATGATGTCACATCGACATTGACACGTCAATCCAGCTCTTCACGAGGAGCATTCCAAGTTGATTTATTTAAATCTTCATTTATTTTGTCTTGTTTTCTGAAAAAGAGTGACCTCTATGGATTTGAAATTGGTGATGCAACGATGAGCAGTACTTAGGAACCTTTTAAAAGAGAAACATTGAATATGTGAAGGGTTGTGGTGGTATACCTACAGACCATTACTGTGAATTGGGACACTTGATTGGAATTGGGGGGGGGGAATGATGGAAGAACATGACAAAAATCAATGCAAATGAACTGCATTCCATGTGTATATGAATTTGTCAATTGTTAAAATGAACTTGTTGCAGTCATTTCATTGTAAGATATTCAAAGTTATTTGTATATATATAAAATTCTAGATTTGTTCATGGACTTGGTTCCAGAGTGAACTTTTCTGATGTTCATTATTTCATCCCACTGCTCTTGTAAATATATGTATACATTTTTCCTTTCATTTGATAAGCATCTTATACATTTAAAAATAAATGTTTGTATGTTTTGATCTGTGCAAAGTATGAGTTTGATGTAAATGTATTCATACTAGCTGTGGATTTGGTGAATAAACATTTTCCATTCAGTATCATATCAGCCTGGAGTTTGACTGTAAAATTCTGCATGTTTTGTCTCTTACACAATATATGTCATGTTGTACATACTAAGATTGTGTCCCATATACATTGTACACGTATTTCTTCTTTTTAAAATACTGTACATGGCCAATAAGCCTGTTCAGGGCCCCACTTGTGTATGAGGATAAAAAAGGTCTTTTGTACCAGCAGGCAAATTGGTTTCTAAAGATAGGCATGTGTGATAAATGATTCGATTCATGTAATTTGTATAAATGGTGCTTGGCAACACACCCCTCTGAATCCTGGTATCTGACAATAATAGAAGTTTTTCAATACATTCATTGCAAATTTTAATGAGACGGATGCTTCTCCTAGTCTTAATTGATGGATGATTCTGGTCACCTGGTCAATTCAAGATAACTCTTAGCTTGGGCACAATCAATATAATTCCAGAAAATGTTACATCAAGCAACATCACTGTCAAAACGGGTCTAGCACCTAACCAACTGAGAGTCCAAACACATGTTGCACTGATGTGTACATGAGCAAACTCTGAACTGGCTTAGTGTCCCTTCATCCCAGAGGACATAATTTCTGTGTTCATCCATCGAGCTACAAGTTTTGACTGAATTTATTGTCACTTCATAGGGTGGAACACCCTGATCAGCAGAGCTGGTTTCCATAGGGGTCCACATACATAAACATAAATAATGGTAAAATGCAAAATATACATACAATTTGTATACACAACAATACATATACAATGATATAAGCTATAATAATTTATTATGGCAAATATACCTCAAAATGAATAAACAATGTTGATTCCATTACATTCCCTGAGATGATAAAAATATATAATACATGTATATTGAACTTATTATGGCAAATATACCTCAAAATGAATAAACATTAATGTTGATTCCATTACAATCCCTGAGATGATAAAAGTGTATGATACATGTATATTGAACTTATTACGGCAAATATACCTCAAAATTAATGAACAAAAAAAGTTGATTCCATTACAATCCCTGAGATGATAAAAATATATAATACATGTATATTGAACTTATTATGGCAAATATACCTCAAAATTAATAAACATTAATGTTGATTCCATTACAATACCTGAGATGATAAAAATATATCATACTTGTATATTGAACTTATTATGGCAAAATAATATACCTCAAAATGAATAAACAAAAATGTTGATTCCATTACAATCCCTGAGATGATAAAAATATATAATACATGTACAATGAACTTGTTATGGCAAATATACCTCAAAATCAATAAACATTAATGTTAATTCCATTACAATCCCTGAGATGATAAAAATATATAATATACTGCACATCATTAAATGAATATATAGATTTAAAAGCACATCAAACAACAATAGGTAAAAGTCACGCAAAGAGTAGGCCCTACACTTTGAAAGTGGCAAATCTCGAATTTACTGCATACCTTCTAATGAAGAAAGAATAGATGGAACTGTTACAATTTACAATTACACATGCAAACTATTACTAGTATTCAGAACTCTACTATTATATAGACACTATTTCAAATCATGATTAAAAGGGTTACATTGTCAAAACCACACACACACACACAAAAATGGTTTCTGAGAATCGGCAGGTTAAAGTCCCGGTTAAATTAACACAGACATACACACACACACACACACGCACCCCTTTTTTGTTTTTCCATAATCTGTATTTGATTGCTATGATTTCACCTACAGAACATTAATCTTGAACGTATGCACACAGTATAAAACCAACAAGCTTGAACAACGAAAGAAAAAAAAATCAATTGGTCAATTTGAAGAAACCAATAAGCGTAACTTGTAGTTTACATTTCTACATCACAAACTTACACATAACTACAAAAAAAACCTCCCTATCTGTACCCTTACCCTCCCACTACCCCCTCCCCCCCTCCCTTATACAGTTCTTGGTTCACCGCTCACATCCCAACCCTTCATACTTCAATGAATAAATATTTAACCATAATTAGATAATTAGACAAATTTATATAGTGCATCCAATATCATAAATAAACTCCACTTTTGGCAGCAGAGCCAAATTTTAAAAGCTGATCTTCAGTGTAAATCACTCCATGTGGAGATTGAAATTGTCTCTGTTTACTGAAAAGAGTTGTGGATCTTGGTGTAACAAATATTTCTTTCATTTTCTTTTCTTTGCTTAAAATTATTATGACCATCTTTTATCATTTATTTTGCAAACGATACTATTAATTGATAGATCATAAATTTTCCGTTGTTATTATCAATATATCAACGATGACAATGGCAATAACAATATTGGAGTTTATGCGAAGAGTGACCATCAGATTACTAAATAAAAATAATTCGTGCTAATAAAAAATGTGACCCGTCACGTTAAAGTAGTCACAAGTCAGATTCTTTGAATTTTTGTTAACCAGGTATCATTTCAGTCCAAGACTCCAAGCTTTAATTTGATGTATTAATCCATTAAATGATGAGCCTTACATCCAGAGGTATTTCAGATTAAAAGTGGTGAACATGCGGATTTCTTGTGACATCAAAATACGGAGAAAAGCGCAATTAAGGAGCAAAACCAGATTCACACAAATTAGTTTGGACATGGCAAGTCTATCTCGAATTGTACTTTAGAAGACCCGAAATCGGAAATAAAGGCAACCATCCCCAGACGCTGGATGGCAAAGGGAAATGGGTCTTTGAGTTGGATTCTTGGAGACGGATCCCCGACTATGCCCATTTGATAAAAATTATTCGCAAAATCCAGCCAATAGAACTGCGAGCCATCACACCGCACCTGTAGCTCGGTGAACGCGCCGATCACTGCGTTGGACATATCCTCACGCCGGAAGCGAATATCCTTTCTCGGGCCTTGGCAGAAGTCTATGATTAGATAAAGATAGAGTTCTGCACGTTATGGTAGACATGCTAGATGTACCAATATGAGGGAACGTGGGCATTGTACAATGAAAATTTAATGATTGTAGGATCCATTATGCGTCCATTATTTGACTAATGCTCATATCATTATGCCCTTCATGTTCATTGAGGCCTATATACGCGTCTTGTTCTTTTCAACGTCCTTCGATAATGATGATGGCCATCTACAAAGCATTTGCAAATACGATCACCATCAAACATGGATATTTAGGTGTGTATGTGTGCGTGTGTGTGTGCCTGTGTGCATGCCTGAGTAACCCATTAACTAGAACTATCACTGAAGGTGTTTAATACTTCCGATCCAGCCGCTCAGACTCCTATGAAAAAGAATTGAACCAGGGTTTAATTGTCGGTTACATACACAAAGATCATTTTGCCGAAAACACCTACAGATCTTCATACACACCAAGTTTGACCTGCATATCTTAAATGCTTCAATTTGACAAAAAAGTGGGTTACCATGGCCATTTTTTAATCTGATTCTAACACAATGGTGTCTTGCATATCTACAATTGTAGATCATACGTATTAAATAACTACCTTAATTGCTTGAATGCTGTGGAAGCAACTTGCAATTCACAAGGTTTTGCTAAAATTGGTGTTACCATGGCAACACTTTGTCAGGCATAAACACATCTATACCTAAATACTAATATTAGTACCAGATTTGATTTCAATCGCTTGAAAATTGTGGAAGTATAGTTCACTCCACAAGATTTTTCAGGAAACCAGTTACCATGACAACGCCTTGTTGAGTACCAACACAAAAAGTGTCTCGCATAGTACACCTTTATAGATCATTATACATGCCAAATTTTATTTCTTTTATTATTCCTCTAATTCGAATCATTGTGTAAGTAGTTCGCTGCACAATCATTTGATAAAATTGTGGTTAACATGGCAAGACTTTGCCAGAAAAACACACAAAACATGTCTACAACATCTATACCTCAGTGCTATTGTCCACCAAATTTGATTTCAATTGCTTCAATATTATGGAAGTAATTCACTCCACAAGATTTTTAAGAAAATATGCAGTTACCATGGCAACGCCTTGTTCGGTATAAACACACACAGAGTGTCTTGCATAATTACACCTATAGAACAAATCATTATTCACAGCAAATTTGAAATAAATTGCTTGAATACTGTGGAAGTAGTTCGCTTCACAAGGATTTGGGAAAATTGTGGTTACCATGGCAACGCTTTCTCTGACAAACACACACACACACACACACAAACACAAACAAACAAACAAACAAACACATGTCTGGCACATTTACTTATCAATGTCATCATCATAAATTTCATATACAAATTGATGAAAAACTGCGGAAGGGGATCGTGACGCAAAGATTTCGACCGACCGTCCGACCAATTCAACCTACCGAAACTATCTGTTTTAAAGGGAAGGAGGTGTAGTATTGGTGAAGAAGACGAGGATTGGGCTTATAACTTTTTGTGAGATACCAAGAAACCACTCATGAAATGATACAGAGCATACCATTCTAAGCGGAATCCAATGTTTGTTTGATGAAAAACGGTTTTGGAATGGCTGAGACATCCCAAACTAAAGTAAAACAAAGCGGTCGTATAAAGGTTGGCCCTATACCTTTTATTAGGACCGCTCTGTTTTAGATAGATCAGCCATTTCAAAACCAATTTTCATCTAATGAACGTTAAATTCCTCTTGGAATTACATGCACTTTTACACTTCATGAGAGATTTCTTATTATCTCACACACACAAAAAAATGTTACAAATCTGAAGTTAAGTCTAAACCAAAACTATACGATCCTATTAATATTTTCTATAGGGTCAATGAGTTTCGAAATTTTATCATTGGGACTATTGATATCACAAGAATGGTAATCGTTCCAAGTCTTCTCATCAAAGCAAGCTCCCGAACATCTCAATAATTTTCATACACCGGAGCATTTGAATGGAACAGTTTACCAATAAACTTAAGGCATGCCCCATCTAAACATTCGTTCTCAGCCCAATTTTGGAGGGCACTCCACTGTGCCCAAGTATAGTTCTGTCGTTGTTGTTTTTTTTCTGTTCTTTCTTTCTGAGGTAGGGGAAATTTAAGGATATGAGGATGTAATGTGTTGTATAATATTTGTTAAATTTTGAGTTTAATATATATCAGTATACAGTATATTAAGATATATACAGATTTGATACTGCAAATTCGATTTTGATGTTGGTATTGTATGATTATCATGTGTTTATTTGTATGTATGTGTTCATGCAGGGCCTCCAAGAACAACAGTGTTTAACCCACTGATGGAGCCACCCTGTGAAAATAAAACATATCAATAAATAAATAAATAAATAAATAAATAAAGGCAAACGTGAAACAGCCCCCACCCACCCACTCACACAATAATCACAAAATTGTCGTTATTTATGTTACTCATCGTCATTGATCTGCACATCAAGGGGCTTTATACATCTGCACGCGAACGCTAAGACAACGTAGCCTCCTGATGGGTTGGACAATAACTGTCTGGAGCATGTGCGGAGCATCATATATATATATATATTTTTTTTTTTTTCATTTTATTTTATTTTTATTTATTTATTCATTTATTTATTTTTTTTATTTATTTATTTATTTATTTATTTTTTTTTTTTTGGGGGGGGGGGGTCTCTAGTATAGTATAGTCTTAGCTTGCTACTCAGAACATTCATAAACTATAGTAACGGTACCGATTCGAACAGCCTCGTTAGACGCAGCATTGCCCATCAGCTTCCAGAAAGTTAAGTGATAGTCTGGGACCAAAGCGCTGAAGACAACTCGGGTACGGTTGGCCGGGAGCTGGAATACGGGAAGCCTGTCCACGTCCACAGTGCAATCTGCTCACCGTATGAACAATCAAAGAAATTGATTTTATATCGCATAGCTTGTTTGCATCCCTGTGCAATCCTATTTATGAATGAGGAAAACTATATTAATGATTATTTATGAAAGAACAATCATGAGAACTATATATATATTCATTGAAATAATATATATATATATATATATATATGTATATATATATATATATATATATTAATATTCAATTGCATACGTATACGTGATTACATGTATACGAGTGCTGAGTTGATAAAAGAATATGTGTTTATAGTGTACATTGTAAGAAATAAACCAGGAAAGTCAAGTAAAGTCGCTTTAAATTAAACTTCAAATACTAGCTTTTAAACGGACTGTTCTTTTCCCTTAACTTCAGCGATGTGTGCGATGTGTTCGACTGACATCGCCGCAATCACTAAATACACATGCGTGTTTGGAGGAAGTTCCCCTTCAAGGATAGTATTAGATATAATGCCTTCATTTTTTTTATTCATTTATTTTCATTTCCAACAGTGTATCAGTGTACAAACCATAGTACGAAAAGGGCAGTGATGCATAAATGATATTATACATAGTCAAGATAGTGGTAACGTCACATCGAACATTAACGACAGAGGATTTTAACAAAAACTGTTTCAGTGTAGATATAAATGACATTATACTTGATTCAAATGATACAGTCATCAAAGGAATTCCACAATAAAAGTAAAGGACCAGCAGGAGTAAAAATAGAATATCAAGTTTCCAAGAAGTTTGGCAAATTAATCGCAGAGCTTTTTTTTTCTTCTTTACTGAAGGAACTTTTCTATCAAATTATATTGAATGGATGTGACTCCATGACGAAATTTAAGTAGGGCAAAATCAAAGAATAGAATGGAAAATATGAAGAATGGACGAGGAAAATCAGTACTGTACTTTATCAATAGCTCCTATACGTTTCGGGAAATGGTCCGACAAACGCTATAAATATAAAGTTCCCGAATAAGTTTATTGTCATGTCTATGGCTAAGAAAATAAATTAATTACATTTTTTAAAAAAAAAAGTTAATTATAATATAGTTGCTACGATTTCCAGGATTGCTAATATCTCTGGATATAGACTGTCTTTATAATCAGTTGCTGAAAATCATATTTCGTTTTGGAAGGTTCAATACCAACTGATATGCTCTGACTTCATTTAATGGCCCTGTGGCTTACACGCGGCTTATAGCACTCAAGTATTGTAAAATGGAATCACATTGGACATGCTAGAATGCACATGCTTACATTGGCAGTAACGACCGGTGTACTCTGGTCCACACGAGCACGAGTAGGTGTGGTTTTTTCGAATGCCTCCATTTAGGCATAAATTCTCTTCTGTATGATGAGACAAAAACACACACCTAAAAAAACCCGAAACAAAACAAAACCTAACATACACAGGTACAGTTGCAGACCTCGATACACAATGACCGTTAGACAAAAACACACACAAATGTTTTGCAAGTGAGTACTGGGAGTTTGGCGTGACGTTGCGTATTATATATTTTGACGGTGAATTATCAAGACACCTTCCAATTGATATTTCTGTCAGATGTTAATTTTGATACATAAATGGCCCTGTATATTAGATAAATGGCTTTTGAAATCATAAGGTTCAATTGAAAGCACGCTATGTTATAAACATATAGTTCGCTAGTTTCTCTTCTATCGTTGCGACACGCACATTATAGCAAACTACTAATTCTGACATGGAGGATATGTTAGGAAATGGATAAGTGAAAAGAAAATGTGTCTATCCTCACAAAGGAGAAGCAATGATGAATTAAAAACACTTTTTTAAGTAAAACCTAACATACCTAGGCAGTTTCTCTATAATAATTTAACATTAAAATAAACTTTTGTATACACGAGCAGGTACACGAGGTTTTCCAGTCTTTAGGAGTTATTTGCTATTAAACTTTGATTTGGAGAAAATATATATTGAAATGCTTAAATGAATTGATTTTTTAATTGAAAATTGCAAGAAACGATCGTGAAAGCAGCATACTTGCTATTGTCATTTGTCTTTTTAGATTAAGGTTCACCTTTCAATGAATAACGCTTATATGACATTGTGTAAGCTCGATCCAAAGATACAGATTACTTTGGTTTATAGACAAGAAAATATATGATCAAAGGTATTTTCCACGAATGAAAATGTAAACAAAAAATAAAAACAATGCATACAAATGCAATTTGTTTACACATTCACTCATACCACATGTCATGTTAATAGAAATTGATACGTGCTTGATGCAAAAATGATAATTCACTTTAATTAATACCTGTTCAGGAGAAAACTGCGTTGTATCTAGCTCATTTGTATATTCGAATTTGTAACTTGTTTTTCATAGTCAGTTTCTGTAATTGTTCTTGCCTCACTCAATTCACATATCATATTCCGCTATCGTCGAATTGTTTGTTTGTTTGGGTATTCTGTATTGTAATGATTAACATGTAGGCCTACTGTCTTATCTGTATCGAAATCACTGTCTTGTTTAAAAAGTTGAACATGGACAATCCTTGATATTTCTGCATGAAGTAGCTAACAATACGAACCCTTCATTGTGCACATCAACATCCGGGAATTCCAAACAGGGTTAGACTTTAGACTCTGTGACATTGAATAGGAGGTTGAACTTAACAGCAACTCTCTTTGTAAATAGTCACTCCACATTCTATAGCAGGATACTTCATGGCATGGTTGGTCTGATGATCGGTGTTGTCCCTGACAACCTGAAAAAGATGGGAAGGCTAAATAACATATAATGTGTTTCGTCAATATTAAAGATGAATTGTTGGCGTAAAACCAGGACTGAACAGTTGCGGGTTTTTCAGTGATAAGGAGCTAATGAAAATTTCAAAGCGAATAACTGGATTATTGTTCACATGATTATTCCTTCACTTCTTTCCAACATGTCTATGGCATTTTCTTTTTTTTAACAATAAAATCGTATGCAATGTCAAATCATATATATATATATATACTCAACAACAAAAAAAGTAAGTTCCCCCTAGCATTTTTGAATATATCTCAAAAAGTATTTTACCGATATTCATAATTCAAACGGAAATGAATAAGAAATTTTATTACTCATAACATGAGTGGCAAATCATTGCCACCAGATATCATTATTGGTGTGCGAAAAAATGCATTTTATGTCAAAATGCATGCAAACAAAAGTTGCACTTCAGTGATTTGCAGTGACTTTTACACAAATAATCAAACAATCACTCATGATTCTGAAAATTTAAGCATGGTTTATTGCATATTTTTCTGTCTCTTTCTTTTCATGAGCATACAGTGAAGTATTTGATAATTGATATGTCCACCATCCGCTCAATGACCAGCCGGCATCTCTTCCTCATACTGTTAACTAAAGTTTGTACTTGGCGCTGCTCAATATTGGCCCATGCTCTCTGCAAGATGAGCTGAAATTCTTGGAATGAAGTGTCATATTTCACCCTCTTGCTCGCTTTCCGCTTAATGATATCCAAAAGATTCTCCACTGGATTACAGTCAGGGGATCTTGCAAGCCACTCCATAGGTTTGATGCCATTTCCCTCAACAAACTGATCTACAACTTGAGCGCATGATGTATTAATGGCCATAGGCACATTAATGTGATCAACCCAAATTGGAATTACAAATCACATGGCTTCTATACCAACATTTTCATATTGAAAAGGCTATTGTTTAAAAAGTATGCATAACATCTGTTTATAATAGGGAAGCACATTGTACCTGAAGAAATTCCTGAGAATTACACAATTTAAAAAGGTCATTTGTGAACTTACATAGGAAATGTATACAATATGCTTCATATGGCCTAAAGTGCAACTTTTTTCCCCATGCATTTTGACATAAAATGCGTCTTTTTACACAAATAATAATATCTGGTGGCAATGATACGCCATTCATGTTATGAGTAATGAAATTCCCTATCCATCCCAGTTTGAATTATGAAAATCCGTAAAATACTTTTTGAGATATATCCAAAAATGTTGGAGGGGAACTTACTTTTTTTGCTTAGTGTATATGTATATATATATATATATATATATATATATATATATATATATATTATATAATGACCGTGTATCACAAAACCAACAAGAAATCGCACGCACTGATTTTGTGTGAGGACTCAATATAGGTGAAATTGGTCATTATAGGGTTCTGAAAGAACAAATCTTTTTTTTTTATTTATGCTAAAGTTTTAGATGATAAAACGAACGGGAAATTGTGCTTTTAGCAGTTTTTTTTTTTTTTTTTGTAGAATAATATGATTTGATGTGCTTCGAGTCACCTTTTCACTTCGTAAACACGCACACAAACACACAAACACACAAACACCTTCAACACTCTTCACTTTCGACTCTAGAACTTTGAAAAGCATACTGCTTCTGCTTTGAAAATTGGTATCAGTCATTGACAGAATGTGTTGATAGAGTGTGATCAATCTCAACTGAAAGGGATGATACAGTATTGGTAGAGGTGAGAATTGGGCTTTTAACCTTTTTTTTTCGCAAGATACCAAGAAAACACATATGAAATAGTACAAAGCATACCATTTTAAGAGGAATTCAAAGTTTATTTGATGAAAATCGGGTTTGGAATGACTGAAACATCCAAAAAAAGTAAAACAAGAAATTGTAACAAAAGGTTGGTCCCACCCTTTAGAATCGCTCTGTTTTGGATATCTCAGTCATTTCAAAACCAATTTTCATCAAATAAATGTTGAATTCCTCATGGATATGCTCTTTCATCTATAAGAGGTTTCTCATCATCTCACCAAAAAATGTTTGAAACCTGAAATTAGGTCTCAACTAAAACTATACGATCCCTTTAATCTGATAGATCCATTATTGTCAGATTGTTGATGCTATGAACATAAACATGACAAAGTGTAATTATCGTAACGTTCTGATACGACTATTGTACAATATTTTCGTCTTACATAGTTTTACGCACCGTATTTTCTTTTACCATTTCCTACTTTTTTCCCATTATCGAATATTCAAGAAAACCGCCTGGTATCAGTTGGATCACTTACTTTATGAAGTTAAGAAAGAAAACACCCCAGAAAGTCTCCCATAGCTTTGAGACTATTGGGATTTTTGATTTCAGACTACGAATTATTTAATTTCATATTGTATTTGCAGGGGCGTCACCAGCTTTTTCTCAAGGGGGTGCGTTTTGACACTATATGTTTACAAGATTTTTTGGACAGACATTTGGAATATAGGAAGCTCTCAGTCCCTAGACTTTTACTGTTTTTTGAGGGAAACCAAGCGGGGAAAGGGCATGCACCGGCGCGCCGGTCGATGCCGGTAGCTAGGATTTCATCTTGGGGGGGGGGGGGGTAGTATGCGAGGGAGCGAGCAAGGGTGGGGGAGGGTGTGGAAGTGCCGGTGAGGGTTGTACCCCTTATAAATGGATTATGGAATGACGGTGTGAAACGACAAATTACTGGCAGCGATATCAGGGGAATGGCATCACGACTACATGCGAGCGAGCGGAGCGAGCGAGCTTGAAAATTTTGACATTTTACAGTCCAAAAACTGCCGTTTGTAGCCATTTTTTTTTTTTTTTTTTTGCTTTGTAGATTAAGGGGGGGGGGGACGCACCGGGCGCAACTGCTGGCAATTACTGGCAGCAACATCAGGTGAATGGCATAATAATTAAATGCGAGCGAGCAAAGAGAGCGAGCTTGGAAATTTTGACATTTTACTGTCCAAAAACTGCCATTTGGAGCCATATTTTTTCGCTTTGAAAATAAAAGGAGGGGTGGGGGCGCAACGGGCGCAACTGCCGGTAATTACTGACAGCAACATCAGGAGAATTGCGTAACAATTAAATGCGAGCGAGCCAGCGAGCTTGAAAATTTTGACATTTTACAGTCCAAAAACTGCCGTTTGTAGCCATATTTTTTTGCTTTGGAAATTAAGGGGGGGCACCGGGCGCAACTGCTGGCAATTTCTGGCAGCAACATCAGGTGAATGGCATAATAATTAAATGCGAGCGAGCAAAGAGAGCGAGCTTGGAAATTTTGACATTACAGTCCCATAACTGCCTTTTGTAGCCGTATTTTTTTGCTTTGGAACTTAAGGGGGGGGCGCACCGGGCGCAACTGCTGGCAATTACTGGCAGCAACATCAGGTGAATGGCATAATAATTAAATGCGAGCGAGCAAAGAGAGCGAGCTTGGAAATTTTGACATTTTACAGTCCAAAAACTGCCATTTGGAGCCATATTTTTTCGCTTTGAAAATAAAAGGAGGGGTGGGGGCGCAACAGGCGCAACTGCCGGTAATTACTGACAGCCACATCAGGAGAATTGCATAACAATTAAATGCGAGCGAGCGAGCGAGCGAGCTTGAACATTTTGACATTTTACAGTAAAAAACAAACTGCCGTTTGTAGCTATATTTCTTCGCTTTAGAATTTAAGGGGCGCATCGGGCGCAACTGCTGGCAATACTGGCGGCAATATCAGGAGAGCATAATGATTACATTCGAGCGAGCGGAACGAGCGAGCTTGAAAATACAATTGTATTACATTTTACAGTCCAAGAACTGCCGTTCTTTTCTTAGCCATATTTTTTCGCTTTGGAAATTAAGGGGGGGGGCACCGGGAGGAACTGCTGGCAATTACTGGCAACAACATCAGGTGAATTGCATAACGATTAAATGCGAGCGAGCGAAGAGAGCGAGCTTGAAAATTTTACATTATTTTTACAGTCCAAAAACTGCCGTTCTTAGCCATATTTTTTCGCTTTGGAAATTAAGGGGGGCGCACCGGGCGCAACTGCAGGCAATTACTGGCAGCAACATCAGAAGAATGGCATAAAGATTAAATGCGAGCGAACGGAGCGAGTGAGCTTGAAAGTTTTGACATTTTACAGTCCCCAAATTGCCGTTTGTAGCTATATTTTTTTGCTTTGGAAATTAAGGGGGAGGGGCGCACCAGGCACAACTGCCGGCAATTACTGGCAGCAACTTCAGGAGAATGGCATTACGACTAAATGCGAGCGAGAGGAGCGAGCGAGCTTGAAAATTTTGACATTTTACAGTCCAAAAACTGCCGTTTGAAGCTATATTATTTTTCTTTCGCTTTGGAAATTAAAGGGGGACGGTGCGCCCCTCTCCCTGGATCCGCCACTGGTAGTCAAGGGTGTGGGTTTATGTTCATGACTGGGGGAGGTATGACCAGCGAGGTGGCGTCGAAGTGACCAAGCGGGGAAAGGATGTCCAAAATCTGCACTTTAGAGCATCCCCTAAACTAATTGTGCGTGTTTGTTAGTGTGTGTGTCTTATATGTACATGGAAAAGTTAGGAATTAACCCAGGTCAAGATTTTTTTTATTGGCAATGCAAGACATTTTTACATAGACTAGTATGTAAAGCAACACTGCAAAATCAATGATCTAGCTTTGATATAACGAAGCGTAAGGTACAAAGGTGTACATTCTACATCACATTGCGCAACATTGTAGCGACTCTTCGTTCGGATGTACTGAGTACACTGCGCACAGAATGCAAACCAGGAATCACGCTGAATCACAATCTTTTGTCGGGTCCGGGCTTTTTGAACAATGTTTCACACTATATACCTATCTAATTATGGCTAAAAGAAATCATAGAAAAATATCTTATTTCTTGATTACCCTTTCATTCAAAAGCAGTTTACTAACACTTGACTTACTACGTTATTTCGGTAAGTCTTTTTTTTTTACCAGCGGATTGGGAGGGGGCGCACCCCCCCCCCCCCCCGTAGTTACGCCACTGCTTTTGGGTGAAATAATTGGACAGATTTCTTGAATTCTAACAAAAAAGCAAGAAAATCTTTTCATCGCGGAAATTATGATTATGTGGGATGGGGCAAATGTGTATAAGTGCTCCGTATCGTACGGATATACAGTACGGTCGATAAATAGTAAACACTGTAGAATACTAATAGATATGTACAAAATCAGTGCTGCCAGAACCAGGGGTGCGAATTGATTTTGTGTGTGTGTGTGTGTGTGTGTGTGTCCCTGGTGCAAAATATTTTAAAAAAATAGAAAAGAGTAATAATATTATTTAGCGTCCGGCGTTGAGGTCGCTCGCAGACTGATTTTTTTCTTTTTTTTAGGATCTGAAGGGGGGTGCGTTCGCACCCAACGCACCCCCCCTGGTGACGCCCATGATTTGTGATTTTCATGTTCTGGACCCCATGAAAGACCAGCGTTGCCAACATTTGAATGTGGGCCATCCAGTCGTTCTTGTTTTTATACAGAAAATAAAATCAATACCTCGCATCTCCCTCTGTATGATCTTGTTGAATACCAAAGAAAACTGAAGATATATGCTATATAGTATATACTGTTTAACATTCTTTACTAACGCTTTTATGTACATCTTAACCTAATGCATCTCTTTATATTGTGGAATAGTTAGATGATCTTAAAAGATGTAGGGTCACGTTAAAACGTTGGAATGACTGAAATCACATAACTGACAATATGCCACAATATAGGACGGTTTAGCGGTGCATTAAAAACGCGTATTATTATCCGCTCAATTTTTACTATTCAAGACGAGAGCATAAAACGACCACTTTAAACTCTAATGACTCTTGGGAGATTGATGCCACAAATGCTTTGAAACTTAGTATTTTTCTTCAATCATCTGTCAATAGAATATTGTAACAGAACGTCCTAACTTTCAGCTTATATCAGTTATCACTTCACTGTGGCTGCGAGGGATTATTTTCCCATTTTTTCGGACTGTTTCATTTCATAGTTCACAGTTTGATGAGATTATCCACCTGAGCGGGAACTAAACTTCATAACCTCATTTATCAACAACATTTTCCCCCTAGTGTGTGTAGTTTCCCTCCGTTATTTCGATTTTTTATCATTTTAGATTAGTCAAGTTGATTGTACATAATTTCAAAAGTTAACTAAATGTGCCTTTCTGACAATTTATTTGGTGATGAAGGATCAGATTGACTACATAACATTAGTTCTACCCAAGGTCACGGAAACCTATCAGAGATGTTACAGTGTTTCTGTAGAAGTCCTATCAAAGAACCAAAATTTGATCAAACTTCGTCTGTGATACTGTGTAGGATAAAATATTCTATTCTGTGTAATTAAGTTGTTATTGCTGATTTCACTATTCATTGCATCCAAATGATCAGTCTATGTTATATATCACTTTGATCCTCCGTCCGCGGAAGTGAATGCCAATATTTGACAATTATTTCAGTTATATATTTCGGTTATATTAAGACCTACCCGGAAAAAGGAAAAGCTGATTTTATAAGATAGAGTTGCGTATAATAATTCATATTGGTAAAAGCAATTCATCTCAAGCGGTATCCTGGCTTATACGAAATTCATCAAATTGTAATTTTTGAATTCCTAATATCAAAGCGCAGCTATCATTTATTTTCGGGTGATAAGTTTTCTATAGATTTAAATCATTTAATTCATAATATATCTATATGAATGTATTGTACTTGTTATTTTTCTATGAAATTTTTGGTCCGTTGAATTTGTTGTTATCCCTCGTATACAATAGGGTCTAGCTATAAGGTGAAATTTTCGAATGATTGAAACTGCAGATTTGTTTGTAACTTTGGAAATTCCTGTCCTTCAAATCTCAAAATGAAACGGGGTAATTCTGCATAATTGTTCTCCTGATGATCTATATCAATCAATAAAGGAATACATACTAAATTTGCACACCAGGGAATGCACGGTTGGTTCCCCCCCCCCCCCAAAAAAAAAAAAAAATAATAATGATAATAATAATGAATAAAATAAAATAAAATAAATAAATAGATAAAATAACGATAAATAAACAAATAAATGAATGAATAATTAAATGAATAAATAAAAAACACACACATTTTACGGGGAAAAGAATTAAGGAATCCAGTTTGTAAAAAGTCAGTGATCTTACCCATTATGCGACAGTTTCCCCATCGCATTCTTTTCTTGTAAAGTTTTGATTTGTTGTTTTTCATCTATAACACGCTCCAACATTCGGCAATAGGACTTGATGATACGGTACACTACTACAAAAGTGATATGAACTTACCTATGACAAGACGAATCAGTAGGATGAAACCAAAAGCTGGACGTAAGCGAGATGCCATCTTCTCTCTCTTCAATGAGGTTGCCTAGCACATACAATCAACAAAATGTCGGCTTCATGAAATATGTGTATTTTCGATGTATTTAGAGAGAGATGAGTGATTCTTGGAAGTGGAACCCACCTAGTTGAACAGAAAATCTTCACTTCAGAACTCAGCGACAAATTTTCTTTTCTTCAGCCTAACTCTGATCCGATGTAGCACCTTTATTTTGAGTTTATCGATAGCGTGAGAAGCAGGTATAGGAGACACTCTGGGGAGAACCGAGAATTCCACAAGTGAGAATCCGTTACTGTTTGCAGGGATAGTAATATTTGGTTGAGACAGGGGATTCAGACTTTGACATTTTGAGAGATACACTCATGAAATATTAAAGAGCATACACTTCTAAGAAGTATTCAAAGTTCATATGTTGAAAACTGGCATTCAAACAGCTGAGATATATCCGAGAACGAAATGAAACAAAGTGGTGTTCCTATAATAAAAGCTGGTACCCATCCGTTATTTTATAGGATTCTTTTTTTCTTTTCTAGATTCCTCAGCCCTTTCACAACCAACTTTCATTAAATAAACTTTAGATTCCTCTTAGAATAGTACACTTTTTCATTTTTGAATAAGATATTTCTCACTTAACAAGTTGGAAACCTAAATCCCCCTCTCAACCAAAGTATCTAATCTCTTTAATTCCACTGGCTTTTCAGTTAAGATCGATTCAAATATTTACTCACAATTAACCGTCTTTCGGAAAATTCAAATAGCAAACGCGAAAATGACGCAAAACTAGAAACATTCTAAGCTCCGAAAAGAGGTAGAATTCTGAATAACCCTGCAAAGGTAATTCACAACTGTATGACAACGGCAATGATAATGATAACCACCATTTCCTTTATACCACCCCGACAGCTGGATGTCCAAATGACTGATCAAATATGCCAGTTTTTGCTTAAATATATACTCCTGATTCCCGTTATACTCTTTTTAATGATACAGATTCTTGTAAGTAGCCCTACTGCATCACTTTTCTTTAGACCCTTACTGCACGGTTCCCTTAATGAATTAGACATAATTAGACTTTAATAATATAGATATAGAAAAAAAAGAAGAAAAACACTTTGCCACAAAAAAGAATAAAGTAACTGTAATAAATTGAGATAAAATGAAAGAAAAAAATATATACATAACTAAAGTGAAGAAATAGGGAAGCCGAAAATGGGGCTTTGACACAGTTACACAGTAGATAAAAGTGGGTTAATGTCATACATCAACGTGCTTGGAGGTTTTCTTGCAAGTTTTACGATATGATAAAAAAATAAACTCAGAGCGGTTAGACATGCATACTTCATCAACCCCCAAGTTTTAGGGTAAATGATCGCCGCAAGACAACGCGAAGATCGTGTCTTCCAACAAAGTATAATAACGAAAAGAGAGTAGCCGAAATGGACCTAAGGTCAAAATTTGAGCTTCTCGTTCCCAACTATCAAATTCCAGCGATGAAGTTAAACAAATTTATTAGTTTACCCTCGTAGAAAACGGAAATGAGCACTATACAATCATTGTTTATGTTACAGATTTTTTTTACACACACATGTGTCCGTAGAGAGAACTGCACATTAGAAAGAGTGCATGAGACCAATAATATTCTTTGCTATTATCTAAAACCTTGCAGACTTCATACCACCATTTTCCTTTGTTATTCCTGATATACTTTTATATCTTGTCGTTATTTCCCATGATGATTATAATGATACTTTTCGAAAACTGAAATTTCAAATCTATCATTTGAATGAAATTCAAATCGGTTGCTGTGTTGGTCTTTTATTTTCAATTTGAAAAGAGGGGACTTCACCAAAACAAATAAAATTTGCTTGTCTTAACACTGTTATAACATTCTTTTAGCCTTGAGTCAACGTTTGTATTGCATCTCACCGACATACACAATGAGAGCAAGATAGTCCACTTCTATTTGCTTAAAAAACATTTCTATGCGCCAGTTAATGTAATAATTTCTTCTCCTAAACTGATACTGGCCAACAAAAGATTATGGAGGTAAATCTCCGAAAAGCTATCAAAATAAAACACAATCGATATTAATGATATTATGGTATAAGATACTGTCGTGAACAAGACTCAGAAACTCCGAGAACTTGGGAATTAAAGTGCGATAGAAAGCTACGTCATCTTGATGTGCAGTCTTCTTTATACGAAAGATGTTGAATCACCTTCACACTCACATGATTATGTATGCACATACATAGGAAGCTGAAGCAAAAAGATCTTTTTGTGGAAGTGGAATTAAGTGTGAACAATTGAAATAATTACATATCCGAGTGTTATAATGGTGAACACTACTGTTTATGCTAAATAAAGCTGATATATTCCCAAGATATAAGTTTCGAAAGGAAAAAAATGCAGTATGAAGGATATATAAATCATGAGTCATCATGGAACAAGAGAGAAAAAGAGGAAAATCATACATCCTGCCCATAATTATGTCTTCTAGCTAAAAATGGGGAAAGTAGTACCTGTATTAAAATCATCATGATGTTATCATGAAAGAACGAAACTTGAAGCCATTTGTCATTTTTGTTATTCCCCCACCCCCTTTCCCCCTTTATTATAAATGAAACATCCTGTACATACAGTAGTTGACACACTATGGCGCTGTTCATCCTATCAGTCTCATGGACCTTATTTGCTTAGTGTCGGTCTCGTGGCCCTCCTTTGCCTAATGTCGGTCTCGCTCGTAAACCTCTTTTGCGTAGACAGTGTCGTGAGAAGTGTTGGTCTCATACACTAAGCCTTACATTTGCAAGTTTGCATGGTGTTGGTCTCGTGAGCCATTTTTGCGTAGTGTCGCACTCATGGGCTTTATTTGCCCGAGTGTCTAACTCATAGGCTGTATGACTATAACTCGTTGGCTCTATGACCCGTGGACCTATTTTCAATGTTGGTCTCGTGCGACTATAGGCCGTATGACTCGTAAGTGTCGGTTTCGTGGGATGACCCCCATACGTGTACTCCTTTCTCTTTGTAGTTTCAGTATCTTCGACTGATTACAATTGTCCCAAATTAGTAATAGGCCTACGTAAGATATGGTAATGCCAAATAATTGTATAAAATAAAAAGGGCAAAGAAAGATATATAATATCTTGGTTTATACAAAATGCCCATACTCTGAAAAATTGACGTCTAGAACTCTCAACAAGCAAATTCTCTGGTACCTCGATTAGGCGACTAAGATTCAACAAATAAATTGCTGTGTTTCCTTTTGGTTTAGTGCCACTACGCTCTTTTGGGGGCCACCTCAGGAAAAAAAAAAAACAGTATCAAGCCGTAACACACACACACACACACACACACACAAGCACAATAGGTATTTGAGGGAGTACACTGTTTTCTCCCACACATACTCCCACAATGTCATTTTTACAGTTTCATGAAATTTGCCACTGTGACAATTGATCCCATGAAATATCTGCACACTTAGCTAAACATACATTTTACCCATAAATGTAACCCATACCCTAATCCTAATCCTCACATTAAACTAATCCTAAAACCCTATCACAACCAAACCCTGGCCCCTACCCCTAAGGTCCTTGGAGAAAATAAGACAGGAGCAATTGTCGCAGGAGCAAATGTTGTGTCACCCATTTTTACCTCCACTGTGCTTGACTAAATAAAGCGAAACATAAGATGGAACCCCTACAATGTGTCTCTTGCTCATCAACACTCACACTCACACACGCACACACGCACACACACATACACAAAGGCTACATGAAAATCCCTACACGGAATGTAAGTTTCCTTGTTGATATCAAAGTAGCAGGATCATCAACTCTAATTACAGTACAGTACATGTATATAAAATAAAAGACTCATACTTACAATGCTCATACAACACTATATCATACAACACTGTACAAAAATCATGTCATTGGACAATAAAAGTTATTCCATTCTTTAATGTTTGTCATTTACAAATACATATAGATGTACATTTCCTAATATTTACATGCAAGTACAGTGTATGAACAAGCACACTTTCCTCAATACATGTACATGTACATACGTACTTGCAATCTTAAAATATGGTCAGTGATGACAACCATAGTTGCCTGTTCCAGACTGACTTCACATTTTTCATGACTGCTAGACAGCAACACAAAAGTTAACACGTGATTGAAGTTTCATTTTCCTATAAAAAAAAAAATGAGTTTGTTAACTGACATCATGATGTGAAGTTTAAAGACCCAAGCCTGCATTTTGAAGAATACGAACTGATTGTAAAAGAGTCGATAGAGGGTCCAAGCTTCACAGATTGGGTCTTTTTGATGCCTTGCATTATATTCTAGAAGCCTTCTTGTGTCCACTTTGAGCAAAAGGAAAAAGCCTTCATCATTAAATGTAACTTCCCTTTCTTTCCCTTAGACACCAGGGACAGTTCATGATACTGAATATCACAGATTTGTTCACAATCACATTCTCTTTTTAAGAATGATAGTTAGATTATGATAATTGTAAATCTTAATAAAAATAAAATTTGATTTGAGAGTGTGAAGTTATTTCCTCATGACCAAATAAAAAAAACTGAAACAAAAACAAACAGACAAACAAATCATCCCAAAAAGCCTGTGGACCATACTATATGGAAGTGAAATTGAGAAGTTCTCATTGAAGATATTTGACAAATTCAAATCTTCCAAGACCTCCATTATCTTAATTAGACTTTATCATACCCACATTAACATACCTTGGTACAAGGGCATGTTACACTGCAAAATGTTGGCTATGAGTGACGATCACTGCACACAAGTGCACATGCACACCCATGTTATTATGGTGAACTTGGACATTACATGCTGGAAGCCATTCACAGCAAAGCATACAAATGAAAAATGCACACACATGTTACTTCTCTTAATGTTACTTGCATTGATTCACACAATACATGTATTCCTCTCACATAACTTACAGGTTTTCATTTCACACATTTGCCAGATTTTCGGCTACACATCTTAACCAATTCTCGGTATCACCAATGCGCAGAAAACCTCTGTGCATGCTGGAGAGCTCTGTCACAGATGCACTGTGGGATTCCTCGGTGCCCTTGTTTGCTTCTGGTTGTCACACGTGAGTTGCAGTTCCCATACAATTCAATAGAGTTTTTGGTTGCTTTTCCGTTGTTACCCCTTTTTTTCTTAGCTATAATTCAGCTTAAAAAAGGTGAAAGTTTCTAAGTTTTACTGATATGCGGTCACTAGAGTCATGGTTCACTACTGCAAGGCTTCAATGTGCTGGTCACATGATGGAAAGCAAAGAAATCTTCAACACAAAATACTGTATCTCTGGAGAATGACAGAGCATGATCTGAGTGCATGTGCAGTCAAAACTGGGGCAAGTTTGTCCCGTGAGCTATCCCATAATGCATCTGAAACGCTGCTCTGCGCACGGCACCTACGTAGGCATTGGCTACCGAGAATTACAGTATGTAGAGGTGCTCTAGAATCAGCTGTAATGAAGGATAGCACATAAACTGGATAGGGGTCCACGAAGATTCATATCACTGATATTCTGCATTGATTTTCCATAGGGTCAAATATCAAAACCCACATTTCAAGGCATAATTTAAATAGGCAATGTACATACAATGTAGGTTTAGTTGTGGTAGAAAAGATTATCTTGATATCATGAAATCACATGTCACTGATGACTAGTTAAATTAAATTATGGACACTGTAGAAGGACTTCTTGAAAGCAGCACTCCAGATTGCACTGAGTGGAAGCTCTTAACATTGCATCATTTCTGGACAGGTCTTGCATTCTATATCTTGGACAGAACATTAAACCTTAATCCTGCTAGTCACTCTGGTGACCCTTTTTGGATTTAACTTCCCAGCAGAATACTTTTCTCAGTATGAAATTCAATTCATGATTATTTAGCTCTTGTTTATCTATTACCATGGCTTCACTTGCATGGATACATGAACGTCTAATCTTCGGAAACACTTGGGCAGAGAAAGAAACAGGACAACTCCACTGAAGAGGCATGCTTTTCTCAGCACAGTTTTTAAAATCGCACGTATGCTGACAAACAAATCAACCTTCCAATAAGGAGCAGATATTCTCCGGTCAATTACTTTCTCTGTCTTTGTCTCCATCTCCCTTCACTTTGTATGGTTTTCTTTCTTACGTTCGCGGTCCCACTCCATCCTACGGGCCAGCACCTATTTCTTGACATCGTAATACGGCTTTCCCGCTCCCATGGCAACGCCGACCAGCACAGCCATAATGGTTAGTCCCTGGGCCGCCACTCTGGCCCGCATCATCATTTGCGACTTGCCCGTCTGGCCTCGTTTGAACATCACCAGTCCATACGTCAGTGCTCCAGCGGTGGCCATACAACCTGGAGGTAAAAATAGTGATGATGTCAAAGGCGGGTTGGGTCAAATCAAAGCATGACACAGAGTGGAGGTCATTCAGTACTGATTCAATCCACAAATATTAAAGGACAAGTTCACCTTCATAGACATGTGGGTTGAGTGAATGCAGCAATATTAGTAGAACACATCAGTGAGAGTTGGAGGAAAATCCGACAATCTGTTCAAAAGTTATGAATTTTTAAAGTTTCTACTCAGTCATGGCTGGATGAGATGACTACTATAGCTTGTGATGTCAAATGAGTACAACGGTATAAAGAAAGCATAAAGAAAATTCACCTTATTTTCACTTTTCTCGCATAACAAAAGAACACTCGACTTCTCTCTTTCAGAAGGCAAGGGGAATAATATTATCCTTAACATACATCAGTAACAAGTCCAAAAAATGTGCACTTTATTCAAAAAGTAAAATTTTGTGAAATTCTCTTTTTATTTTCATTATATCGTTGTACGCATGTGACATCACACACTGTAGTAGTCTTCTCATCCAGCAGTAATTGCGCAGATACTTAAACAATTCATAATTTTTGGACGGATTGTCAGATTTTCCTAAAACTTTCACTGATGTGTTCTACTAATATTGTTGCATTCACTCAATCCACATGTACATGAAGGTGAACTTGTCCTTTAAAGTCCTCTGCATATTAAACTGTAATTAGGCCAAGTAAAAAAACAAACCAGTTTCTCGTCCTCGCGCGCATCGATTTTGGCCGCCGCATCGATTTTTTTACTATTTACTATTTTCAAAATGGCGCTGAAAATACCAAGAAATTCATAATTCTCGTCCCAGCCCGCTCCCCGCCCGCATCGATTTTCAGTTGCCGCATCAACTTTTTTGATATTTACTATTTTTTCGGCCGCCGAAAAAAAAGGATCGACAATTCACCTACCAATCGTGACGTCTCATTTCTAATTTTTACGCCTTGCGTCCTCTACTTAGCTGTAGACTGTAGTACAGCTGTAGCTTCTGTGTGTAGTGCGTATGTAATAACGCATGCATTTCACACTGCGAGCTCGGCCGATCGGCAAGAAGGAATGACCCACAAAGCAGTCGAACTGCACTGTAGTTGGATGGGCGGCGCGGCGGGCCGGCCTACTGGGCTGTGATGTACAGCGCACTCGGTACGTCGTGAACGCGATAGCGGCAACATTTTTGCGAACAATCGCTGATATTCCACGCATATTTCGCGCGTTGTTCGTATTTTCCCCGTTTCTGATATTTTAAGCGGATGAATTGTACTGTACAAATGCTTGTGAGGATTGTACGGTATCGAGTTTGTATACATTTTCATGTCATTGTGACTATGTGCATGTGTGGCAGTGTCGGAAGGTACGGTGCCAGCAGGGAGGTCCACACCTCCCTGGTGCCAGTGCAGTGGCGCGGCCGTGCCGCACCGTATAATAAAATATCGGCAAAGTGTGCGTGTTTTGTAGCTGTCCAGGGTCCCCATCCCCTGGTCTGTCACGATACATTCTATTTTGAAGAGAAAATGAATGCGCTTTTCCAGCAAATGTAGAATTATTAAATGGGTGTATCTACAAAATAAATAACTTTTCCACGGATTCTGGTTTGTCTCGTATTTCTGCGGGATACTTTTCTTCACGATGTAAATTCACGGACACAGCCGTGAGTGGTATCATCTGTAGTGTGTACTGTTATACAATCATTCATCATCCAAATAATGAGTGATTATCAAATGTCTTTTTAGAACATGAAAAAGCATCTTTAAACGTTTAATGCTAGAATGCCATATCGGTAACATTTTGACATCCATCTGCAATTGTACAAGCCAGTTTCCAGTTGAATGTGCTACAATTGTACTGTGAAGAACTGCAGATATACATACCAGCTGTGTGGACACAAAAAGTCACAAACGCCAATAAATAAAGCAGTGTTTTGAATATCATGGAATTTATTTCAGTCGTACATTTGTTGAAAGACATGTTTTATACCTGTTTCAATTAATAGCACAATACATCAGAATTGCAAGTACACTGGTATCAGAAAAGCCATTACAACACTAAATACCAGTATTTAAAGATGGTCATTTTCCCTTGACATCTGTAGTGGAAAGAAAAAGCAAATGTATTTCTGCATGCATGAAGTTTCATTTCAAGTATGGTACATATATCTATTTGTTTGAAAATGCACAGAGTGCAGGCAAGACGTACACTTGGGACCTGGTCTCATAACACAGCTACCAGAGTGATATTTCATTTCATAAATTGAATATAGAAAATTGTAAAGCCCTCTCTCGTTACCTTTCTCAGAATTACCGGACGAGAAACATATTACTTTCATTTTGACGATCCTTGAAAAAATAGTAAAATATCAAATAGTAAGGACCTCCCTCATCGCCTTGCTCAAAAAACCCGGACGAGAAACTACTTTCTTTTTTTACTTGGCCTTATCCTGAACATGACAAATCTTGTGGCTTAAACAGATCCCAATTTAATATCAAATGCTCAGCACATCAAGAAACCAGTATACAATGCATAGACAGCTGGCAAGATAAACATGAAGAAAACTCCAAATTGCACAGGAAAAAACAAACAAACAAGGTCTTCAGAGGCATAACTCAAGTTGTGAGCTGTGGTTCATGAAGTTCAAGTTTGTCATTGGTTGCATACAGTGTGCACACTAGTGCACACTAGTTATCAACATGCCTACGTACCAGGGCCCCATTTCATAAAGAGTTGATATGATAGCAACTCTTGCTGGAATGGCAATTGTCATGGTACTTGTACAATGTAATGACAAGAATCCAGCTTCCTGATTGGCTGTTGCTATTTGAAGCTGCCATTCCAGCAAGAGTTGCTATCATAACATCTTTTATGAAATGGGGCCCAGGTAGGCATCTTGCTTGGCTGGACTGTTGTCCTGTCATTGTATAACCTTCACAATTCATCATCATGTGTGTTTGTTTGTTTGTTTCTTTGTTTCTTTGTTTTCCTTCTCCTGCCTTGATAGTGATCACAATCACCTTTTTTACAGTGTATTATTCTATTTCTTTCAGGGAGGTCTAAGTATAAACATTTGGGTTTAAACTTTTCCAGTAATTAATTGCAGAATAATAGAATATAAATACCAATCATCACCAATCAACATGTACATTCTCATGACATTTTTGTACTGTACATCAATTTAGTAAATGTGTACAAAGGAATAAAGTTCAGAGTGCAAGCCAATTCTTAGTGCTACGCTGCTAGCTGTGATCACAAAATTAAAAGACAACATGAAGTATTTTCTGTTTCTTGAGTCACAACTTGAGATGCAGGGAAATAATGAAATGTTTTGCATTCATGTTATCTGCCCAAAATAAAATGCCTGTACTGTGGTGTAGTAAGTGTATTTTGCCAAAGTCTGTTGCAATCTGAACATTGTTAGTGCAGTGTCACAGTGTAATCATAGGTTCACATCAGTAGTAATCAGAATCCAGATAAAGAACTCATCCACAAACGCATCATTATAATAGGCATTGGTATTACAATTAGTTATTAGGCCCTACTTAATAGTCTTGGGTTGTGTTAACTTCAATATAAATTTATCAAACATCGCCAGGTATTCAACATTTTCTTTTGACATTAAATGGCTATAAATGCCAATTAGCAATTGAAAGTGAGCAAATGTTCATGTGCTGGCATTAGTGGCAAGCGACGGATGGGCTTTACTTTATTACCTCCGCCAGCCAAGGGAGGAGGTTTAATAATATGTTTCCATTGGCGTTGGTTTGTTGTTTGTTTGTCTGTGTGCAAAATGAATTCTCAAAAAGTTGTCTTGAGTCTTGAAGATGTTCTAAATCCCGATAGCAGCTTGTCCATAAAGCTGAACTGGTATGGGTGTGCGACAGTAGGTGACAGTATTAGAAGAGTAGGTGACAGTGGAAAAGTTGTACATTGTATGTACATCCACATGTACAATTTAAAAAAAAAAAAGTGATGGTGTAAGCTACGGATTTGGATGAAGCTTACAGGAAAGGTTGAGAATTATACAAGGAACATACGATTAAATTTTGGTAGTGATCCGGGCCGGGAATTGTTAGGATTTTCGATATTTTAGCAGGTAGGGTCAATGAACTGGCCCTACCCTGGCGGTAGCCGCGCCGCGCCGCGCCAGCCGTGATGCTGATGCTGCGCCGCGACCGGTACGGTCAGTCAGGAGTTGAGCCTTATGACTGCATAGCACACGTACACAGCGGATTAGCGTCTGACTTCAACTGAACTGTTTACTGGCTACTCACCGATGGGAACGAAAGGATTCTGCTTCACTTTCTTCACAAACTTCTCTTTGAAACCCTCTTGTTGGTAGGGAACCCAATCATGGAGCTCAGGAGGCAACTCCCCGGGATACTGGAAAGGTTCCTTGACTTCCTTTGGGACATTGGGCACAGCTTTCTCCTTCATTGCAGCCATTTTCTACGAATCAATATGCAATAGCTGGCGAGTAGTTAATGCCCGAGTGCATGCACACGTCGCAATGGAAATTAAAGTGACACACCGAGGTCTGAAGCAGCACAGTGTATCGCTATTGGCTCCGTTTCGGTTGTCTCCATCCTTTATCAGGTAAACCTGTAATACTTATCATCTTCATTTGAGCATGGTAAGGGGAAATTCAGATGGAAAAAAAAATTTTTCAAAAATATCTCGTTCAAAATCTGTGTCTAGCTGCTACAACCCTAATTTGTCAGGTTAGAATCCAAAGGTGCATTTATTTTTTTTGCAATGTATTCTATGAATATAATACGTTTTGAATATTTTGACAGTATCCTGATACATTAAAAAGGCATGATATAAAGGCTAGGTCAATTAAAATGGGAGAGGGGGATCTATTATGTTGATTTCCTGGTATGACATGTGATCAGCGCTCCGTTTTCAAAAGGGGCGTGGGGGCACTTCTGGGTTTCATGAGTAAAAAAAGAAAAGAAAAGAAAAAAAGAGGCCTTCAGTACCACTTCCGGATTTCTTCAGCTGACAAGCACCAAAACAATATTTTTTTTTTCTACTGCACTTCGAGTTTGAGTTGAGTTGAGTTCATTTTATTTCACCACGGGTCACTCACTTCAGCCAATGGCTGTTCTTCTGTGAGTCCGTGAAGCAAAAAATCATACAATTACAAAATACAACATTTTATACATAGTATAGGAAACTTTAAAAAAGTAACAAAATGGGGTAAAAGAAAAAAAAGTGGGGGTGGGAGAAGCTCCCCCCATTCCACCGGCCCTGCATATATCTCATTTCTATGATTTATCATGCTTCATCCAGGGCTTCATCCAGTCACATAAACTTGATATTACGTTGTCAATCTAACTGTAAAGAGATGATGTTTTCCTCACCTTCAAGGGTGATTTCGTAAAATAAAAGGTAAAATGTTCCTTGAAATAAAAAGCCTCTTTTAGAGATTAGCTAGTGCGGCAAAGCCTGTGGCTCTAACCCTCCCTTTTGTCTATCTCTAAGCAACAGGTTATAATTCAGCATGAGGTAGGCCTATACTCTTGAATAGACATCTTGTCTGGGTAGCCTTGCTTCATAAACAGCTACACCGCACACAAGACGGAGAAAAAAAAAATGCTTGAAAATTCAATAAAACACTACTACTAGTATTCCATTTTCATTACGAAAAAGAAGATATGGTACTTAAATGTAGATTTGGGACTAATTATATATTCTGCAGTTGTCGTAAAATTGAATTAGCTTAAGCTGTCTGATCGCAAAACTGACCTGGGCAACCCTTATAAATGTCGTGATCGAAGGAAGTAATTTTATCTTTAAATACAAATTACGCAATATTTTACCACCTTTGGACATATTGCATCTCCATGTGCATTTGGACTGAGCGCTAGCGGTCGACTGCACTGTGCTGTTGCGCGGAGGTTGGCGTCTTTTCACCCACAAGGTATTTACAAAATGGCAAAGACAAAGGCTGCGAGACAGAGGCGCAAGTTCAACTATAATGCGAATCGTCGGAAACTTTGGAAGAAAAGGAATAAGCTCCCTGCTATAGAGTGGTATGTTGTATTTTTAATGAAAAACTACCATTATTGTACCAATACCGGTCACATGTTCATGTAGTCCCATATGCTGTTGTTCATGTAAGGTATTAACTTTCTAAGAGACAGTCCCCGTCGACGTGACCATACGTCCAGTTGTAAAATACCGTACAGAGCTCTGTGTGTACTACAGCATCCAGTTTATTGGTATTTCAAGACAAAAATGGCCAAATCGTAATATCGGTCCCCTCTCATTCTGCGTGTGCGTCTCCACTATGTACAAAGTCGAAGTCTATGCAGCTATGGAGGTTGAAAGAAGTCTTGTGAGTCTAGTCTTATAATAGACTATGAGTCGATGAAATGAATGGCGGTGAATGGAGTGGGAACCTATTTCGCGATAATGCCACAAAAATAATTTTACACACGTCACGGACTGATAATGTGATTAATTTATATTGAAAATGAAATTGTCTTCTCTGCAGTGGACTCGCTGTTGAATGAAGTCCTCGGAACCGGCAGTTTTCTCACCGAACAAATAAACAATAAAAAACATTGGTGTCGTAGAGCTGATAATGTTGCCACCTGGATTTTTATTTTGTTGTAACCAGAATTTTGTAATAACCGTGTTTGTTATAACGGGAGTGCACTGTAATACCAATTGGCCACATCACGACGGTGCAACAACAGTCACACCATATGGCCTGTGGCTCAGTTATGGCCTGGTTATGGGCATTGACCTTGTGAGTCAAAATGTCACTCAGCGCTCATTTGGTGAAAGCCCAAATATAAGTGTAGATTGAGTAAAAGCAGTTAGTAAAACACATCAGTGAAAGTGTGAAACTGAAAGTTTATGCTTACAGGAAAATCAGACAATTTGTTCAAAAGTTATGCGTTTTTGAAGTTTTGGTGCCGTCATCGCTGGATAATGAGACTTTCAGTACCGGAACTACATGTACACTTCATGTCGTTATTGCGGACAACAGTGTAGAGAAAATATAACTTTATAAGGAGAATTCTACAAAATTTGATTAAGTACACATTCCATCAACCTGTTAATAACATAAAAGGGTAATAATTATATCCCATGTTTCTGAAAGAGGTACGGTAAGTCCAGTTCTCTGTCACTCAGTATGCTAGAAATGAAAGTAGGGTGAAAAGATATTGAATTTCTTTGTATTTTCTTGATGTTGTTGTGCATAATGACATCATGAAGTATAATTACTGTATAGATTTAGTAGAGCTGATCTCCTTAAATCCAGCGATGACTGCACTGAAATGTAAACAATTCATAAACTTTTGAATGGATTGTTCGATTTTCATGAAACTTTGGTCAAGGATTCTAATGTTGCTGCTTTCTCTCAATCCACATTGATTTTTTTTTTTTTATATAGGCTTTTGTTTCCTTTAACCCATTGAGGACAGACTGATTTTGTTACAACACATATTTCCCATAGATACCTGCCCGAGTATACTCGGTACTTGTCCTCAACGGGTTAAAGTGTGCCGAGTGATATTTCCACATGTTTCAACCTCCCCACAGTGTGCTTGCCATCCTACTGTGACCTCAAAAATGTCAATGAAATCATCATTCAGCAAAATTGACTTTATGTACTAAACATGTAGGCCTATGTATCGAATTGAACATTGGCAGGACTTTTGCAGTTGCACTACCAAAATAACATGAAAAGGATCATGCAAGTCATAAACCAAATAATTTGCTCAGTGTCACACTGCCGCTGGCCATATTATGATTTTATCATGTACTTGTAATGTAACATGCTAGCTATGTGCTTGAATGGCTGCTTAGGTCAATGGCTGCCGTGTACCGGTGTTACATTTTTCATATGCACCTGGCATCCACATCAACACATGTGTGATTTCTTACCTAAATTGTACATAAAATTTGAGATTCTGATACCCATGGTACATTGTATGTGCTTTGCCATTTCTTGAAATTTTTTGTGTGACATGTACAAAATATATAGGGATGGTAGCAATCATGGCAGTGTTTTTAGCACTGTAACATTGCCTTTGACTGCTAAAATACTCTCTTACACATTGTAGGTGAGCTTCTAAACCTGAAACTGCTTGACACACTTTTTGGCCTGCATTTCTGTAGTGAGGTGTATTCTCTTCTTCATGCTTGTACTATGACTTTATCTCTTGCCATCTCACAATGACTGGCTAGCTGAGTACTGTATACATGATGTTTATAGTATATTCTGCTGTGCTTTTATGTACACTATGATATCTTGTTTTAACCCAGATATTCCAAAGTAATCAACTCACAGAGTATTGCATCCTGTAACACAAATATCATATGCAAATGTTGTCTATTGTCTTTTTGATGGGAAATTGCTTACTTGGCTCCTCAAGAGGGATAATACTTCCATCTTAATACATCAATATCGTTCTCAATTGCAAATTCAGTGACTTGTGAAATTGCTGGATGTGTATAAGTCTGAACTGGCAAGGAATTACAAAATATGTGGCATGTATTATGCATCAGAGATTGAGTTGTAGCTCTCCTTGCACTGAGGTACACCTATGTTTATCTAGTTTATCCCTCTCTCTCTCTCCCTCCTTACCCCCTGTGCAGTCAACCTATTAAGGAGGCATGGGATAAGAGGAAATCTGTCAATGCTAATATGCTGGCGATGGGCCTGTCATCTAATCCCAACAAGACTCTACGCATCCCAACAGCTCAGGTGTGTAGTCACAATTTTTTGCTCATTCAAATCAAATAAGCTTTTGACATGCCAGTTTGTACAATCCCAAGTTTTTCAAATGTATGAGTACAATGTAGCATCCTCCACCCCCCCCCCCCATTTTGAAAAGAGAAATTGTGACATAAAAATGCTAATTTGAAATGTTTAATACCCATAAACATGATAAATGGATCCAATTGAATGGCAGCATGATATATGTTGTTGTCTACATAGATATGTCACAAATTATGTAAATCAGCTCTACAAACTCAATCACATCGGCAAGCAGTGCATGCTAACAAACCTTTCAAGCGGATTAATGTTAATTCATGGCAACTGGAAAGACCAAAGCTTTTGTGTGTGCTTTTCCAGCTGCCCCAAAGGGTCAAGAAGGCATTATGTTTTCAGGGTTTCAATACTTGATTTGATTTGAATTTATTGCCACTTCATGGGGTGGAACACCCTGATCAGCAGTTCTTCAATACTTTTAGCCCAAAGCCTGTGCCTCAATTGAACTACAAAGAAAACAAACACCCCACCCCCCCCCCCCCCCCCCCAGAAAAAAAAAATGCAACAAAATACACTGCCAACCTACATCTTGTAATTTTGTATGCAAATTAGAGACAGCAGTTATCACTACTTTTGTGCAAGCTGATGGTCCATTTTTGTCTTTACATAATTACAAAGTTTTATTCTCTGAAGTGAATTAGTTGTAGTCATGAGTGTCTTTGCACACTCTTGTAAATGGCATTGTTTATGTTTCTGCAAAATTTTGATACTTTCATTTGATCATTTCCTCCATCAATTCTTTTGTCTGTCTTATTTGTCATCATATTTTTGTATCCATGGAATTGCTGTCAATTACAGGAGCGAATGAAACCAGTGTTAGCGGAGGCTATGGATGTTGGTGATAAGCCAGGGCCAGCAGAAAAGCAGTTTGTAGCTGAAGGTATGGCAAATCTTATGATGTAATTAATCCTCATCAGTGACACAACAGTACAATTGGTGCATGGTCATTCTGCTTTCTATGCAAGTCCACTATATCTGCAAGAGTACCCTCAAATGCCTTTTGATTGTTTTTCTCTTTACCTCCTTTTTTTTTTTTGGCAATTGTCAGAAAAAAAAAGACTATTTATATTTTCCAAGAAATGTTCTAGCTCACCCATCAAATGTATCAGGAAAACTCTCTAATCGGATTTTGATTCAGTGATCATTTTGAACCCATGTAGAATGTGAGCTTTTGGGTAGGGTAAGAGTTGGCAGCAGGGACTGTGTAGATTCAGTAGTGTCGAGTATTGTGGATTATGTCTGTGTTATTTTGAAATAACATAAAAAAGAGTAGATGTGTCATATTGAATGATAGTGTTATTGTTGTTGTTGCAATCTTTAAGGAAAGACTTTAGAGTGAGGGAGTTGCAGGTGCTTAAATTTATTAATTATGACAAAGATGATTTTTGCAAAAAGCATGTCATGTGTTTAGTCTATTAAAACAATTGTTTTGTGATAACATCACCTTCTGTAATTATGTCTATGTGGTTGCAACCAATGTAACTGTTAAATTCGATCAGGTAAAACTGTTACATTCCATAATATGTTATTTTCCTTTCAATTCAGATCTTAGACTTGTACTTGTATGTTTGCTTGGTTTTAGTGTTTGTGTACTTCAGTGAGCGTGAACATGGAGTAGACTGCTACTTTTTTATGGCTGTTTTGTTGATAGAAAGGGTTCCTGATTCTCTCAGTGTTCCTTGTTGATTCACTATTAACCATCTTAAACTGATGATGTATGGTTTACTGTGCAGAATTGCAGTCCATCGCTGATCAGCCAACAAAGAAGCGTGAGAGGATATCAGAGCCGATGGCCAATTATTGCATCTACATGATGGAAAAGTATGAAAAAGATTACAAGGTGAGTCCCTTGTCCAATATGCTGCATGCATACTAATTTTTTAATTGAATTGCTTTTGTTGTTTGTTCCTCTTCATGTTGTAGGAGACTTTGAAGGCATTTAGACTATATTATCTTTTCTAAAGAAGTCGGTGTGGAGCAGTTTGTGATCTCTAGCTTTCATAAGAACCCATCCCCTTTTGTTTGTTTGCTCTTTTCTGTATGAGATTCTCAAAGAAATTATCCCAAATTGTGTATTATATCGACAACTCATAGAATAAACCTAATTGTGCTTAAAAGACTCATCATGTGTTTGTTTGTTTTTTTCAGCTTGAGGCTGTTGATGTGAATCAGCATTAGTTTTCAGTTGCATAATCGTTAGTCTACAATGTTAGTGTATTGCAGGTTGAAGTAATAGATGACAGTATGCTGATATATTGCAGTCAGGATGATATCTGATTGTTGTAACAAATGCACAGGATTCATACAGGAAATGGAGGGTGAAAACAGTCATGGACCACACCTGTTTAACATTATCATGCCTTGTACATGAGAATCCATTGTAACCCTAAACAGAAAATAATTGTGAAAGAAATTGATTTTGAATGAAATTGAGAGAAAATTTGGAGCTTAGTAGATGTGGTGTTTGAAGGTTTGCATGGTGAAGGAAATGTGGAGAGGTTTGCAGTAACACCATGTGTAAGACAGAATGTACGTAGTAGATATGCTTGCAAACAAAAAGAGAGTACAAAAGTGATTATGTCACAGTCCTGTGGTATAGCTTGGGTTGGAACCAGGTGCACGCATTATCACTGGAGCCAGGTGAGGTCGTTTAGAACCAGTTTCCATGGCGATTAATGACCATGACATCACACTTTGGCACTGATTTTACCGTGAAAGAAAATTTGGAGCTTAATAAATATGTTTACAATCAAAAGTCATTTTCTGTGTCTTGTATTTACCTTAACCTTGGCAGAAGTTTTGACTGATCACTTTTTACAGCAAGTTTTATTCAAAGCATCTTTTCTCTTTTCCCCTTTCATCTTTGGCTCTCCTTGCCACCATTTCTTAGGCCATGGCACGCGATGCGAAAAACTACTACCAAGACACGCCCAAACAGATCAAGAAGAAGATTGAGTGGTTCAAGAGCTGCAAAGTGCAGTACAAGCAGTACCTGGCCAAGAAAAAGGGGAAAACGGACACAACTGATGGTGATGTCACGATGAGTTGACCAACAACATGACACATTTTGCAGAACGATTGTGACTAACTATATACTGAGGTCAGGGTTAACAAGTGAGATTGTGGGAGTCACCAGACAAGATGCTGTCTCTGGGGTGTACCATTTTATTCTGGGGATGATACTCCACTCGCATTGAGGAAGATAGTGTTTTTATTTTTTCTTCTTCTTCTTCTTGTGGTGATCCTGGATGACTGTGACAAATGTTAGTGAAAGTGACCTTCAGGCTGCTATCCGTGGAGGTGCTGTGTTCTGGGAGGCATTGCTGAAGGAGTTGAGGCTCACTGAACTTTGACCCTTACAGTTGACATTGCAGAGGAATCCTGTGTTCTGCTGCATCAACTAATAAGGCTCTTGAGTCTCTGACAATACTGGCCTCGACGGGTACCACTGTCAGCTCACATTTAGAAACAAAGATCTGTCTGTGATTTTAAAATATCGAAAGTACACTACATCCTTCAAAGGATACGGACCAGGAATTTGCACCCATGCTTCCTATTTTCATTGCAATTTTAATTTCTGTCCTTTGCAACAGAGTGATATATGATGTATTTCATAGACAAAGTTCAAAATTCCTCCGTGTGTTTGCTTGAATTGTGGTAGTATTTCCCCAATTCAAACGAAACCCTGTGAAGTCTAGAAAGTTATGATTGACGTAAAGTTGCCTCACCCTTTACAATTTACGGGACTGAATGGGTTGGTGTTTCCCAAACTCATTAGAAAATTTTTGTTGCAGCACCTTTTTTTCTGTTCCATTTGACAGTTCAGTGAATCTACACTAATGGTGTGTCAGGAATGTATGTTTTTAGAACAAGACCTCACAAGACAGAATTCCTATTTTGCCAGAGACTTCAGAAATGCTGTTCAACTATCCTGTGTTGGTGTCTGTGGTAATAGGACTATATGTGTCATTCACAGTGAACAGTGAAGTGTTGCAAGATGGCTTACATATCTGTGATAGGCATTTTGATGATTCAAGGCTACAGAGCAGACATGTCTTTGATAGGGATTTTGATGATTCAAGGCTACGGAACAGTCTACATTTCTTTAATTAGCACAGAACTCTTTCTTAACAAAAATGTCTTTTTGTATCTATGGTCAAGATGGGTGGTTGAATAATGCCACTTGCCAAATATCAATTTATTTGCAGAATACAAGTACCCCCATTCAGACTTTAAGAAAAACTTTCCTAATTGGATTTCAATTATGTACTTGTTTGATATGATGTCCTCAATAAAGTAACATCATACAAATACATGTATATGAGTGCTATTAAAGCAGCTGATGTCAGTGTTGAATCTGGATTTGACAAATGTGTCTGTGTGATAGAATACAGCAAAGTATTTTTTTCCAAAATAAAGAAATATTAGTGGTATATGACGGTGTTTGAATGCTACAAAGTGAACTGAACCAAAACCAAATGATGCCATATTGTGCCGTACTTTGCCAGATTGGGAACATTCAAACACACTATGGAGAAAGCATACTTGAGGAATTATTGCACCTGGCACGCTTACACTACATATAGGTGTCCTGAACAAAGAGAATCGACTCTTTGCATAATAAAATAGTATACAAATGATGCACAGGATAGAGTGCGTTTGTGAAGGCGTATAGTGCACTCGAGGGTATTTACAATTGTGAAGCATGCACGAGGCGAAGCCGAGTGCATGTTGCACTACATTGTAAATACCCGAGAGTGAGCTATACGCCTCCACTAACGCCACGAAATAATCCTGTGCATCATTTGTTTTATAAAATGGGTCGAAAATTCGAAAACTAACAGCGTTTTTCACGTACCTTTGTGGGTCAAGACGTCCAAAGATGTTCGTCCCAAACATTTACGCACGTCGCACTCGGAAATCCCGCACATATAAAGTATGATGGGGGGTTGGGTTTCCGGACACTAAAGTTCCCGCATGAAAACTTACTTATTTTACATAGAATATGCACCCTTTACCTTAAAGACTTGATATAGACTCCTCATATAGGCCTACTAGACAACATACTTTGAAAACGGCGTGAGAATTAACCTGCTAAATCGTTGGATTTGCCCTTCAAAGTGACTCCATGTACGCGTCCGGTCCCACAACGCTTGGTCTACTGTACTGTACAAAGTGTACGTATAAGAGTATACGTACGCCACACATGCTATGCACAAGGGAAGAAAGGCCGGCCAGCCGGCCGGCTTGGCAGCCCGATAGAAGTTGTTTACAGGATTGACAGCGCGTATGCATGCAATTCAAAGGAGCCGCCGCGCGCACAGACGATCGGCAATAGGATTTAACACGCAGTGCAATGGGACTAGAATAACCAAAGCACACGTGACTCATTTCAGTGCTTCCTATTGGCTACATTCTTGAACCCATCTTATAATATGTGTTACAGGCATTCTTCTCATGCCAATTTACATTGCACATTGGGCAGTGGTCCACCTTTTGCTTTGTATGGAACGGTGCATTTTTAGAGTATTTGAGCACTCTGGTGAGGATATGGTTTGGTATGATGCGCTTAAGGAGAGCAATTGAATGCCCCAGAAGTTTCAGAACTTATGTACAGAAATGAATAGTGTAACTTGTGTGTGTGTGTTTGTTTGTGTATGTAAGCTCTTTAAATACATGGTCACATGACATTGCTATGAAGGAGTTAGCTGCTGTCATCTAGATCGGATCTTTGTACGCACATTATTTGGGAGAGGGTTGTTATGTACCATATCAATGCATCAACATTTAAAGCGATAGGAAATTGTTGTCTCTCTAGACTTGCTTTAGTGAAGGATTAGACAAATTAAAGCAAAGAAAAATTGGTACAATGACTGCCATTATTCAAAGTTTTTGACATTCAGTGAAAAGTTTTATTGCTTTCAGTGAAAATTAACATGCAATTAATATAACATATAATTCAGTAGTGTGATATGCAGCTAACAAGACACATATAATTGATATACAAGAGATGTGACACAGGTAAAAATAATCTGTACAAAGTATCCGCATAATTCTCCTGAAATGAAGCGTACAAATACAATCAATATTCTCACACGTTGCATCATTGATTTCTTGTGCAAATTTTGCATGGCATGAGGCAGCAGAAGAAATTCTCCCAGTACTAGACTTATATGCATTATCTATGCATTTTACCCTTTCGGGCAAATTCTTGAAATCTGAGCTTATTGTTATCATATTCCTCACAATAACTGCACAAAAAGCCATAGTAAACTGACCAATAAGGCATGTATTAATTGTTGGCAATTGCAAGCCGATTCCATATTCACTTGCTGACAAAATGCTTCATCTTCATCTTATACAAAGTTTCAGTGCAAGAAGGTGCCTGCATGCACAGTTTTGTAGGTTATTTCTCTTTTCAGAAACGTGTCGGCATGTACAAGGAGTTTTTTTATCTGTCCTCACTATTTCTGAAATGAATAAATAGCATGCACTGGATTTGAATGATTTCATGAAATTTGTTGTGTTGGGCAGTGACTCCAAGGCAAAAGAAAAAAACAAACAAACAAACAAACAAACAAACCTAATGTGTGATTTTAAAATAGCAATACCAAGATATGAATTTTACCTGTATTACTTTCTAAGCTTCCATAAGATGTGAAAGTGAAGACTCAAGAACCATGGGAAGATAAGAGAGTCAGTGCTGTGACAATGATCAAGCATGAAATCTTGATTGAACTGTGCTAAGCATGCATGAGTAGGTGTGTCAGCAGCCAAGTCCTGAGAAAGTGAATATTCTGTGGCATGGAATCTTCCATGTTCATTAATGCGATACTGCCGTCAAAATGTTTGTATTAATTTTTATCCTGTTATGAAGCGATAATGTGATGAATATCTACGAAAGTAAAAATGTGGAGGTTCATCTCATGAGACCAATCTCAAGAAATAAATAGCACAAAGATTTCCACTTTGACAGTACAGTAATTAGCATATTATGTCAGCATTCTACTGACCTCCAAAAGGCACTGTTGACCAAAGACTGGTTGCACATTTCTTCCCAAGCATATCAGGAGTACCTCCTGAATACTGAATCTCGCAAATCTTGCCTCTCACAAAATTCACAAAATTAAAATGCATGCAGAGATGCCTCATATTACAGTACATTCTGCCCATGACGCTCCTTCCAACCGTGTATGTCTCGATTGTGACGCAAAACTTGGCAGATATTGAAGAAATTCCCCCTGTCCCCCATGTAACACACTAATCAATGTGGAATACACCCAAGTTAGTGTGTCATATGTGGTGATGGGGGGGGGGGGGGGGTGGTCAAGATTTTCCCCCACATTAATAAGTAGGAGAGGGGGATTCCCTGATGATATACAGCTGTTTGACCTTAATTCAAACAAGCGACCATCCATTTGAATCAGGGAGGTGGGAAGAGATCTCGCTTCTTTTAGAGGTAGAGTGCATCACCACAGGGAAGTGGGTCCCTGATCACAACTTGTGTCCAGTGATATTCAATCATACTAGCATCATGTTTCCAATCTCTGTAAACTCAGGCGAACCACCTCATCACAATCTTGCAAACAACATTTCAGGCAAGGCAAAGAATTTCAGAATTTTACGTTAATTAAAGGAGACACAAGCCCTTCTACCATTTTTTTTTCAAGCATATAAAGAGATTCAACTCTGTGTGAAGATTAAATGAAACTGGCACCATAACAATAAGCGCTGCAACCACATGAAATTAAAGTAGTATCTCAAGATACAAAATAAATGCACATATTGGTGTTTCGGACGGAATATAAACAAGTACATGAATTGCAACATATAAAGGCGTAATAACTGACCAACCGTGAAACCAGTCACTCATACAAACTCCCATGCTATTTGCCTATTTACACCTTGACACATGGAGTTTACACATGTAATACACAAAATACTGAACATTAGAATTGCTGGCTAACCAACCAAAGCACACAGTTACTGAAAACCTTGAAAAGTGGATGGGAATTGGTTTACATTAGGATGAATTAAGCCACAGTTGACACAGTCTACTTCTCTTCAATGCGTAGCAAATACATTTACTCAGATTAATTGTCAACTTTTCATAAGCTTTCATAAGCTTTACCACTTGCTCACGGGGAAAGGGTCATGCTCTCAGTTGAATACTCAATGGTACGATTGCTATTCTGGCAAATTTGCTCCTTGAAAGCTTCTCAGCTTGTCTGTATGTGGAAAGTCCTCTTCCTCAATGTCAATTTGTGAATAAGATGTGATATCAAAAGTAAGCTAACGTTTTCAAGTTTAAGATACTTGGCTACTGATAGCGTCTACATAAATATATGAATATTTCTGAATAGTTATGAGCCTGTGGTTGCTATAGTGATTTGTTTAAGTGAAGCAATACTGATGAAGGATTTTTAAGATACAGGCACATGACTTGAATGAAATGAACTTCTAACTTAACGATTATTGTGAAATATATCTGTTATTTCAATCGCCGTGTTAAGATACAGTATTGCATATGCATTTTTGAAAATCTCTCAATATCTGTAAGTTAGAGCAGTTGAGGCTGTGAAGCATAATGATGCAGAAATACCACAATACGGCCAAATATAATGAGTTCTTGTGCCTAGTTGCCGCTGTGCTGGATTATCGTGTAAGTGGCTGTGCAAGTTCTTCGATCCTTGCAGGGCAGCGAGCCTTCTTGGCCGCCTCGCTGACGATGAAAGCATCTGGATTAAATTGCACATGGTCCATAGTCGCGCGCATGATAGGCATGGAGAGCTCATTGGTCCGTGATGTGGCTGCGGCCCGCCGCGCTGCGCGGGTGATTGACCACTGGACTGGGCGGTCTGCCTGGTATCCGTCGGCAACGTTCTTGGGCTTGGCGAGCTCCAGCTGGCGCGGTGATGCGTTTGCAGACTTAGCCACATCAGACACCTGACATTTACATAGTAAGAGATGAAAGACATATGACCAAACAAAGTGACGAAGAGAACCTATACCATTTATTTTCCATCAAAGTAAAGTATCTTACCGGTAATCGTAAAACAGTGGGCTATTGTTATGTAAAACAGAGAAGTGAAGAAACTAATGCTCATGAAAACAAAATGACTTCTTTTGCCCAAAGTTCAAAGTTTTTTCATTGCTTTGTAAACTTTGACATAATAGAAAAGAAATAATATTGCAGAGTAATTTCACTAGTCCTTTTGAGTTTATCATGATGAGAGTCTACCAGTACAGAAGAACAGATACGAGGAAATATCTTGGACAGTATGAATACAATCTGAATACTGTCAAGAGTTGAAGCTAAAACTGGGGGATTCAAACTTTTTGGTAGATTCTTTGCATATTGTACACTTTATAAACTAGTTAAGAGGCAACTGTCACTGAGCATGAAAAGATTCTAGGATAGAGACACAGTTGCAGCTCCAATGTATCTAAAAAAAAAACAAACAAACAAACAAACAAACAAACAAACACCAACTTAATCAGTGTGCTCTGATCCTTCCTTTTTATGTTTCCCCCGTCTTCCTACATTAGTGAACTTTAGATCTGCAATCCAAACGATTAGATGACACTAACTAGGCAAAAAATGGTGTTCTGCCAATTTGTAAGACAGCCGTTTCCATTGTCCAACCCGGGAGGCTGCGTTGTCTTTATTGCATTCGCGTTGCAGATCTACAGCTCAGTGCTGATGATTTTGCACTTCCCTCAAAAAGTTCTGAACTCACCGGCCATTTTGGCTCTCTGAATGGACCATCAGGCCTGCTCTTGGGGCGGGACAGCTGTTCTATCCTTGAAGACGCCCTGGCAGTCCTTGCAGTCGGAGCAACGATAGATTGGACCTGGAAGGGAAGATCGAGGAACAAGAGAGTCCATATTTGACAGGAATGCTCTTAAACATTTTGCATCTCTCAAACATGTGTATCGTATGATATATATCCAAGTACCGCCAAACCAGAAATGTTAAAACTCTTGTGATTTCACCAGGAGCCAAGATTCATGAAAGTGGAAAGCAAGCAAAAGTGTTTTTCTAAATGCAATTCATTGAATCTAGTCGCCAATTCACACTTTGTGCTGTAAAAAATAAGGATGGAAGCTCAAATATGCCAAAGCTCCAAGCCATGAATGTTTCTGGTTTTATACAGTTCATGCCAAATGAGTAATGATGTATAGAGGAGTGGGAATGAACTGTGAGCTTAAGTAGCTGATGATATATGTCAGTGTCATTACGTACTTCAAATGGCTGTTTTAAAGAGCTAGAATGTATAGCATATTTGTGAACAGGTTTGTGCCAATGTAAATGATCTTTTCCAAACATTAATTGCCTTAAGTGTTACTAACGGATGTAGGGCAAGTGCTACGATTCTCACCTGTCGTGGAACGGCATAGTCCTTATGAGGCGTCTTAGCCCGGGCGAGGTATTCTAGCCGCTCCCTGTCCAGTGCTTTCTTAGCAGGATCACTGACATACCAGATGGGAGATTCCCGGCCGCAGCTGAAAGCATGGCGTGGTCTAGAGGAGGGCAATAATTAGATGGGTTTCAAATGAAGCTTGTGAAGCCAAAGATACTTCATAAAATCATTCCTTATGTCAGAGATAATTGCAAGTTGCCAGATTTTGCAAGCATTCAAGAAGATCATGCATAAAAAGAGCCATTCTTGAGCCACCTTTTCTTTGTTCCTTTGCTGTATTTCAAAGATTGTGAATGGTCCAGTGGAAAAAAAAAAACAGAAACGTGCATCAATTATGTTTCCTGTATTTTGATCTCCATCGAAATGTATTAGTATCAGTGACATATTAACAGCCAGCAACATTGACTTGACTAACACATACTAAATTTATCACTGGAATTGAGCACAATAGAGTTAGTAGGGCAAACTGTTTCACTTGGACAGTACTGTTGGTTTTAAAAATGCTGTCAACACAGGTGATGATAGTACTGGCACAATTACTGCATATAAAGTTCAGTCATCTTATTTGCATGCTAAATCTTGATGCATATAAGGTAAACTGCTCTTGCCCAACTTACCTGTCTTCCATAAAAGTAGCTGGCAGCCTCTTGTAGTTTGACAAGTAATCTAAGCGTTCGGTTGGAGATGTTTTCATGGCCAGAGGGCTCACTTCCCATATCACAGAGTTACGACCACAGCTGAACACATGGATACGTCTGACGGAGGACAGAGAGATGGGAGAAATGAGGTGCTAATCAGTGAAACTGTTGACTGAATTTCTGAGATAGATCATGATACACTTGTAGAAACAAAGAATGCATCACCGTGCTGATGCGTTGTGCTACAAACATATACTGGCTTTGTCAATCAATTAATCTATGTCATTTTGATCACATTATTTTCACACCAGGTGTCCTTGACAGTGACCAACAAAACTCTTGCGTTCTCAAAATTACTCACCATGACAGGAATTCGAGAGGTTTGTGACATAATTTCTCTCAAAATTAGCGAAGATTAAAAGAGCTCTCAGAAGTTTGGCAATAAAACAGTGAGAAGGGAACAGATGTAAATGAATTTTTTTTTTTTTAATGGAATGCTCTTGCAAATATTGTACTTATTATGAATTCCCAATTGTGCAAAGTCTTACTATCAAGACTGGAAAAAAAAATACCTTAAAACTTAAAGGAATTGTCATTGGAGAGCAAAGTATGATATACACCTCAGTTGATGTTTTAGTGATACAGATATCTTGTACACTTTTTTACCGCAGTATTTTGTGTTTGACCAGTGGTGATGATTGCACAAATAATAGATAAATAACAAGGTGCAAATATATGGAAACAACTTATCATACGACCATCTTTTAGAAGGATCAGAGTTCAATGAGAATGAAGGTTTGCCTCAATTTGTCATTGACCATCTCCTACAAGCAGAAGGCAAGCTATCACGGGAATAGATACATCACATACGTAACAAAGGCAAAAGATGATATAACCTAATTTATAAATATAAATGATCAGGGCTGCCAACCTACACGGTATGAAGGAGAAAAATATATATAGATAAACACATAGTTCACAGTAAGAGAAAGAAAAAAATGAAGCAAAGTTTCTTTTAAAGGCAAATACATTGTGATTTAAAATCTGGAAAATTGCACATACTGGGTATGTAAAATTTAAGAAAAAAAAAACACTTTTCCTTCAGAAAAACACATTTTCTCATAACATTGTCTTCACCAAGAAAAGATAGACCCGCAATAAATTTTGTAAAGATATATTAGATGCCAGCCATGCATGACTTAATGGTACTTTTCTCCATTTTCTTCCTGTTGTAGGTTCATTTAAAGATTTCATTTTTGGTTCTTTCTTCTTTTTTTGGTCAAGATTCATGTGTAGGGAAGTACAAAACTTTTGAGGCAATGACATAATCATTTCATCCTATTTACATTTGAGATTGTGATCGATTAATGCTGTTTCCTTTAAAATTGGAAATCCTCAAAATTCTGTAACTTTCTTGTGAAAATTTGATTGAAAGACAATTCTACTAATCACTCTATTTGATTGTACTATATATTCTTTAAAGTTGGGTTCCATGACATCTGCTTCTGTGACAATAAGCTCCAACGAAATATCTGTGTAAAAAGCGAAACATAAATTCTACCCACAAACATAACCCTTACCCTAATCCTCACATTAAACTAAACTTAAAACCCTACCACAACCCTAACCCTAATCCTAATCCTCACATTAAACTAAACCTAAAACCTTACCACAACCCTAACCCTCACCCTCAGTCCTTGAAGAAAATCAGACCGGAGCAATTGTCGCAGGAGTAAATGTCATGTCATCAAACTACCTGGAGTAGATTAAAATTATCAATCATAAATCAGTTGGGTCATATATCTGTGCTCTTTTTTTTTTTCATATATATATCTAGCAACTTGCTTCCTTGAAGTTATTTAGTTATTTTGTCCACGAGGAGACTGCAAAACACAAGCTTGGCTTTTCAGCACATCTCCTCCATTTCCTGCAACTTTAATTTTAATTCAATTTCATCTGCCTTTGTGATGCGTAGTATTGTCAATTTCACGTATTTTTCTTTGTTACTACATTGTATAGATATTGTGTTATTTTGTGTATGTAAATGTTTTGCAATGTTGGAAATGAAATAAATGAAATGAAATAAATGAAATGAAATGAAATGAAATATAGGTCCACATTACCAGGATCATAGAAGTTTTATGGTTTGTTTTGTGTTGTAGTGCTTACTTTTCACCATCTGCTGTGCTTCTGAAGTTTTTCTTGGGTGAGGAGAGTTCCTCTGTCCTTGGAGTCGGAGTTGCGGACATTGCTGCCCGGCTGACTGGCCACATCGTGTCCTGATTACCCCATTCCAGCTTCGGACTGAAGGAGAGAGAGAGAGAACAAACACTCAAACTTGTCTCTTGGATTTGTTTCATTTATTCACCTTTGGATTTATTAAATCCATCCTCTTTCATTTGTATTTATATGCACCAATTTATATGTCTGTATTATTCATCCAGTGTATTTACTGATTAAGTTTTAATATCATAATGTTTGATCTGTGACCTGAGCTACCAGTATTCACACAGGCTACTGGTTCATTTGACCAGATATCATACCTGTATGTATGTCTATCCACGAGAAAAAAAAAAATTACAAAAAACTGAAGAAATTTAGCCTCTGGCCAGTTGCATCACTCCACATTTCAAACATCATTGTGATATCAATATTGCTTAAAATACAAGTCTTTCAAAGAAGTTTTCAGAGTGCTTTCAAATTCTATATATACCTTTTGTACCGTATACTTCAACCTCAAGCTATGTTGAAGACAACCCAGCAGAAGCTGCCTAAGATTTTGCTATTGTTACAGCCAACAAGAAGGAAAACAATGAATCAATCTGCAGTCTTCTGACAGACATGTTCATCCCATCGGTTGTTACCATTTCATGGAACTTGACTACAAAATGAAAGAGGCTTATTATATAGATAAGTTGCTGATGAAAATTTGGCTTATTTTGACTGTTCAGACTTTTATTAGTCTAGTTGCCACAAGCACATTTGCAAAAACAAGCACATTATATGAATTGCTCATTTGGCCATCATGCACCACAAAAGTGCTGCAAACTCCCTGTACATTGATTTTCTGATTATGGTATATTTCAATGTTCCAGAATCAAAACTTGACTTTTCCTTTTTTATTTCCAAAAATCTACCACAGTGAAAGTGAGACAGACAAATAGGAGTCTGACATAATTTGAAAAAAAAAAATGGGTTTGAAAAAAAGAAGTGGGTTTAAAGCATTAAACCACAGGACTTTTTAAGAAACACATACTTCATAAAAACCACATACATGTAGCTATGATTCAAATTTCGAAAAACGTTTATGAAAACTGAAATATGAGCAGGAAGCAAATATTGTATAATGACCATAAACAATTATTGATTATGATCAAATCTATACTGCCTTTTTTGGCCATAAGTTCTTTTAAGCTTGTTTTACAGTTTCTTTGTTTGTGTTTGACCTTAATACCATGGTAGCAATGTGATGGTTGCACACACATAGAACTGAGTGTCATGCAGTGGAAATCATGAGGTAAAAGACATCTAGATGGCCAGGAGTATGACGATTATGAGAATGAACATTCTGTCTATAAAATTTTCTATACCCCCAAAATACTCACCCAAAACTTGTAAGCCATATTGCCTTTGAATGCTTGGGTTCTGACAAGTACAGGTACCGCTCCCTGCAAATTGGAAGAGGAACAAAAGATAACATGCTGAAATGGAGACCAATTCATCTTACAACCACACCCAATGTTGCCAGGCAACAGATCTCACCTGACTGGGCCACTACTTTGCTGACATCTAGTGTCAAGTGGATGCCTACACATGAAGCTCTCATTTCCATGTCGGTATACCGGCTTGACACATACTGTATGTAACTTGTAAGTTGTCTTTTAATATGTCAACCTGTACATGGGCACAGACTGTGTTTGCTGACATATTGCAGGTGCTCTTTCATGCCCCATACTATTCAGGGTTTATAAAGAGGTATATATATCTCTACATGGCACATAACTGCAGATGATATTTTAAGCATTTTTAGTTTTTGCACAACTCAAATTTTTGGAATTTTTCCAAAAATATCATATCTCTAGTATTTATGTTAAAGCTATACACCATTTTGAAGTTTAATCAAGAAAATTTCATTGCAATGAATTTCAAATGCTATGACAATATCTTTAAGCAAACATAAAATTTCACCTTGAATAATACCATAATTTTCCAAAAAGATATGACAAAAATTGTAATATATTTCCAATATTAAAATGTTAGGTTTCCCAAATTTTCTGTCTTATAGAATAGAATAGCATCTTCAGAAATGAGTACCGGTACAGAACTTTCTAGATATCTGTCTCTTTCGCTGCTAAAATTGTGAAGCATGTCTGCGATTAAATATCATGAATTTTTACCAATACCAGCTGATATCATCAAAAAGATACAAATGTACCTTTTAGGCCACTAGTGACTCTCAGCAGTTAATGGATTATAATGATTACTATATACTAAAGAGGAGGCAGTTCATCTGTATGTATAGCACTTTTGAAGCAAACTAAACAAAAAGATAATACTGATTTAAGTAGAAAAAAAAATTAGTTTATGATGTTGGCATCTAAAAGTGTACTACCAGTATCAATATTGAAATAATATGTTGATTGTACGGGGCCCAGCTCTTACCTTGGACTGCCACCAAAATTGGCAGAGCCATCTTGAACAGGAGCTGCAGAGAAATAAAAGAATTGGGAAAAAAGATTAATATATGTTGCTTTCATAGTGTCACAAAAAGAAATTCCTTGTTCATATCACCATTTATGCTGATAAGATAAAGCAACGTAAAACTATATTCATTATTTTCGCCTTTTTTTTTGGCTAGACCTCACGCATTACAATTGTTAGCTGTAATATTTATGTGTGTGTGTGTATACACACAGCCTTGACAAGAAGCTGCTATGATAATGGCAAACTTTCGTGCATTTTTACAACTGGTTAATTAATTGGTTCTACCTAGCCTGGAGAATATAACACACATACACACACACACACACACACACACACACACACACACACACACACATATGCACACATCAATCCTAAAATGTGTCACTTAAATCATTGATTTGTCCAAACATCGTGGATCTGCATTGTAGATGAAGGAAGAGGGGGAGGGGAGAATGAGAGGACACGCCCCCTGACAACACACATTTGTTGCGCTGCACTGCATCGAGTGAACAGCGCCATCGCAGTGTCATGGCAACCGCTTGACGGCTGCTTGGGAGGAGGTGTTCGATCAATTTCTGTTCAGTACTCCCATTGATGCTTACATTGATTTGAACACAGGTTCACAAATACTGCATGACACTCTTCTTTTGTTTTGGTCTTGGCGTGACCTCCAAACTATTGTCCATTAAAGCAACAAAGGGAGGTAGCGTCTCATGCCCTTCTTATGTTCATGTTAGAATGTTGTTGAGTGAGCATTCATGTGACCATGCTTGAACATTTTGTTGCATTGAACCACTTTGAACATGTGTGCATAACCAGTACTTGTAATTCACAGACTGACTTTTCAATTATATGAAAGAAAAAAATAATCAGCACATCTTTCATTTCTAGCTGTCTCAATAGCATTCCCTTCTACCAATTAAGAATTGACAACTTTGTTTTTTTGTTTGTTTGTTGGTTTTTATTGAAGTGTTGTAGATAGTAAAAGAATCTTGAGAGTTAAAAATTAATAGGATTGACAATGATATGAGAATAGGAAATAAATGGCTATAACTGATATTACAACAACTTGAATACCATCAAGAGTCCTTTGGTCTCTTTGCTGTCATTGTTGTGTTTGTTTGTTTGTTTTTACTGTAATCATGTTTACGACTCTGATTCCTATCTAATTATCATCACACAAATTACTGAACTACTGAAATCACTGAGTTTACAACTCATGAATCATAAAAAGACTATGAAATATGAACTTGTCATTTCTCCTTTGACAAAAATGAATGAATTGATACTGAGGCATTATCATTTAACATTTAGAGATCAGGGTGTACCATTTGTAAAAGACAAAAAAGGGATGGTATTACACAGAGTTTACTTCATGAAGAAACTTTATTGAATAACTGAATACTAGCAATGTGGCAAAAAAATAAACATTCTAGCTCCCATCAAATGAAGTAGAATAGGTGAAAAAAGAAATAACATATTGCAGAATGCTTGCAAGCAGTTTCCACAATATTGGGTGTAAATTGCACTGAGGCACTAGCTGTTTCAATTCTGTAACAATTTATCAGTTACAGACATGGTAGTACTTTTTATCCTCCCAGAGTACATGACTAATACTTCAAGTAACGGCTTCTTCTGACAAAGTGTATTTGATAACAGTATGTGTTATCAATAAATTCAATAGACAATAATATGTGCTATCTTTTATCACTTGCCGAGGTTTTCATTCGTTGGACAACACAACTAATGAAGCTATATGGAGGCAAACGTTTGCTGTACAATGCTGTATCACTTTTTCATTTTCTTTGAGGTGCTAATGGACAAACACAAACAGTGAAATAATGAGAGTCTCTGTTCAAATGTAGGCCTACAAACAGCCAGACCAGCAGACAAAAAAAAAAGAAAAAAGAAGAAGTGAAAGGAACTTCATTGATTATCACTCCCTAGTGATAATTGCTAACATGGACCCTCTTATGAGTGAACAATGGAGGGCGCGCGTGAAGGTTACCCTGACAAGTGCGACCCATTCATGCGATCGCTTGGTTACCTAGCAACACCAGCGCTCGCTCCGGTGAGTAGAGTGAACTTGGTTTCAACAGCCATCTAATGCAATGATAATTGCATGAAGAAAACCACATTGTGTTTGAGATATACTGGTCAAACTTGTTTATGTCACATTTTCTTTTGGTCTCAAAAGAAAAGGGAAAAAATGGCAAATAATCTCAATGGCATATATGGAGCAGAGGTTGATTATTTGCTGGTAATCTCTTTCATTTTTTTAGAGATATGTTTAGCTATGAGCACATTTCTCTACACTGCTACGAAAAGTGTGCCCATATGCAAGCTATGACTGCATGTACACCTGAATAGAACACTGACAAAATCAAACATCACCCTCATGTATATGTATAGGCTATAATGAATGAAATGACAAGTACATAAACTATGAAATATCGTGTGCCCTATCAATGATAATCATACCAGCAAAGCATAAATATCAACTGCTGCTCTAACCTTTTATATGAGTTATATAGATATTTCCTTTTTTTTAATATGTACCACTCTGGATCAATTCGATAATTATTAAGCAAGTATGTGGAATACATACCGGGTACTTGAGAGACATAAGATCAAGTAACACTTACGCATCCTGCCAAATTTTTTCTTGAGTGAATGAATTTACTCCACAATATTTTCCTCTGGAAACCTTGGAAACAACACGGTGATCGGAGATCTATGAGCAATAATTATCCCAGAGCAATTTCGAGATCCATCTCGATCGGCCGAGGGCTTGTGAAATGACTGCCCAACATCACAACCAGCCGATCAATTTTGATACGACGGTGAGAGTGAATGGACAGGATGCGACAATAGCATCATTGATTGCAAAGCGATCTGACAAAAAAAAAAAAATGCATCTGCCTCCTGCCCTGATGTTTCCTGAGGAGAGTGGTACCCGCCTCTTTTACTTCCCCCTCGTATTTGTTCTGTTGGGTCATTTCAGACACATTTTGCCTTTGATGCAGGCTTGGCCCTGAATGGACACGATAGTGATACAACTGCCCTCCTTTACGTACCTTTTGTCATGCAGATCGAACACAGGGTTGTCGATCGTCAGTGGAACCTGACAATACCCTAAGGTACCTGCCCAACCAATCAATCAAGGGTGCCAATTAATACAATGTGGTTTAGAGTGATGAGGGGTTGGGGGGTGGGGGGTGAGGAGGAGAAAAGAGAATATTGCCACATCACTTTTTTTAAGTGGATGGTAATAAACTACACTTGCTGATGGGGAACTCCTACATGTTGCCATGGCAACTTGTACAGCTGTGATGTTGATCTATACCTGTCTTACACTGCCAATCAGTTTTCATGGCTCTGGAATGTGTGTAAACATTATCAATAGGGCTAGCAGACACTTGGTTTTGCCCTCTTTCCCACCCCCCCCCCCCCACCCCACCCCATATGATATGCCCTCTTTTATATTTTTTTCTTCTTCTCCCTTAATGATGGAAATGTGATGGAAATTACTTCATTCTTTGTTTGTTTAGTTTCATATGTACTTTGCAGTTTAGTTTTATTGCACATACATGTACTCAATATTGGCCTTTATATAACTGTAAAACACGATATATTCGTTGCAAAAAAATTTTGCGAATAGGAGGCGACGGCCTTTCTCGCAGCATGAAATTTTCGCGAATCGCCACTGGCATCCAATGGATATTTTGTAGGCAAGAACTTTCATGTGCATTTTAATTTCGCCAATTTTGACGTTCGCGAAATTCGCGTCGCGAGATTAAAATGCACGCGAACATTCCTCGTTTTACAGTACTCTCTGTCCCTTTTATGTTGTGATGTTGTGTAACACTTTTGATGATAGCATTGATGTCCACTTCAGAAGTATATACCTCATTCAATTTCTTGGATGGTTTGATACCATGAATATCACTACAAGATTCACCGCTTCCACTTCATACGGCAGCTAGAGTAAAATAGGAGTGAGGGTGAAATTTCAAGCATAAGTGTACAATATATCTACAAATGTATGCTACAAAGAGGTCTGTAAATCAAGGGGACTCCACCATCCACTGCCTGCATCACCAAATTAAAAAACAAACAAACAAACTCTATGCAACTGCCTTGAGAAAAGACCATTTTCTCATATCTTTATGTTATATGGTATACAGGTATACAACTGTATGTCTTTGTAACTAACCTCAGAGGTCACCAGTTGGATACATGAACAAATATAATGGTATGAGGTATTGTAGGTAGCATATTTATGCCCAAGAATACATGTAGAGTCTTACTGCAATACAAGTATGGGCTAAGCACCATTTTTAAACATTTCAAAGTAAGTCCAGCATCAGATGGAACAAATTATCCAGTATTACCTCACTTGTAACTTAAAGGGATAGTACAGTTTTGGTTGAGATGAGAATTAGGCTTTTAAATTTTTGCAAGATACCAAGAAAACACTTATGATATAGTACAGAGCCTACCATTTTAAGAGGAATTCAAAGTTTATTTGATGAAAATCGGGTTTGGAATAACTGAAACATCCAAAAACAAAGTAAAACAAAGCGATCATTACAAAGTGAGGGTCCCACACTTTACTAGAATCGTTCTTTTTTGGATATCTCAGCCATTTCAAAACCAATTTTTATCAAATAAACATTGAGTTCCTCATAAAATTGCATGCTCTTTCATATTTCATATGAGATTTCTCATTATCTCACCTAAAAATGTTAGAAACCTGAAATTACGTCACAACCAGAACTGTACGATCCCTTTAACAAGGAAAATTATGTATTACATGTATTTTCTTATTATTTTCTTTGTGTTTTTAGCAGCTTTGATAAAATAAATAAATTGATAAAACTCTTAACGTTTTTAGAGTAATTTATAAGACTGCTGGCTATGATGCAGAAATGGCCCCCCAAAATGTAGCTGTTTTTTTAAGGCATTATAATTCAATTCTAATTACTTATGTTATAATCACTAGTAGTACTCCATCTTTCAAAGAATACAAGCCAGTTTGTGTTTTGCTCATGTGCACATACTACATGATGTACATCAGTATAAATGACCTTCCTTTCTTCTCAACTGGTTACTAGGTAAGCACTACATTTGTTTTAACTTAAAGCAACATAATGCATGAAGCTACCCTGAAATGACAAATTACAGAAATTCATCAATCATGTTCAAACAAAGGATGAACTTGTGGAGACCAGGTAACCAAATGGTCCATCAATTAACACTCCGGGAAGATCCATTTCATTCGATCCTTTGCATTTGAATGTATCATAAAAGTATCTTTTATATCACCAATATAGTAGAAATGCTGGCAAGATATGATCATCTCTGCGAATTCAAATATCAACATGTCTGCTGGTACAAATGACCTTTTTGTGCTCATGCAAGAATTGGAATTACGAACAAGCTTTTTAATAGCAACAGTCTGGACAGCAGGCTAACATTTTCATACAATATAATTGACTACGCTTCTTTTTGTTGAAACTCATGAATAAATGGGTCTTAAACGCACTCACATCTAACACCAGCTTCTATTTACAAAATAGAGACCCATTGAGGCGCGCAGGGGATTATCGACAATGCATGGTTATCCAATGGAATGCCACCCCAGCACGCTTCGCTGATCCAAACAAAAGGCTGTATCCCACAGACTATTCTAAGGCCCCTCTGGAAACTAGAATAAAGTGAGGCTTTGAAGGATTTGCCCCTTCACTGCTTTTTTTGGGTAGTTGCTTGGCAACCAACTCAGATTGTCCATCTTCAATCAAAGCTAGTGGACATTTCAATGTTATTCTTCCTGTCAAAAGTAATATATCCTTGGTAAAAAGCTCCTCAGGTGTCAAGCATGACACTTCTAGTCTTAAACCTTGTGATGCGATGGTAACTTAAACACCAGGATGAATGTGAAGTTTTGTGTGCTAGCTACACCAAAATCACAGCTTTTAGGAATGGAAACAGCATGCTCCATCTGTTGAGATTGATAAAAAGTGAAAATACTGGCAAGGTGCTGAGCCCCAAAATTAGGTAGTGACACCTCTAACATGATTTTTTTGTGTGTATGTGATTGGAAAAACATAGAATAATATGTATCACTTATCTCATGTCTAATGTTCATGATATTATACATTAAAATGTATACTTATTCCATGCATCTGGAATTTGAGCACAAAAGGAAAAATTTAATAAGATGTCAATTTCCAGACTGTCACTGGACTGGTAATATTCATGTAAAACAAGCTTAACCACAATAAAAAATATGTATGGCATATCATACTAAAACTCTTGCAGTGCTTAGGATGATTGTGCATGCAAATTTGTTACCGATATCTCTTTTTGTCGCATAGACAACGATTTCATACACAATGTGAAAAAAATTCTTGAACAACAGTGGTGTGAGGGTGCACAAGCAAATTTGTGAATGCTATGATACAGCTGAAACAAGACAAAGGGAGTTGCCAAATGTTTTACCTTTGAGATCACAGAACAAGATACATGGTGACATTAGTACATTTGTTTCTCATGTAAATGTAATTAAGTGCCACTCTGATCTGCACACAATGCAGAACAAGACAAGCCAAACATTGGTACAGCAACAGATTATCAATTGTAGACATGATAAAGCGTCATGTTACCTGTGTTCAAAAACGATTAGCAGTAAGATTCAAGCAGTGTGCTATCTGAATACGTACTAGTACATGTACAAATTGTCTTCAGAGATTTGATGGGTCTGCAACCCAGAGCCCCATATTCACTTGTTTCTGGTTTGTAAGGCAGTTTAAAGCAAGTAAAAAAAATATATTGTAACAGGGTACAAATTGAATTTGTCATGTGGCAGCTTAGCAACAAGTTTATAAACAAGTCAGCTCCAGGTATTCGGTCAATTACCATGAGAGCATAACCGCTATCATTGTAATTGAGTATGCCATAGGTAAAGTCTCATCTTCATGCAATGTCTGAAATGACTCAACAGTCAAGTTCACTTATTGGAAACTCATCCAAGTCAGTCTTCACACTGAGAGGTAACAACTTGACTCCAGAAGCTTACAGAGTAGTATGCATACCTTTCCGCTTTGATGTCGTCACACCTTTCTGCTTTGACGAAGAACGTCCTTTCTTGCCCATATCCTGCACTCCAGCAGTTCCAGCCTTTTAGTGATCAATGCAACTTGGCAACCATACCAAACAATGCAGCAGCACCAATAATCACTCTAAACTCCTAAATCCTGACAAAGCCAACTGAAAATCAGGAGCCCACTCTTAAAAGCTTGGATTGCTGATTCGATGCTATCAGCAGCTAAGATACGAATGAAATCCTAAGAATCACCATTTGACATGTTTTTCTGTGTGTCTCTTTGGAGTCTGGACTGGACTTCTTTCATCTGGACAGGCTGGTTTTGAATGCAGTATCACTTATTGATGCAGAGAATCGGTGAAGTAGCCCTATCTCAGAAGTAAGAATGGACCAAACAAGACGTTTGCATGACAATGTTGCTAACGGTTACTGTTTGCAGACTCAGGACTTTGGTCACAAGGAATGCCAGGATTATAGCCAAACCATCTGAATCTCAACGCTCAATAAAGCAGCTTGTTTACAGTTCTCTTTATTTTTCCCCCTTGTGTGCCTTTGTAAAGAGCATTTGAGCATCAAAGCTTCAAAGTAACAATGCCGCCGTCATCGCCATGCAGAATCTTTTATGTCTCGAAAGCAAAACTGTAAAACATTTATCTTACCACTAGATATGGCTGATGTTACCTTGTCAGTTCTGATTTCTAATATTTCTCATATCATTTTCATTACAAGTCAAGTTTCTTGTGTTTTTGATGCCATACCAAATTTTCAGTCAATCATCATTCTTGAAAATGAAATCTGTGTGATTAATCAGACTGTAATGATTATTTAAAGACTAAAAGTAGCATGGCTGAAAGTTTTCAGAATTGCTATACTGTTGTCCTATAGCAGATTTTACAAACTATATAAAAAAATCCCAGACAGTACAAAAACCTGTTATGGCGACCGAGCCTTGTCCTCCATTGCCCCCACCCTTTGGATTGAACTCCCTCTTCATAATCAGAATGCCTATCTATTGAATCATGTAAATCCTTCTCAAAACTCATTAAATCAGTTTAAACAGTCAGTTATTAATTATTGTATCACTGTATCACAAGTATTGTTGTTGTTGGGGTTTTTTTTTTCTTCTTCTTTTGTGACTGTATTTCTGGGTTTGCATTGTCCTAATGTTATTGTGTTTTCTGGTCTTTTTGTGTGAATAGTACCAGTGCGCTTAGAAACACCAGTATAAAGCACCATAGAAATGCAATTGTTATTGTTATTAACAAGTATTAAACATCAGCATAAAGCGCTATTAAAATGCAATTATTATTATTATTATTGTGTGTGATAACACATTATCTTGGAATGGATATTTTGTTTAGGGGAGAGTGTTCCATATTGATGGTGCCATTTTTCCAAAAGCCTTACAAATGTGTCACAACCTTATGTCTTGAATTTCACACAGTTCAGAGAGGAAATTCTTTGAACACAGATTACTACAATGCTGATATGACTTGATGAGTTCACCGAGATAGGCAGGGCATTTCCACAGAAAACATTTGAAAAAAAAAAATGTGAGAATCTTAAACTTAATCACTGTCACCATTGGCAACCAATGTAGACTAAAAAGAATAGGAGTTATGTGCTCAGATTTCCATTTGCATTATCTCAAATTCTGTTCATGAAGTTGTGCATTTCTTTCATTTCAGCCCATCACATACAATGTAAAATACAATTGTCGTGAATAAAAGAGCATCAAGTAAAAATATTAAAGCACAGTGTTACAAACTGAAGATGTGCTCCTGGTCATGACCATGCATACTGGTCTGCGACTTTTAAAGGTCTGGTAAAGATGAATCTTCACTGTAAGGATCTGTAACAATTACATCATCACAAACAATTTGTTGTGCAAAGCTGGCTGAAAGTAGACCTAACAAACAAATAGACAAACAAGCTCAATCATCATCCCAAACACAGAAACCTTTCCAGTGCCATGACAATGAATTGCTTGTACTGCTTGACAGAAGTCCTGCCATCACTTGCACAGTTGGTAAAGCTAATGAGATCTAGACACAACCCCTTCATGAGATAGCACTTGTTTTCAGTCCTTTGAAAGTTTACAAAAGTTTTATCAGATGACAGGAAACCCCAGTGGATAACATGCATCAAATTTGTTTTGCTTTGTTTGTTTGTTTTTTCATTTGATACTTTGCTATGCTTACTCTGTTTGATTTAAATGCACAGAAATCTTTCAGTTGCATGAATATTAAAATGAGTAAAGTTAGAGCACTCTTATACTGAACCCATGAATCCAATGTCTAGATTTGCCATGAAAAAATACCTTACTTTCTTCTTTAGATATGCAATATTATGAATGTTGCATCTGTGCTATCTTTACAATGAAATGAATTAATTAATGAACACAAAATACACACATAAACAATACACACACACACACACACACACACACACACACACATGAATATATGCTAGCACACTCACGCATACCCTCCTGTCCTGTGAAAGTACTGTATACGCTGTTATTTTCGCGTACATATATTTTCGCGAATGACGAGGTCACAGACATTTTCGCGAGATGTTGTTTTCGCGAATCGACGCGGACGCTTACGTTAATGTTCTACTAACACAGCGCATGGAGTCATTTTCAGGAGTTGTTAAATTCACGATCCAACTGTGATTCGCGAAAATTAAACCCTCACGAAAATAACAGCCTATACAATACTTCTGGAAGTTCTGTTAAACCCCATGAATTTTGTTACAGGCCAGCAACATCTATTCTTAATTTGAAATGACTGCATCCAAAATGTTCTATAGTCAACACTTCAGTCGAGATGCTAATAGTCTACCATTAACACAAATGTGATATTGCATTCTACACACAATACGATCAGCTCATTTATTTATGTATGGGATGGTCTGAAGGTAAAATCGTCCAAATTAAAAATGGGGGTGTTTTGTGTATGTCCTGCCTACCTTTTGCTACCAGGACTCTGGAGATGTGCTCCAATTTCTAACACATCTAAATGTTTAATTCAATGAAATACAAACCTCAAGTCTTCTGCTGCTATATAGTACTCGTATTATAGATGTCTACAGTTGTGAAACATACACGATATTATTGTAATAACATCGTGTACATACTTCCCAAACATGCCAAAGGGAAAGTGATATTTACCAACTGTGATATTCTAGCACTGCAGTCATTTTGGGGGTTCTTCTGGCTTGCCCCGCAATGTTGACTGTCATACAAGTAATGACTACACACTAGGGACCTAGGGTGACAAAGCGTCGTTATGTCCCACCGCCAGCGCAAATCATACGGGAACGTTGCGGGGCACTTTTCAACACACACCTGTTGCGGACAGGTCGAACGTGCGAGTAAGCGCGAAGCATACACAACAACTTCACTTACCTTGTTGAATATCCACCATTTTCACTCGTGTAGTTGTAGGTCTGCTGTTATTGACACCACATCACAATTTTTCATTGCTCTGTCACTTCACTCCATTGCTGTGCATCCAATGGAGCTATAGATATGAATTAAAAGCGCAGTAAACAGCAAGGTAAAACTCGCTTGTACACAAATAAACTCGCGTGCGTGTGGATCATATGGAGCGGATGTTGAAGGCAGACCCCTCGCCTCGCGTCACATAGTAACCGGTCTTGGATACAATATGCAAATTTCGAGACCATGCCGCGTTGTCCTCAAATCGCGTTCATACATTGGGCAGTGGAGCGCGATAAGGCGGGTGAGGGAGGGGACAGAATGACCAGCACGTGTTATGTACCCCGTTCCTCAACCAGTGGGGGCCGCCGGACGGACCGCGATGTCAGCCAAAAAATGAAATATCATTTTGAAAAAGAGTCGTACTGTATTCGATCTTGAATTAGACTAAAAAAAAGTTTATAGGCCTACATGAGCCAAAGCGGGTCTTGTTATTATAGCTGATTGTGTAGGGCCTTCAACGATAATCGTTGTCTGCATGATGTTTGTTTGTTGTTTTTTTAAAGATTTTCACAAAAATATCCTCCAGTTGACTTGAGTCTTTTTATATTCAGGGGCCTGTCTTATAAAGACTTGTGATAGAAATCAATCACAATTTTTCTTTGAGAGCTGCATGCAAGTTGCGATTGATTTGGGGACTTGTGATTGATTTGAAGGCTTTATAAGACGGGGCCCAGGTATTCAAATGCAAATTATGGCATGCAGGAACCGAAAAATATATATACATTATACATACGTTAGAATGAGAAGAAGTATAAGCATGCAGCTTGGGGGATCATGGATTTCAATATCTTATGAATGGTATATGTTCCTTTTTCATTTATCTGTTCATTCATAGTGTTTTTCATTTCCAATACATATATGCCTATGTAGTTTTTACAACACATTATACGCAGAATAAAATTCCATTTATTGCACATGCTACCTTGAACAGATTCATAAACACCTTGCCGCAAATTCTATACCCCATACTATCTAGAGGAGCAAGGTCAAGTGCATATGCTTTCGAATTCATAACACACAAGAATTTTGTAACTTATTCTTTTATATTTACTTCATGTTAATTATTAATGTAGTATACACTGATGTGACATCATCAAGTTCATGTAGAAGGAGCTGAACATTGAATTGACTGAAAATACGGAAATTCGTATAGAGCATTAGTAGATTGTCTGATTTTCTTAAACTTTCGCTAAGGGCTTCAGTGATCTTTTTAGTTTAATAACTCATTCATGAGCTTCTAACCGGCTCATGAATGACGCGAAAGGCCATTATGGTTATACTGCCCTCTGCGATAATTTGATTCGTGCAATGACTGGTGTTCACGTCACTCGAGTACACCATAACAATATTATTATTCTTTTATCAAGCTTGACAAACCTCCTTGGCCTTTTGGGATGGTATATTAGTGGGGATGATGATTGAGCTTTTAACTTTTTGCAAGATACTGAGAAACCACTTACGAAATGTTACAGTGCATACCATTCTAAGATTAATACAAGTACTTTTACTTGAAGGCTATTAAAGTGTCGATTGGTTTAGACATCTCATCCATTTCAAAACCGATTTTAATTCAGTAGACGTCGATTTCCTCTTAGAATTACATGCTCTTTCATATTTCATAAGCGGTTTCTCATTATCTCAAACACACACACCAAAAAAAAAACAACATATGAATAAAAATATAAAAATAAAAAGTTAGAAAACTGAAGCCAGATCTCGACCCAAACCGAGATACCATCCCTTTAACTGAAATTAGACTTTATAATATGCCATCCGGGATTATCCCGGGATGTCAATGGCAATATGTCTTGTGCTTGCTCTTTGTTTATTTTTTTTCTCAGTTCTCCATTGCAAGACAGTGAATGTGTTTCTTGTTTGAGCATCATGACATGTACTTCATTATCTGACTCATTATTACTAGTATGTTCTTTTTTTCCAGACAACTAAAAAGTGTACTGTATCATAGTGGTATATTCAAATCCCAAGTCTTCCCCATGAAAATATAAATCACCCAAAGTATTACCCCTCCTCCCCCCTCCCTCCCCCCCCCCCAAAAAAAAATGAATACGTTACTCATTTTGGTAGATGAGCATGCAGCACTTATACAAGGTCTACACTTTATAAATGAAGAGTTTGTTCGCAAAAAACCGATGTCCATTTTTGAAGATTTGGAAGTACCGTCTCTGTCATAAAGTACGAAATAACACCTTTTAAATGATTATATTGGTCACTACATACAAAGGTACATTCTTGAAGTTATGGCCAAAAGAGGCAAACATTTTCTTATTATTCTCTTTATTTTTGACAAATATGGACTTATCGGTTTTTGCGAACAAACTCTTCAAATATACATAATTATTAAATTATTTCAATTCTCGATTTCAGTTCAAGATGGAAATTAGATGAAAATTAAATTGGCATGTTTGCACAGGACTATACATGGGATGACCGTCTGCTGCGTATATACGTAACACATAATCTAATCTGCATCATGCTTTTAATGTAGTTACATCAGATTCTGATAGCATTGATTCGTGTTAGATTGAGGTATGCTGACGAATATCAAAACTTTCTCTTTCCAATTTTGATGAGAGTTTGACTCTTCCGTTTGATCTTTACTCGCTTCCAAGAACATCACACTGCCTAATGGAACAATACAATGCAAGAATGTTTATAAACTTTGATTGGCCTTGCAGAAGTTGTACAATGTGATAATCATCATATCCCCCTTCTTGGGTGTGTAACTGTAGTGGCACCTCTGCTGCAGTGAGTAACTAATTATTGTGTAGAAAATGAATAAGTTCCAATGATAACATTGTCCCGTTATTTGGCATGCACGACGCATGGACGTCATAACATCTCCCGCGAAATGCAGCTGGCCGACTCCCTTGCGGATTTCGGAGAATCGCATCAACGGCTCTTGGAAGGCGCTCATGATGAGTCACAATGCGTGGGCGTTGTAGTCGTCTCAGGCGAGCGGGACACTTGTTTTCTACGCCGTATGGCTCACCAAGCGTTGCTGGAAGGTGGAGCTCCGAGGGTGTTGCTATTATTAATAGCTGTAGAATGTGCTCGGTTCTTGCAAAATCATGTTCCATGTTATGACGAGACGCAATGCGATGTATCTTTCATTTCTTTAACAGATCCTGTGTAACAGATCTGTTATTAAAGGGAGTAACAGATATGTTATTAAAGGGGTTTATTAATCAAACGGCTCTGTATAGCTTTCTAATCTTGATTCAAAATCACCCCTACCAGGGGCGGATCCAGGAATTCCGTAATGGAGGGGGGCGAATATTTTTGATGCTACTTCCGGGTTTCATTTCCTTTTTTTTTTCTTAATTTGTTTTTAAAAAAAGAGGGGTACGAATTTAAGGTGATCAAAAATATTATCCCTCCAAATAGAGATATAACCACACATTTCCCATGATTCCTCTCATAAACTAGCACCAAGGAGTTACTGTAGTTCTGCCTATACAACGAGCAATAAAACCACTTTTAAGACATAACCATTCTGATGAATATAGGAGTAACGAAATGGCTCTGCTCTGTGGCATTATACAGATTGTATCCTAATCGTATTATCTTATTGTGGTGACGTGTTATGTGAGCCACGTCAGTCGCGCACGTGGTAGTCGAAGCGATATTTCGTTCCCGCCATGTGGGCCTCAGACGCGCCGTCGGAGTACTTGGGATTGCGCAATTTGGTATCATAAAGAAGAAGAAAAGATATGCACTGTACATCTTGAATAATTCAGCTTTGGAAAAGGTTGGAGCCCGGGTTGTAGATGCAAATGCCCCCTCGCTATCGCTATAAAGACAGACGCATGTGAACTAAAACACACATGTTTTTTTTTTCCAGTATTTTTGTCACATTTCATTTAATTTACATAATATAGCACAATTGTACAAAAAAAGTATAGATTCTAGCCCTTTCCGATTTGAATACAAGATGCCCTGCACAACAGAAAATGAATAAGACCTTTTCATGTCGTACACGCGTCCAGAAATCTTATCTGCCTATTCAAGGAAACTGGAATAATACAATTGTGAAACTTTTAATGAAATTCGAACAATCATAGAAATACATTACTAATATAGTATAGAAATATGAAAAGACTTCTATCACACCATCGCACATACGGAACACACCATCACACAAACGAACACACACACGCACACACACACAAACAAACACACGGACTTTTTTATTTTATTTTGTTTTATTCTAATAGGAAATGAGATTCCAATGAACACACAACAGCAGTCGCACATTGTACTGCACGACTTTTGTTCCGCCGTATTTATTATTATTTTTTTTTACACCGCAGTTCCGAACCAGTAGCGGGGGGGGGGGGGGGGGGGGGGCTCCCTACCCGTAACGTACTAGTATTGCATGAACGGACGATAACCCCCATACCTTACACACACTGGAAGAATCATGGACCTACCTGTTCGTAGTGAACAAGTGCGTTGCGACTTGCTGACGCAACGAACCAATCTTGCGACTGCTGCATGCACTGCCAGTACACAAGTACAAAGTACAACGTACCACATCACCATCGCCACACACACACACGTCACCGCTCTATCACTACACTACACGCTAAGCATGCATGAAATTCCCGATGATACGACGGTAGTACGGACATGCGACGGACTAGTCTGGGCTCCGTCCCCTTTTCCTTGGTGCCAAGAGAGGGCGCAAACTTTCTGATTGCGATATTCGAGAGACTGCGCGCCTAGGTCTTTTTTCTCGGGTATCGCAGTTCTCGGCGTATCGCAATCCTCGGGTGTCACGCCCTCATACGGCTTGACGTGTACACGATCACTGCTACGAGTAAAAAGAGTCCAGAAGCTAGACTAGCGACGGACATGCACTGGCGCTATACTAGGTGTGATATCGTAGAGCTAGACTTCACGACAAAACATTGAGCCACGTGGTGGGTGTCAACATCTGTGTCCGAAGACAGCGAAATTCTCTGCCTTGTTTCGAAGGTGAAACCTATTCACTGCATGTGAGACTTCTGACATTCGCAAGAATAAGAAGGCTTAGGTATGATGATGTTTATTATTAAAAATTTGCCGACTGTAATTGTATTTTAATGTCGAAATACAACAATGCTTATGATTTTTATCGTGCCTAAAAGTAGTTGGTGGGGCGCCTCTGAGCTGAGCTGCTGGCGCATGGCATGTAGGTTTAGAGTACAGTGCCAAAGTACATGCATGCATGCCTGCGTGTTAATGCATGCATACTACGGCATGCAGCACGTGTAGTGAGGGCCAGGTTGAGGAAGGTCATCTACTGTATCTGGCTCTGCTCTGATGCTCGAACATTCACATCAATATTGAATGTCAATGTGAATGACAATTCATACTAGCTAGAGCCTATATTAAGGTTTTATCAGTTGGACCTGATAAAACCTGACTAAGTCTAGGTCTATACCTAACTACACGCAGCGCTGTCGCGAAGCGACAGCGCTGCACCTCTATTCCTTCGCGGACGTTGTTATCGTTTACTGTTTCCTTCATGAATATCTTTATTAATCGTGGAAAACTAAAATATAAGGAATTATCGTAATCTATGACCATCATTCAATAACCGGTATGCGATTTTTTGTTTAATTACGTCTAAAACTTACCGAAATCTATGGCTGAAATCAGGTCTGTAAACGTCCTTACTGCTTCACTCCTCATCTGCGTGTTATATGAATGGCATTCACTCTCGTATACTACAACGTAGGTAGTCGGGGCGGAAGTGATGAGATAGTCGGATGACCCCGACTAAAAAAGTTCAAATCATTGCCGGTGCAGCACGCGCGGATCTACTACAAGCTTTACGTAACACATGAAACGCACGGGCGCACGGGCGTACGTAAAAAGCAACCACTTCTGAATGCGCATGCGTGGTAGTTTGTTGCTTTTGTGAAGCTCTCGAAGGAAAAGATGCCACCGCACGATCTACTCCGAAAAATTCAACAATAAGGTCTGGATACCAACAAAACGCCGAATTCAACTCAACCATCAGGAAAATACGCTGTAGGTAAGTGTTGCAAATTATATTACTCTTAAAATCATGCAAAATAAAAGGTATTTTATGTGATTTTGCCGTCAATAGTGACGGTCGTTTACAACGTTGAAACACTAACACATGTCAGACCCTGTGCGCAGCACAGTGTCTGGTCAGGCTAGGTCTATACCCAGTGGTGTATATACAATGTAAATAAATCTGTAAATCTGTAAATAAATTGTAATTAATGTAAATTTGTATTAAAGATAATATACCGTAGTTATGGGTAAACTCGGCCTAGCGGGTAAAGTCGGCCGCCAGCGCGCACAGTACAATTTTATGTACTGTGCGCGCTGGCGGCCGACTTTACCCACTAGGCCGAGTTTACCCATAACTACGGTAATGTAAATAGCACCAGTCTGCAAGAATCTTCAGTCTATTGAAGGAGGCAGACTTAATCAGAAGAAGACGAATGTAGTAGCAAAAATTAAAGGGTAAAGTTACCGTCCTAACTATAACTGTTACACGGCCCAGTCGCTGTAAGGGTAAAATAAAATTTGTAACACTAACAGTAACACTACAGCTTACATTTTCATGAACAGCTAAAGTTTACTAGGAATCCAGATCTACTACAGGGGCTGCGGAACGTTTTTCAGTTTGGGGGGGCTGCGCAGCCGGGGGTGTTCCCCCTCCCACGGTGAGAACTTTTTGCATTTTTATGTTGTAAATGGTGCAATTTGATGCATGTTTTCCGTCTTTTATCGACTTGAAACGGCCCCACTTGTTTAAGGTAGCAGGATATTTTGATGTGGATTATTATTGAACAATTTGCCTATCAAGTCTTGAACCCCCCGCTTACACGTACCGGCGTAGCCTGGATAATGACCTTGTGATATTGGGAGGGCGGTGTATGCCAGGGAGCGAAGCGACCGAGTCCAAGCGAACTTAGGGAAGGGGGGGGGGGTAGGGTGTGGGAGGGGGGTGTTCCCCCTCCCAAGGTGAGAACTTTTTGCATTTTTATGTTGTAAATGGTGCAATTTGATGCATGTTTTCCGTCTTTTATTGACTTGAAACGGCCCCACTTGTTTAAGTAGGGTGTCTGATCGCGCACTGCCAACCTTCGGACAAAACGCGCCCCTATCTTACCACACGCAAGCCCCATAGAACACAATGGAGTCGCGCGCCTACGCTGTTTTGACCCTGCGTTTTGTGCTAAAAAATCGCATTTATTGCAAAATCCCCGGTCCATGCCGCTATCAAATCCTAACAAATTTGGTATCATATGAAAGAGGAAGTTTTGCTCCATAATCTGTCAAAGCGCTGGTACATGACTCCGACGATAAATTGGTGTAAATGTCGTTAGAATCACACCTATCTCGATATCTCGGCGTCTGCTTCGCTACTTGTACCAGCGTGTGGCATGCGAGTAGTTTAGGATGTGCTGAATCCGATGGTGAGGTCGGTTTTTCGCTAGCTCCACGTCTTGGACGGGGGATATTGCCTAGAAGATACCCCTTGCAATAACTTTTTGATCTCAGCGAACGTGTTAGGCGTGGCTTCGTATGCAACAACCATAGTAACGTCCGAGCAAATACGCTCATACATATGTAAATCTACACGCATTCGCCGCCACATGGCGTGCATGCACCTAGCTCGCGCTCTGTGTGTGTGTGTGTATCTCACGGACCTACACGTGTAGGTCAGCAGTGTGTCTACCGTCGCAAGGTACTGCCTAGTAGCTACGTAGCTACATACAATGTAGTTCGCTAGATCGCTGTGTGTGTGTGTCTACTTACGAGTACGTGCGCACACCCATGCCACGCTGAAAACAAACTGAGCTAGCTAGCTAGCTGTCACGTCGCTTCGCTTGCGATAGTTCTACAGCACTGAGTTCTATGGGGTTACGATTGCCCAGCATTCACAATGTGCATGTATGTAACACGCTCGTAAACCACCTGGCGCATCAGTTTCAACGTAGTCAAAGTACATGTACTATTACTGGATTGATAATGATCATAACAGGCCTACATTGTATGAGTTAGGAATCCAAACGAATGACCATGTAGAGTCATATATTTTTTTTTTAATACTTCAATAGAAAAGTGCACTAACGATGCACGAGTTACAGTCTTTCTCGCGATCTTATGCAGCACAACAGATAGGCCTAGGCTACACGACGCACCATATCAGGCAAGTCAATTGTGAAGCGGTACCGCGGTGGAAGGTAGGTAAAAATACCGATTTTTACGACTGAACTTCCAATCGACAAAAAAGGGCAAACAACGATTTTGGAAGCTATACTCTTCAGCCACGAATGGTGGTAAAGTGGCACCAATTCATGGCTAAATAGCCATATAACATTTTCACATGAACTGCCATAGATCTCGACAGCATCGACGTGTTATGTAGTCGTCGCATTCAGTATACCTAGCCAGCTAGCTGTGTACGTACGTGTGTACACACGTACGTAGTGTAGCACATATAGCGTGTGTGTACAGTGTGTAGGTAGTACAATACTAGTAATACACTCAATTATGCACGCTCGCTAGCTCGTCCGCCGATGTTAGCTGGGCCGGAATGCATGCGCTACGTATTCATTCATAACGCTGAGCGCTGTATACGTACGCACAACATGTATTATGACGACACGAGGGGGAGTGGCTTCTGCGCTGGTTATGCGTTTTAGCAAACCGCTGTACGCTCATTAACCGGTCGCTGGCGATCTGCACGCGAATGCTACTTATCGGCCTTGTTTGCAAACATGATTTGGACACATTTTCGTGCGTGCTCGTCTAAAAAAAGTTGTAATATTGCAGTGATTTGAAAATTGAATTTCTTGAGATAGAATAATTATTTTGCCATGAAATTTGAAATATATGCTAATGACATATTTTTCTTTCATATGAAATAGTTTATAATCCACCTTTTATAGAATTTCAAAAGTTGCAAAAATGCTACAGACACCCTAGTTTAAGGTATAGCAGGATATTTTGGTGTGGATTATTATTGAATAATTTGCCTATAAAGTGGTAGCATATGAATAAACTTCTTGTATAAATTTATTGTTACAATTGATTTCATGAATGTTGTCTGTTAAGCAATCAAACAGAAAAGGCAGGCTCATGAGGGTGTATATACAAAAGGGATATTTCTCCTCCTACACAAAGGTGATTTTACATTTTCAGACCTGAAATTCAGCGATCTGGTGCAAACTTTTGGTGCAATACTTGCATTTTTTTCTAGCTCCCCCAGCCCCCCCCCCCTAAAAAAATATATATATTTATGGAAATAATTTAGATTTTTTCAGGAAAGTGTTAATACTAAATAGCAAAATCACGGCATTTAGCTCTTATTCCGCGTGTGCATCATCTGTGTGTATGTACAAAGTCTAATGAGGTAGAGGGGGAGGGTGTGGGAGGGGGATGCCCCCTCCCAATCGACGGAGCTTTTGCGTTTTTGAAATCAAGATAAAGCGATCTGAAGCACACTTTTTGTGAGAAATTCGGGTAATGTGATTTTCCCCCGATTTTTCCCCTTTCTTTTTTTTTTTTTCTTTGATTTTTTTTTCACGATCAAAAAAAAGTGTGGGGGGGGGGGCTACAGCCACCCAGCCCCCCCCCCCCCCCCCCCCCCCCCGCTTCCGCTGCCCCTGTACTAGACATGTCTAATTTTAGTACGTCCTACTATAACATGAGCTAGCTCTAGACCATCTAACCGTTGGCGTTAGACCTTGTCCGGGCCTAGATCTACTTGATATTTGAATAAATCAAATGGTGATGATGCTGCCATGTATTGCTGGTTTTGGTGCATGCCATGCTCCTGCAGTCATGGCATTAGGCATGATGCCAGGAATGAGAACAACTCATCATGTCACGGGAAATTTTTTACTCTCCCACTGCACTGGCCCTGCAATTATGTTATCTGTAAAAGTGGATATTTTTGCGCGACTAATTTTTCGCACTTAGCCCAGTAAGAAGAGTTTCGCGTGTGTTTAATTCCGCGGGATCAAGACAGTTAAAGACTTAAAGTACGGGAACATATGGCATGCAAAAATATTCGCGTGTTTTTATTTTCGCGTTAGTTTCTGGTTGCACGAAATGCGCAAAAATTTCAACACTGCGATAATTTCCACTTTTTTACAGTACGGTAATTCATTTTTAACTTCTCTAGGCCTTATAGTTATAGAAGAATTGCAGTGTAAGTTTTATTTTGAATCGTCATACAACTTAAAGGCATAATTTACCATTTGCAGATGAAACAAAAACCCAGCATTAGTGCTTTAAAATAGTTCTAAAATGTCAGTTAGGGATAGAAACAACCACAATGAAAATTTGAATCAGTAAAATTGATGTTGGAAAGAGTTCCTTATGTCCCCCCACTAGTTTGCAAAAAATGGATAGATTGCTATTTTTTTTACTGGTAATGGACTAAATAAAGGTTATAAATGCCATTTATGGGAAGACTTCCCATAACCTTTATTTAGTTTATTATATTAGTAAGGGGGAATAGTGGTTTGTTTATTTTGTGCAAGTTGGTGGGGGGGGGGGGACATAAGGAACTCTTTCCTCGATGTTGAGTATTGTTAAATATACAAAATGTGAACATTAGGAAATATTGATAAAAATGTTTCCAGACTAAATTAGATCATCTACAGTTACGGTTTATTGAAAAAAATACTGATATCTCCAAGGTTATATTTGAGGCATTATTGCAAACATTTTATATGGGAGGGTGTTTTGTGGTACAACAGACCTACACATATGCATGAAAGGCGATATCTTGAACATTTTTCAAATCACTGCTCCCAAAGGTAAACTGGACCTTTAAGATTTCTGCTTGTCCAATTTCTACCTTTTTTATTTGCTTCTAGACGGTCTACATGTAAGTAGTGCTAACTGATGTTATTTAGGCCTATTCGTGATCCTCTCATCCTGTTGTTTTCCCCAAACTTGTACACATTGTATACTCTAAGACAGCTGTACATTGTACTTTTGAGAGTTTTGTGAGTTTTTACTTGATTATCGGGTGCATCATTTTGCTGACATATAAACACACTAAGACCCCCAGTTTTCAGCAGGCCTCCAGAATCCGGACACTTACCACCAGCCAGCAAATTCTATTGTCACAACGCACGCATTTCACATCCAAAAATCCATCCAGAATCCCAAATTTTGCTGTCAAAAGACGCAGAATCGGCGCAACCGTTCCAAAGTGCGTGCAAATTAAGGCCCGTGTAAGAATCGTGGTCGCTGAAAAAGTGCTAAAAATCGAGAAATGCGCCGTTCTGTTGCAAGATTTTTCGCTTATCGCAAGCTAAGAGTGTCATGGTATCCTCAAGATTTAAGAAAAACAAGATCTCCGTACGTGCTGATGCAATGACTATTGTACAGGGGTTGAATGCAAGAGCCGACTAGCCAGAATTCGGACACCACCAGGCGTCGCAACATCCGCGATGCAACCTTGCGCCCACAAGGTATGGCACGGCGCATTTTTCAGTGGCCTTGTATGCGCATTAACATTGAATGCGCATAGTATGCGTCCGGATTCTGGTGGATTATTAAGGTGATAATATTTTTTGATTTAGTAAAATGTCATGATGTATTTAAGAAAATCAACACTGAAATAAAAGTAGTTTGATGTATTCAACATACATTGTTGTACATCTAGGCCTAATTTTTTATGTTATTTGAGTTGAACAAATGACAGTTTGATTTTGCTACAACACACATTTCCCGTAGATGCTTTCACGAGTATGCTCGGGACTCGTCCTCAATGGGTTAAGTGTTCGAAAACTGGTGGTTCTACTCTACATGTATTAAATTCTGAGATGAGTTTCTGATCATGTGATGCATGATTTGTGTGATGATGTGCATGTGAAGAACATGTTTCCAATGTATTTATTTTCACATGAGTTATTGAGTTTCAGCTGCAGACTTCTGCCTTTCTCACATCTCTTGTGGTACCATTCTCTCATCTTTTCCCTGTACATTCGAAGTAAAGCTGATCATGTTTACAGTGTGTTGTGTTTATTTTTGTATACTGTAATTGGATGTTTGGCTGCCATTTGATGTATTGTGAAGGAAGTTTTGCCCCTTTCTCTTTGCACTGTATTGTGTATAGTTGCTGTTTGTCTTGCAGCCACTGAAGTGGTGGTACTTTGTGATTTGTTCGCTGAGGTGTTTATCTCAAGTGATGATGAGGATACCAGTTCTTCAATGATACTGTCCAACACCCCCATGTAGGGGTATGGAGGTACCTCCATGGTAGGGGCCAACCGGACAGTTCTGAAGGCAAAGGACCAAGTAGCCTTCGCCAAAGGACTTGATTAATGATAATGATGATGATGATTACTGCTGCAGGTGTTAAGGACAGCTTGCTAAGCAGGCCGTTACTTCTATTGACATCCCTCATCGCCTGTCAATCTGTGTTTTTTCTTCCAACGAATCATGAACACAAAAGACCCATATTCTGACAGATGCATACGTTGTGTAAGTGTACAGCTTGAGGCACAAGTCTACGTACAAGTGTTCATTTGTAGGCAAAAACTTAGGTGTATTTTGTGCATGGCAGTGAAATGTAGATTGTTAACTACAGTACAGTATATTCCAAGTGTCCTTGCAAAGAGCAATAAACTTGAGACGAGATCGAAACTCAGTCATTGAAACCCTGAAGAGAAACTAAATGTATTTACATAAGTGTATATGTATGTCCCTGTCTAATTGAACCTGGTACCAGTATTGCTTGAGATCACAAGTTCATGAGAAGTTCATGACTTGTTTTAGTAAATGGCTTTGATGATGATAAAAGCATGGCCTTGGGGAAGTGCAGCATGGGCCAGCGCCAAATAGTAATACCAAAAATGTTGCCCTAGATTTATAGTACCACACAAGATACCAGTATAAAAAGATAAATGCGAGCTCAGGTAAAGGAACAGGAATTTTATTGCTTGTAATAATAATTTCCCATGGAGTCAGCGTCCTGCTAGCTCAACAATGAGGTTACATGTATCATAGATTTTATAATGTACGCATACCATTGCCACGGTTGGTGTACTATACAAACATGTACATATACATTATATGATTTGCCATAAGCCATTGCACACAAACAAATTGAATTTCCTACATGAATAACTTGTGAAATGATCTTAAATTCATGTACCAAACCTCGGGGTTAGTGGAGCCCTCGTGGGGATATGCTAAGGGTGATTTCTATGACAGGTTGAGATTGTGTGGTGTGAACAATCAGCTGTATAACAGTAATGGACCAAATGAAAGATTGGGTTTTCTTCTGTGTTTTGTGTAGATGAGGTGTCAGTAATCCTTATAAAAGGTGGGTTCCTCCTTTTATCACCACCACCGTGTAGTACTTTTATTTGGGATATCTCGGCCATTTCGACTCTGATTTTCATAAGATAAGTTTTAATTGTCCCCGCCGAACGAGTTCGAGCAGGGGACTATGAAACGGGCTCCGTACGTGTGTGTGTCCGTCCGTCCGTCCGTGCGTCCGTGCGTCCGTCCGTGCGTCCGTGTGTGCGTCCGTGTGTGATCAAAATGTTCAATTTGCTACTTCTCTGTCATTTATGAGCCAATTTTGATTCTGTTTGCTTTATATGATATCACTACATGGGAGCTTTAAAACTTGTACACAGAATTTCAGTTGTGACCTTTGACCTTGACCTTTGACCTATATTGTACATTTTGCTACAAAATGCTACTCCTTCGCCATTTCTAACCCGATTTCGATTCTGTTTGCTTTATGTGATGGCACTAGGTGAGGGCTTCAAAACTTCTACACAGAATTTTGACCTTTGACTTCTTTGACCTTTGACCTTGATTTTTGACCTATATTGTACATTTTGCTACAAAATGCTACTCCTTCGCCATTTCTAACCCGATTTCGATTCCGTTTGCTTTATATGATGGCACTAGTTGAGGGCTTCAAAACTTCTACACAGAATTTTGACCTTTGACTTCTTTGACCTTTGACCTTGATTTTTGACCTATATTGTGCATTTTGCTACAAAATGCTACTCCTTCGCCATTTCTAACCCGATTTCGATTCCGTTTGCTTTATATGATAGCACTAGGTGAGGGCTTCAAAACTTCTACACAGAATTTTGACCTTTGTCTTCTTTGACCTTTGACCTTGATTTTTGACCTTTATTGTACATTGGCTACAAAATGCTACTCCTTCGCCATTTCTAACCCAATTTTGATTCCATTTGCTTTATGTGATGGCACTAGGTGAGGGCTTCAAAACTTCTACACAGAATTTTGACCTTTGACTTCTTTGACCTTTGACCTTGATTTTTTACCTATATTGCACATTTTGTTACAAAATGCTACTTCCGGCGGGGACATATATTACGCACCGCGTAATTTCTACTTTTCCTTGTTCCTCTGAGAATTATATGCTCTTTGAAAGTTTGTAAAAGTGGTATAAGTAATTATCTCGCAAAAAGTTAAAACCTGAATCCCCATTTCCACCAAAGCTACACCATCCCTTTAAACAAGCAAGTGCCTATTGGTAGGTAGTATGTCTACTTGCCCCACAGTGAGATTCAGCTACCCCTGGGCAGGTGTGTTTGTAGCTCCCTTTAGGTGAGTAATAACCACCCCTTCTGCTGTACTCGGCATGCAACCAGGGTGACCAGCAGTAGTGTGGCAATGGTTTCAGATGGCAAATATTGCTCACTGCTGTACAAAAGAATGACTTGAGAATGATGTCTTCCAGGCTATATTGTAGTAGTCATAATATGACTCACTCCATACATGATACTCATGCCCATATTTTCTAACACACCGCCCCTGCTTTCTCAGTACGGTGAACTTGCTCTTCTCATACTTTTCTTCTTCTCTCCTCTGCTCTTCTCTGTCATAAGTTTATTTTACTCATGGAAGAAATGTTTTTGACATAATCTTGCTTGTTCTAAAGGGACACCCCATGATAGAATCAAGCACAGATTTGTGATCATTTCCTTCACACCAGCAAGAGCTTCGGAGTATTTAATTGCCCCTGCTGTTTGACATTATAGTGGTGTGTAATGATACTCACTACATTGTGTATACCTGTAAGAATGATGAATAATGATCTTCAACATACTTTTTATGCCTCCGCCACGAAGTGGTGCCGGAGGCATTATGTTTTCGGGTTGTCCGTCCGTCCGTACGTACGTCCGTACGTACGTCCGTACGTACGTCTGTACGTCCGTACGTCCGTACGTCCGTCCGCTTTCGTTTACGCGATAACTTGAGTAATATTGACTTGAATTCTACCAAACTTGGTCCAAGTATAAAGTATGATGGGGCAATTACTTGATTAGATTTTGGGCGAAATCCGCCGAAGGTCAAAGGTCAAAGGTCAAGGTCAAATCATGAAATTGTATCCTTTTACGCGATAACTCAAGACTGGATCAAGCAAATTTCACCAAACTTTGTTGGAGGATGATGTATGATAGGACAATTATTTGATTACTTTTTTAGTGAAATCGGACTGAGGTCAAAGGTCAAAGATCAAGGTCAAATCCTGAAATTTATCTGTTTACGTGATAACTCAAAACTGGATGAAGCAGCTTTCACCAAACTTGGTCCAAGGATGATGTATGATGGGACAATTAGTTGAATAGATTTTAGTGACATTGGCAAGAGGTCAAAGGTCAAAAGGTCAAGGTCAAATCCTGAATATGTTGCTATTTCCCCCCATATCTATGCAATGCCCAAAGGTATTTTCTTGAAACTTGGTGTAGACATGTAGGCCCCTACTACTGCATAAAGATTCTCCAGAGTTTCATGTCATAAGGTCAAAGGTCAAAAGGTCAAAGGTTAAGTGAAAATGTAATATCACTTTTCTCACAAATGGTTCAATGTATCTTCATGGAACTTGGTACATACGCATGTACTGACTGGCAGAGATTATCTAGGGAATTTAGGGGTCATAGGTCAAAGGTCAAGGTCAACTCCTCAATATTTTACTATTTCCCTCATACACTAGTATATAAAATGCTTGCATTATTAGTTTTCTGACTTATATACATGCATTACCTAATGGAGATTCTCCAGGAAATTTCCAGCCAGACTGTCAAAGGTTGTCAAAGGTTAAGGGTCAATGGCCAGGTTTCAATGCCCCCCCCCCAAAAAAAAAAAAAAAAAAAAATCTATTTTGTACTGTTATTACACTCTTTCTTCATACCTTGGAAATTACTCAATGCATAAACTTATAAAAGGGTCTGTCAGAATTCAAGTAAAAATTCTCAATTCCCCAAATATGTGTACCTGCACTCCCAGTTCAAGGAAAGTGATCATTCAAGTCATTTCTGACAAACCTGTCATATTTTTATTTTTTTGCCAGTTATGTGAAACTGTCATGGATCACACATTGTGAAGACATTGTACTATACCCCTATTGGGAGAATCATGCATTATGGCGGAGGCATCAGTCGCCATAGCGACATTTCTAGTTTTTTTCTAGGTTGTGGTATCTTGAACGATTCTTCCTTTGTGACGTTAAAGTAATAAGGAAGATTATGTTGTGCGGAAGAATGTTTGTGTACATGTGTGTGAATTATATTATGTGGAGGTTTACCATGTGGCTTGTGTATTCCTGATTGCTTTCATGTATGCATAGACAGACGAGCGAGGTCGCTCCAAAGGCCAAGCCTCATGAATGACAAGCAGGGACTGCTGCGCCTCATGCGCAACGAGGGCTATGACCTCAGCAAGTTTGAGCTGGTGGCCATCCCGGAGGCATTCTCTGATGCGTCCGACTGTGACCAGATCGCCCACGGCAGGCTGCTGGAATATGACGGGATCCTGGAGGAAGAGTGTGACAGTGAGGATAGCGAGTGCTACATGAGGTAAGGACCTTTCCTTGAAGGAAGAAGGAAGGAAGGAAGGCAGTGGAGGAGGAGGGGAAAGAGAAAGAAGAGTGTAGAGCAGAAGATGGATGAGAAAGATGAATGAAAAGGGAGGGAAGAAGAGAAGGAGGGAGATGAATGTGAATGAGGAGTAAAGGAAGAGTACAGCAGTTGGAGGAGAAAAGAAGGAAAGGGTAAAGAAATAAGGGAAAGAACAGGAAAAAGGAGGAAGAGGAAAAGAAAGAAAATTGGGTGAGGAAGAAGAAAAAAAATGAAAGTGATGGACGAGGAAGAAAAAGAAGAAGCAAAAACATAAAAGCAAGTAGGAAGGAGAGGAAATTCGTAGGTGAGTGAGAAAGTAAAAGAAGAGAAAGAAAAAGGGTGAAACAGAACCCGAGTTTGGCTTTTTGGGAGGAGCACAGCAGCAGCAATTCTATGTTGCTGAAAATTTATGTTATGAAGAAAAATCTGTTTGTGTTCTGTACATGGCGTCAAATATTTATGCAAGCAACAGTAGCGTATCAAAATGTTGAATGCAGTTGGAATGACTAGAAAAGCGTGACCTCCTATAGTCTAATTCTCACATTCGACACATGGATTGGCACTATGACCTTTTGTGATCTTGCAGCGAGGCGAACGCGGCTGAAGAGTTCAATGTGACCATCGAGCATGTTGGGGAGGACCTCGGGCAGGAAACCAGCGACATCCATCTTCTGGACGTCGAGGAGCAGCATGGCTCCACGAGGCAGTTTTGTAAGGAAGACATCCTGGATATTGGTAAGTCCTGTATGGAGAGGAAGATGTCCAAAGGACGTCACCTGTGACCTTTTCGAACCACACTTTCAGGATACTGTACTGGTTTAAAATCACGTTAATTGGAAGGGTGCCAACTCTAAAAACTTTCTGCTGTAGTGATGACTAGGTAATGATCCCTCCTGGTTGATATAATATAATGATCTTTGATTTGGCACAATACAAATTGAAACATAAGAAAAAGGAGCATTTCTGTACATTATGTTTCAGGAAGATTTGTGACCTAAAGAGCTATGGAATGCAATGCAGGATGCTGTTATTGTTTATTCCTGACCTCCTTAACGAAAACCCGCGACTCTCTTACAGGGCTCCATGAGAGAGTCTCAGGGAGTAGTGTCCCTGCCCACCCGAGCTACTTTTCCACCACATTTCTGAAAAATCGTGGTAGAGGCGCATTCCTCAAGACTACTCATGTCAAGAAACTGAGATTTGGGGTGAGCAAGATCATGCTTCTCGTAGAAAACCCAGCTCCAATAAACCCTCATGATAAAGTGACAAGTTATTTAGGACTAGATTATGTGGACGATGGTGTCGAGCGTAGTATGAGCACCTGAGGGAGAAATTTCTTTGTGACAATCTGCGACCCACTGCTCATTGTCTCTTTTCGTTCTCTGTCTCTGTAACATGAAGGAATCGAAGCAAGCGACCTCAACAGTCTGCTCGAGCAGTTTGAAGAGAGCGAGTCACCAAAGAAGGTTGCCGAAGCCCCGCCGGCTGTGTGCACAGATCTCCCGCAAGTAAAAGAACCCAAAGTGTGAGTTCAATTCTAATTGCTTCATTTGAGTATCCAGCAAACAAGAGGTGCACTTATAGCCTCTTGAGGCAATTCATCATGTCTTTAGGCAGTTCTTTACATCTGTAGGTGAAATGTAAGTTCTGATTTTTATGAGGATTTCAGTGTACAATATCAAGCTTTGTTCATTTTACTTGCATTTGGGATATGTCAATAAGCTTGGGTGACACTTTTATTTGGCATGTAGAGTCCAGCTGTTTAGATAAAATGCCTTCATGGAAATCACCGCGTCCTAATAATTTCTTTAACCCAAGTATTCCGTCATGCTATGTGCAAAAATTAGCGATTACAAAGATTATTTGTTTGATTGGCTTGACATTGAAATTGTGAAATTTGTAATGTTGGTGGTACTCATGTGAACTATGATTTATTTTTGTTTTTATTTAAATGGCCCTTATTTTCATCAACTTTACAGAAGCAAAGATCCAAGGCCATTTCGAAACCCAGAGGATGTCATCAAAAAAATTGCACCAGTCAAGAGGAAAGCTGCTATTCTATTGGAAACACAAGCACTGCCGCTGAAAAGGACAAAGGCTAAGGCGGCAGTGGAAGGCAGGAAATTGTCAGACACACCCAATGTGAGCCATGTTCCACAAGCCAAGGGGCCTGTGAAGCCCTCCCCTCAAGCAGAAATCCAGAAGGCCATCCACTTAGCCAGGAGCAACACATCATCACCCATCCCTTTCAACCTCAAGGCTCTCATTCCGGCACCAAAGTACCTGAGCATGGAGCATGACTACTGTTTGAGCCCTGCTGCCTCGGAGAAGAGCAGTGCGTCCGACGTCGGTAGTCACATGTCCAAGGAGGAGCGGAGAGCCTACTACAAAAACAAATACAGAGTGAAAAAGAAACTGCAAGGATACGAAAGCCCCAGTTTGAGTCCGTCGGTCAGCAGCTCCCCTGCGAGCATGTCACCGGCCAGTGGGTCGCCGAATTCCCATCAAGAGGAAGCAAACGAGCAGGCTCCCGCTGCAAAGACGCTTTGTCCAAACCCCGTACCTTTGTTTGATAAGATACCCGCATACTTTTCTAAGAAGCTGCTGGTCGGCATGTACAAGGAGATTGATCAGGACAACCCTGATAAACCAGTGCATCAAGCCTTTGATCAGAGCATCTTTGTCATGAATAATAACACTGAGGTGAAGGAAAACATGCATGCCGGTCAGGATGGTGAGCGGAGCTCGCAGTCTCATTTCAGGCGTCGACGCCGGTCTTCGCTGCGAAGATCGAAGCCTCGCAGAAACTCGCTCTCTTCCCAGTCGGATTACAGCTCATGTTCTGATGACTCATACAGGAAAAGTGATGGTCACAGTTCCCCTCTGAACTCTGGGTCCCAGAGCTGGGGCCGGAGGAGGAGGAGAAGAACCAGAAGCAGTGTGTGCTCTGCAGCCTCCCGATCACGCTCACGATCTCGTTCCAACTCCCGATCCCTTTCCCGCTCTTCGTATAGTTCCCAGGATTCCCGATGGCGCTCTCGCTCACGATCATTCTCGCGTTCAAGGTCACGTTCACGCTCGTACTCTAGGTCCAGGTCGCGCTCTTACTCCAGATCACGATCCAGATCGCGATCGAGATCATATTCACGGTCGCCCCGGTACTCCCGATCAAGATCAAGAAGCTTCTCGCGGTCACGGTCAAGATCCTTGTCGAAGTCAAGAAAATATTCAAGACATACACGTTCATATTCTCGGTCACCGTCTATTTCACCCTCTAGAACTCGATCATCAGTGTCTCGTGGAAGATCATTGTCAAGAGCAAGATCAGGGAGGTCCAAGTCACGTTCAAGACGGAAGAGTGGCAGAAGTGAATCAAGGTAACCATCAGTTTAGATATCAGTATTATCATACATCTATGTATCTGAGTATCTGTCAACATACAGGGTTACTGTAAAACGAGGAATGTTCGCGTGCATTTTGATTTTGCGAATTTAGCAAGCGCCAAGATTCGCGAAATTAAAATGCACTCGAAAGTTCTTATCAACACTATATGCATTAAATGCCAGTGGCAGTTAGCGAAAATTTCATGCCACAAAAAAGGCCGTCGGCTCCAATTCGCAAAAAATTCATGCCGCGAATATATCATGTTTTACAGTAAGTACAGATTGTATGCTTATGAGCCTTGGCACTGTGTTTGTAAGATTTTGATCTTGCACTTTGCAGAATGGTGTTGTTAAGTGTGTAAGCTGAAATGTTGAAGTAAGGATTGTAGACATGAGAAAACATTTGAGAATGCACAGCAGGATAAAGGTCAGTCCGTAAGATCAAGGTCCACATGAGTGTACTTGATCAATAAGTAAGTGTAAAGGACAAACTTGTTGAACAAGGTGATCTTGTCAAGTAACTATATAATGGCTTATTGACAGATGTGTGTTCAAAGCAGATTGTAAGGTCCAGCATTTTGATGTGATACCCTGAAGTTGGTGGTGTTTCTTGTTTTTTGACAGTGTGTGTGTACTACATAGATTCCTGATTGTATCTGAACTTGAATGAAGAAGCAATGCTGCTTTTACTTGATCAAATAATTTCTATGGGCTCACATGGTAATAGAACCCATATCCCTCTTCTATGACCCATGAAATATTTGTTACATTCTACATTTTTTTTTTACTGCCCAGAAGGACGGAAATGGCAATTCTTGATGTCTTAAAGATCGCATATGACATGTTGTTAAGATGTTTCGAGTATACAGAGAATGAGCAGAAAGAAAAACAGGAGTCTGAACACCCATCTTTTTGCCTTCCACACAAAAGGTCGCGTAACTGCCATGCATTTGGTCCCTCGTTTAACCCGGATGAAGTCAAATACACTGAAGAACAGCTGCAGGAATTTGTGAGTAAAGTCGTGGTGATAATGATTGTTGTGTTGAAACTTGGAATAGTAATTGTGGTTTTGTACATGACCATGCTTTATTATCCATGGAGATTTCAAGTAGCACAGCCATGTTCAGCTTAATGTTTCAAGCTTTAAACCCAACAAGCCTCAAAATGTGACGGATGCATTCATCAGATTTTCTCTCACCAAAGTGGATGGTTATTTCAATGCTTATTGAGCCGTTGACCGGCTACCAGTCATTCAAATAAACTTCTCATGTGCATCACTTTGAAATACCATATGTCCCCCAAAAAATTACAATGGTACCCTCCACAATGGTAACTATAAATATAGTGAATCAATCCAAATACAATTTTAGGGTATGAAAATATAGCTTATCACCCACATCTTATAGAAAACCCCATCCGATTCGCTTCAGTGGTCAAAGAGAAATGAGGAGTTTTGTAGAGCATGTCAGGAATCCCTTCCCTCCAAGTTCTGTTCATTTGTGTTCACACATTATGCAATTCCAAGAGCACCCATGCACTAAATTTGGAAGAATCAGACTCATGTCATGCTCTACAAAGACCCACATTTCTCTGTGACCACTTGACCAAATTGAGTTTTCTGCAAAATATAGCTAAGACATTATATTTTAAGACCCTGAAGTAGCATTCAGACAGTCTAATCATATTGGAAGTTTTCAATGCAAAAATCTGGTTGTAATCTTTTTGGGACATACTTTACAGACCTGAGAGTTTGGTCGCCTCAAAGTATTCTATTTCTCTTTCTTTTTTTTTCTCGAGGAAAATGTCATTCTTTGAAATAATATCCCTTCTCAGTGTTTCGATTGGCACTGGAGCACAATGTGTTTACACTACAGCACTTATATAGCATTTTTCAAAATGAATGCAAATAACAATATATTGTTTTTGTCTGTTCATGCTTCATTGTAAGGTCATAGCGCACAGAAGATATTGTACATAATGTGCAATTATGCAAAGTTTATAAGTGAACTTTTATATTCTTTTTCTTTCTTTACTATGATTGTTACTATGTCCATTATGAATGTCCAATCCTAACTGAAGGAAACTTTCTGTTTTTGTTTTGTTTTGTTTTGTTCTTTGTAACATGGCAATTAAAGATGGAAGTTTACAGTATTTGTCAAAATAACAGGTTCAGGGATGTAAATGCTGATTTTGTTTTTTGCCCCATTTTCTTTCATTGTATTTTCATGATATTCCATATGACCAGTTCCATTCTTTTCAAAACATTTATATGCTCTCATCAGAAGCTATTAGCAGACGATTTGAGATCTTTGATTGATGTTCTCCATGCAGGCTGAAAGGCGAGTGGTATATGTTGGCAATATTGATGCTGAAACAAAGAAGATTGACCTCTACGAGCAGTTTTCCAAGTTCGGTACTGTGGACAAGGTCACTCTACACTTCAGAGAGGACCAGTAAGTTTATCCTCTCTCTTACAGTCCTTGGAATTTGTCCTTCCAGCATAGTGTATGTATGATTATTATTGTTTTTTTGCCAACAACATGAGAGGGATTCCCACTGAGTATCAGAAGCCATGCGTTCACTAGCCCAGCTGATTTAGAGGCTAGTCCTGCATGTCATTATGGCTGAACAAAGACGCAGAACCAAGACACAAATAGTATTGTACTGTAGTTAATGCCATTACTGTATATACCATATATTTGGCTTGTCAACTTTTTCGCAAATTTGGACTTCCAGGTGATTTTGCAAGTGGTTAGATTTGCGGTTGTGGAGTACAGTACTGAACAGAAAAATTATGCATGCACATACATTGGTGTCGGGATCAGACTTGGATGTTTTCATGTTTTTAAATTTGCGAATAGCACTGGACAAAACAAAAATTGCAAAAACGAAAACCTCACAAAATATTCGTCCTGTACAGTCTACTTGTATGTGCCAGTTTTCATCCACAGTAAAGGTCAACTGCTTGCACCCTACAGGGGTGTTCAGATTTCCAAGATTGTCCAACAGCCACAGAACTTGCTCAAGTGAAAATAACTCTGCCAATTCAACCCCACTTTAATGCTCGGTTATGTGGAAATTTATGATGGAAGAAAGCATTCGTTATCCCGTAAACTTTCCTCCATACCTTCTTTTATTTCGAGCATACACCATATGTGTTGACACTGTATGTGAATTTATATGGTATTGAGGGGACAAGTGGAGGATGTAATGTTATGTGTAGAAAGCTGAGCAAAATTTGTTTGACTGTTTTACATGACGGTCATAATGGTCACACATTCTTGCTGACCATTGGTTTTAGCCACACCATGCCTTTTTAGCTCACCTGAGCCGAAGGCTCAAGTGAGCTATTGCGATCGCTCTTCATCCGTCGTGCGTCGTGCGTCGTGCATCGTCCTTCGTCCGTCGTCCGTCGTGCGTAAACTTTTTACATTTTCATCTTCTTCTTGAGAACCCCGTGACCGGTTTTCACCAAACTTGGCAGGTATCATCCCTAGGGGGATAGGATCTCAATTTGTTCAAATGGGCACCATGGCCCACCTGGGGGACCCCAGGGGGGCCCAAACACCCTAAAATTAAGGAATCTTTAAAAATCTTCTTCTCTAGAACCAGAAGTGATAGGGCTTAGTTGATACTATGAGTAAGTACATTGATGACTGTAGTTTCAAGTTTGTTCATGGGGGAATCAGGGGTGCCCCCCTTGGGACCCAGGGGAGGGGGGGTGGGGAGGGGTCCTAATGGGGCCTAAATTGTACATTTTCATCTTCACTTTGAGATCGCCATGTCTGATTTTCACCAAACTTGGTAGGTAGCATCCCTAGGGGGATGGGATCTCAATTTGTTCAAATGGGAACCATGGTCCACCTGGGGGGGGGGTCCCCAGGGGGCCCAAACCCCCTAAATTTCAGGAACCTTTGAAAATCTTCTCAAGAACCAGAAGTGATAGGGCTTAGATGATACTATGAGTTAGTACATTGATGACTGTAGTCTCAAGTTTGTTCATGGGGTTGGCGGAATCAGCTGTGCCCCCCCCCCCCCCCCCCCCCTTGGGACCCAGAAGAGGGGATGGGGAGAAGTCCTACAGTTGTAATGGAGCCTGAATTGTACATGTTCATCTTCTTGAATTTTGACCAAACTTGGCAGGTAGCATCCCTAGGGGGATAGAATCTCAATTCCTTCAAATGGGCACCATGTCCCTCTTGGCCCCCCCCCCCCCCCCCCCACATTAAGGAATATTTAAAATTGTCTGCTCTAGGACCAGAAATGATAAAGCAAAGTTAATATCATGAGTTTGTACATTGATGACTTTAGTTTCAAGTTTGCCCCCCTGGAGTTGAGGGGAGGATCCATATGCAGACCTAAGTTTCCAATGTTATCAGGTAAGAGTGTGCAAGAATGCATGGAAGGTGAAATTGCGATACTCACGTGAGCGCGTGACCCCCGGGTCTCTTGTTATGTAAAGTAAAGAGTGTTAGGGATTTTCACTGCTGTCACATTGTACCTCTGGACCTCTAACTACATTATCATCTGTATATTCTCTCGCCTACAGGGACAGCTATGGTTTTGTGACCTTCCGGTATAAGTGTGATGCTGTAGCAGCAATTGCAGGTAAGCTCCAAACTTTGATAAAGGCTCTGCAATGCTTTAAGCGGCATGTAGTATTTTAAAAAGTTTACCCAGTTAATTGAACAACTTCTTGTTCTACTAGAAGGGTGTTAGCGAGCTTGAATTCGAGCTTGACAGTGCAAAATGGGGATTTTTAATGATAAAAATTGTATTTTTTTTGTCTGTGGTCTGAGAATGTCTTTAGTGATTAATTATTGGCTCTATAATGTATATTGATCCCTTTATAGCTTTCCTTTCCATCAATGTCAAATTTCCATAGACTGTTAACCTTTGGATTTACTGGACTTCTTCAGTGTGCAAGGAATTGAATGGTTATTTGCAATTTTACATGGAAATTGAGATTAAGCAATTTTCCCTCCCAATTTTGTCCCATTTTTCAGCGGGGAATGATCCTCATGGACCGCAGTACGACCTGTGCTTTGGAGGAAGGAGAAAGTTCTGCAAGACAAAGTATGAGGACCTTGGTGAGTGGAGAGTTCCAGATGTTTGCAGGACATTGTCTGCGTGTGTGTTTCCATAAACCGCTTCAGTATCGGCAATACTGTAGTGTTACTCCAGGATACAGAGGATACATTTTGCACCAGGCATATGCCTGTTTTTTTCAGAGTGTTTAAAACGAATAGAAAAAGCACCCTCTTTACGCCCTAATGCACCTGCCCATTCTGGATATTTAGGATCTGTACATACGTGAATAGTTTGCACACTATTCAAATGGGGAAATTTGACAGTTTTTATATGTATCATCGGTTGACCAGCTGTTGCCTATGAACTGCATGTTTTTGTTCTCCGGGGCTACCATTTTTCCTGTACTTCTGAGAAAGATCCTCAAACTGAAGTGAAATGATACCTGGGGTGGTATTCTGAGGTCATAATTAAGTCTCTAATTAACTTCATAATTTAAGTCGAGAAGTTAATAAGCCCTTAATCATGGGCAAAATCGGTATTCTGAGGACGTAATTAAGGTATGATTAAGTCCCCTATAATTATCTTTGGATCCTCCCATCTAATTGTTATTCCAGCCAATCAGACGCGTTGTTAGAAGCCAAAATGATGATCACGCGCGCAAATATGCCCTCAATGCGCGCTCCTCCACACACCCCCTGTAATTACTACACAAGAGCTCCGTGCGCACACTGCGGTCTTTGATTGAAACCCTTCACCTACGCACGTGAAGAGTTCACATAAAATGACAAAATTCCCCGAAGATCGCCTATATTTCTTTTTTTCTCTGAATTCTACGGATACCATGACAGCAAGACTCAACCTCTCCTCGGTTACTGAAGAGGGTAAGCATCGTTGTTGCCGAGAAAAAACTCTGTAATGCGTGATATCGGAGTAGTTAATGACACTCTTTAGTATCATTGTATCCCCCGAACAGAGTTCGGAGGATACTATGGATTTGGCCTCGTCGCGCCGCGTCCGCCGCCGCCGCCGCCGCCGCCGCAGAGATTTCCTTGTGAGCGCTCTACCAGCTGCATTTGTTTTCCGATCATCTTCAAAGTTGGCATGAAGGTGTATTATGGTTAGACGAAGACGCCTATTGTTTTGGTGACGGCGCCCTCGCTGGTTCCGTTTTTATACATGAAAAGGTAAATCCAATAGGGTCTGCTTGTGAGCGCTCTACTGGCTGCAGTTCTTCTTCGATCATTTTCAAACTTGGCATGAAGGTGTATTATGGTTAGACGAAGACGCCTATTGTTTTGGGTGATGGCGCCCTCGCTTGTTCCGTCTTTATACATGAAAAGGTAAATCCAATAGCGTCTGCTTGTGAGCGCTCTACTGGCTTCAGTTCTTCTTCGATCATCTTCATACTTGGCATGAAGGTGTAGTATGGTTAGACAAAGACGCCTATTGTTTTTGGTGATGGCGCCCTCGCTTGTTCCGTCTTTATACATGAAAAGGTAAATCCAATAGCGTCTGCTTGTGAGCGCTCTACTGGCTGCAGTTCTTCTTCGATCATCTTCATACTTGGCATGAAGGTGTATTATGGTTAGACGAAGACGCCTATTGTTTTGGGTGATGGCACCCTCGCTGGTTCCGTCTTTATACATGAAAAGGTAAATCCAATAGGGTCTGCTTGTCAGCGCTCTACTGGCTGCAGTTCTTCTTCGATCATTTTCAAATTTTGACATGAAGGTGTATTATGGTAAGACAAAGACGCTTATTGTTTTTGGTGATGGTGCCCTCGCTTGTTCCGTCTTTATACATGAAAAGGTAAATTCAATAGGGTCTGTTTGTGAGCGCTCTACTGGCTGTAGTTCTTCGATCATCTTCAAACTTGGCATGAAGGTGTATTATGATAAGACAAAGATGCTTATGGTTTTTGGTGATGGCGCCCTCGCTTGTTCCGTCTTTATACATGAAAAGGTAAATCCAATAGGGTCTGCTTGCGAGCGCTCTACTGGCTGCAGTTCTTCTTCGATCATCTTCAAATTTGGCATGAAGGTGTATTATGATAAGACAAAGATGCCTATGGTTTTTGGTGATGGCGCCCTCGCTTGTTCCGTCTTTATACATGAAAAGGTAAATCCAATAGGGTATGCTTCTTGATGCTGTGGGTTCTGGGGATACATGTGCTCGGCTGCGCGACCCGCCGAGCACGAAATTTCTAGTTAAGGTTTACATTAACTTTCATACTTAATTACACGCTCAGAATACCGATTTGTAATTAAATCTGTGATTAAGTCCTCTCAGAGGTGTACGCGCATTGATACGCGCGAGCGTGTAAGACTTTCCCGCCAAAACGCTTGTTGTCATGGTAGTTAATAAACCCCCCTACTTAATTAAGCTCTCAGAATACCGATTCGCTATTTAAGTGCTAATCAGACACTTAATAAGCCCTCAGAATATGGCCCCTGGGTGTAGGAACTCCTGTGTAAGCTGTTATTTTTGTGAATTTCGCGAATTGCTATTGGACTGCAAATTCATCAACGTGAAAATGTTGCCATGTGCTTGGGTAATCGTGCATTTACAGTAGCTGTAGCCTCGGTATCAATTCACGAAAACATCTGTGACTCTGTACGCAGAAATAACAGCTTATACAGTATGCTGATAATGATTATAGAAATGTAGCATGCTGTCATGAGGTCAGTAGCGATGATTATAATGATAGGAGTAACGATAATATGATGTCAGATAAATTATACTCCAAATTTATGGAATTTAAGATTTGTACAGCATGTTGCATTCTTGATTTTCATATTCTTTGTCACATTTATTTATAGTAACAGGTTTATTTTGCAAGTACTCTTTCATGATTCCTTGTCTCTCTTTCCCCCTCCACAATCAGATTCCCTGACGAAGGCCTCGGAAGAGCTTAAGTTTGGTTACCATGGAAATGCGAAAAGGGTGGAACCAGCGGCAGAGGAGAGCGAATTTGATAAGTTGCTCAAGGCAGCCATGAAGACCACAAAGAAGAGATAACAGTACCCAAGTCTCGGTTATTCCCAGTATTTTCTTTTTCCCTTTTTATATTTTACACCTTATGGTCTATATAGTAGTGGTAGTTATCTGTTATGTTATCATCCAAGTGCTGGAAGTAAGTGTGTGAGTGTGTGTGATTACATCACTGTCTGTAGAGGCTTTGAGCTGTGGTACCATGAGGACAGTATGCTTTGTAAACTGGGACAAGATTTTTGTTATGCAAGCATGATTAATGTTTTAATGTCTCAGATATTCTCAATGCTGTAATTTAAAGCAAACAAAAAATAGTCAAAGCAGCAGCAATTTCCAGTGTGCCTAAGCTGTAATCACAAGTTAAAACAAACAACAACAAAAAACCAGTCATGATTATTATATGAATCATATTGGTCAATCACATTTGATATGGAGAACATCACAATGCTCGAAGGTTGCCTTGTTGTGTAGGATATTCCTCTTAAATGTAGTACTAGTGGTAATGGTGATATTAGCTTCTGTAGAAAACTTCTTTTCTTTTGCCTAAATAAGAATTGTGTAGTTAGAATCATGAAATATGAGGTCTATATTAAGGCAGTTAATTTGTGGAAGTAACTACCTTTTGGTAATCTTTTTGATCCTACTACTTAAGCGCTGTGCTGTAAAGTTGTGCAAGGAATTATGACCAACACTTGTACTTGATGTACTTCAGTGCTTGCACATATCATTTCAAAATGTTGAAGGCTGTAAGAGAGAATTTATAGACATATCACGGCAAAAACAAATGTGCATGCCCAAGTATGAATTATGTCATCTTTAGAAGCACTTACTTTGGTGATACTCAGAGCAGATGTGACCGTGGTACTTTGAATAATGTACCACAATGTGTGGCATACTCAACACCACCATTTTGTGCAATGTGGATGGTGTTGGGAAACTTCCAAATACTGGAGATGCGAATCACTCTGAATGTGCAGTTGTTGGTGCATTGGTCCTTCAAATGCCACAACTGGAGATCTTTCAAAGTTTTGATAATACGAACAGGGTACTAGTTAAGTGGTTGGTTTACTGAAAAGTGGCTCATTATTCTATAGAAGTTTGTTCATAGTGAACCACACTTTTCACATACACATTGCCATGCATCTCTCCCTTTCCTGAGACTCAAAGGCCTGAATTCATGAAGGTTGTTTAAACTTAGACTATGGTACAAATTTAGACCATGATCTAAAATAAGCATGAAATGGCCGTACCTTTGACATGCACATATCAATGCATGTTTGCTACTGGACGTCTATTGACGTACGCAGTCTGTCAATTGTATTTACGCAGAAGAAATTTGCGTTAACCATGGTTTAAACCATCTTCCCCCAATGTGGTAATCATGATGCAAATTCTTTCATAAGTAATAATGGTAATCTATAGACCAGTAGACTTTCTTTCTTTTCTTTGTTATATACTTAGTGCTGTTTCCGCTCCAAAGGGTAGCCTATAATCTAGGCAGAGGATGCAGCTATTGTCTTTGCTAAGGGATACGTCTGATACGACGAGACTACGAACAGTGGAAGTATCCACCACCTATATCTATTCATCTTGCTTTGGTCATTGTTTTCTTCTGTTCGACTGTGAATCAGGGGCAGTATTTCGTTTGAAAACTGCCACCGATTCAGATTTGATAATTAGACTATAGACAGACGAGTGGATATAGGCTTTGGATTCTGTGAGCGCATCCACTGTTAGAAATCTCGCCGCATCAGACACTTTTCTTTACAAGGAAGGTTTGCTGTAGATCTAACAAAATGGCAAGAATGCTGAAGTGTTTTCATAAAAAAGAAGCCTCTCAGCTGATGGGGGTGCATAGCTAACTGTGTTGTGAAAAGATTGTATGAATCAGTTATCACCTGAGCTATGGCACGAAGCATCATTACCGGATATGAATAGTGCAATGCTTACAAAAAGGGGTACAGTCTTTAAAGATATTTTGTGAAAAGCTGTTCAGTGAACAGGCACATAACTGCTCCACATGTGCATTCTGTGAAAATATCTGCTCCTTCCGTAGACATTTACAGCTATACCTCATCGTCAGACCTCTATGACAAAGTCGCTACAAGCACTATGTGTTGTCTGTATATTCTTCATTGTATTTATCAAATATCTGTGGGATGAGTAAAAAATACTATGTAGTCAAACCTTGATGTAAGGGCATCCTGTTTCCGGTGTATATCAAGCCCACTTGGACCATGCCGTCAGCTAGTGTGAGCTCCCCTGCAGAGAATAGTTTTTAAAGACCCTGGATAGTAGTGACCACATGTTTAACACGTCCAGCGGGGAATTATCTCCTGTGGGCAATTTTTCACTAGATGTATAATGGGCACACACTGTACTCCCACTTGAGCCCCAGATATAGTGGCATAGACTTCGTGATCCCTATGTAGCATTTTCCTGTGTATCACAAAGCAGCCGTATTAAGTTGAAAAACAGACTTGTAGACCGAGTATACAAGAAACTATGAAAGAAACATACAGTGTAGTTATTTTGTACCCTGGAATAAGTAAGACGGTAACATCCAGTGAGCCTCTGAATTCATGTGTGTACAAGAAGCATCTGCAAGTGAATGACGGATAATAGGATTGGAATCAAATTGATCACCAACCGGTATGCTGTAGCCACCAGTCTGTAAAAACCAAGTCACTGCTTTTGTTTCATGTGACTGGTTGCTGTGCTAGATTTTAACGTATTGACGACTTGAATATTTGAGACATGTCTCGAATTCATATGCCCAGAAGTCATACATGTAGCAGAGTACAGTATTGCAGTGGCCCAAGTAAGTTTACAATGCTACTTGTACAGGTGAATAATCCCAAGCAGTGCTTACTGTTTGTTGCATTGCTTGTAACTGCATGGGGGAAAAAAATTGTAGCAAACAAGCAAACTTAAATTTGACTTCTTGTTTTATTAGTTGAGAGCAATATGATTGCTCAGCATTTCATATTTGAAGCAATGTGCCAATAATTGTGTTTTGTGTCTTAGGGGAGAAAGTCCCTCCCCCCCCCCCCTTTTTTAACTGATTTTTATTTTAATTTCCGTGTTTGTGTACCAAGGTGTACCTTTACAGTGGAGTAAATCTGTAACAATATGTATAATGTGCGTATCAATTCAATGAAAAATGTTTTCATGAAGCAAATGGTAATTGTTCGTAAATTACTGTCCTTCAGAAGAATAACCACTCTCTTTTGCCCAGATGCTGCATTTATGTTTCCATTGTCTCTATGATTCGCTGTGTGCTTCAGAATTTGCACAAACATTTTCCATATTTTCGAAGTTTTGTCTGTAATGTACATGTATTGAATATAATGTTCTAGGTTGTGTACAGTGTGTTAAGTGATGTTTACATTTTGACTCAGGAGTTGAATCACAAGTAAGAGACGAGGAGAAGACGTGTATGTTCTCTGCCATATTATTTGATGTGGACAGACAGTTATTTTAAATCATTGCTTAATTTGATTCAAGCATTCATGGCAACGATCTCATTGAAATGAGTAGAAGGGGAGTGTACTGCAAGTTACGTGCAAACCTTTCTTTTAATTGATTTCTGTTTTAATTTATGCTGTACTCATGGAAGTATACGAAGGACAAATGTTCCATTAGTGATAGAGACTCCCATAATGGAAAGTACTTGAATTGTTGTGGAGGGATATGTTTTACACGCACACAAGGCAAACAGTATATTATATACTGTTCAAGGTGAATGGCCTCATTATGGGAATTTTTGTTTTATTAATTACAATTATGGTTATTAACAGATTTGTGTGTGATCTGTTTCTCTATTTTGAAATATTCCTTTACTTCTTTTACTTAATTGATATGTATCACTTTGAATTGTAAAACTTCTTTTAAATATACCTTTGTATGTTTTTTTTTTGCTTGCCTAATACACACTAATATACATGATGGTAGTGCCAGAAATATTTGAAGATAAGTGCACCATTATCAACTATACATGTTAATGTTGGCATGTATTTTTCTGTGTTTATTGATAATAATAATTTGTAATATCCTATTATAGACGGATTTATATTTCATTTTAGGTCTGTGTTTGTTCATTTGTGTAACACAGAAACACTCTTTTTTTTAAATAGTTGGTATGCATAGCTAGTAATAGTTGATGTGCATGGAAAATCTAAAATGTCAAAACCGATTTGGAGTAGATTTGAAATAATTCTTTCTTTCTGTGAAGCATATGAGCATGTTATACCATTCTGGAGGTATAAAATTAAATGACGAGTAATGAGTCACCGTGTGACCTTCAAGTTAGGAAAAAAAAAACTTGAGAGATTATGTAACAAACACAAGGCGCCTTTTGATTTTGACATCACGCTTTATAGTAAAACATTGCCTTGCATTAGAATTGCAAACAGCCGTGAGGAAGCACAGTGAAGACTGCATGTGCATTGCAAATCACTTGAGCAGTTATAATAAAATGCAACAGCAAACTAATTATAGAATTTCTGAGGGTTTTGTTTGTTTGTTTGTGTGTGTGTGTTTGTGTGTGTTTGTGTGTTGTCGTAAACATATTCAATGTTTCCGATTGTTAATGACCTGTTAACGATCGCCCCGTCACTGTACAGGCATGCTTACCTGGAAACATTAAACTGCACATTACTTGAATATGAGACAGTTCTGAAGCAAATAATTTCACACATCAATAGATATGTTGTATAATGTATTCTTATGAATCCCACAAGGATTTGAACAATCATCTCCCAGCATTCCCACTTGATTCCCACTGATCAGTTACTAGCCTTCCCCTGTAAAGGAAACCAAAGGGAAATGTGGATTGAGTGAAAGCAGCAACATTGGAAGAACACATCAGTGAAAGTTTGAGGAAAAGTGGACAATCCGTTCAAAAGTTATGAATTTTAAAGTTTTTGTGTTGGAACTGCTGGATGAGGAGACTACTTGAGTTTACGGTGTCATGTGTGGACAACAATATAAAGAAAATATAAAGAGAATTCCACGAAAATTCATTTTTCATGAAAATTACTCATTCCATCATTTTGATAATGACATATGTTCAGGGTAGCAATTATTCACCCTGCTTTCTGAAAATGGTTAGTCAAATGCTCTTTCCTTATGCAAGAAAATTGAATTCTTGTGGAATTCCCTTTATATTTTCTTTGTATTGTCCACATGGTAGGTCATAACCTCTAGTAGTCTCCTCATCCAGTGGTTCCAACCCCAAAGCTTTAGAAATTCACAACGTTTGCCTCGATTGTCCGATTTTCCTCAAACTTTCACTGATGTGTTTAATGTTGCTGCTTTCACTCCATCCACATTTCCCTTTGGGTTTTGGTTTCCTTTAACTCCAGGCAAATGGGAAAGTATTTCACACAGGGCATAATATGCCCATTTGTTCGGAGTATATAATGCACCTGCCCGTTCTGCTTATTATATGTAGGACCTGTATGTAGGCAAACAGTTTTTACACTATTCAAATTTGGAAATTTGACAATTTTTATGCATATCATTGATTATTGTGTATGCACCTATACACTACATGAACAGTGATGAAGCCTGAGTTTTTGCTTACTAAACTAATTTCTTTCAAGTTTTTCTTCTTTTTTTTAGGTTTCAATTTCAATTAATCAGTTAATCTCATTTCAATGTCATTTTTCAAAAACAAATGATTATTTGATAATGCCCTGTTACCTTGAGCAAACTGTATCCCTGGTTGAAGCATCTTAAAGAATATGTGTGTGTGTGGATGTGTGTTCACAAGTGTGAATTCTTTGAGATAGTAATTTCAGATATTACTACAATTGTAGTATATGATAAACACACCATATAACAATGGACATTATCTCAGAAACACTTATTTACATGTCTGCTCCAGCATAGGCACCTACACAATAACACAAGCACAAGGACACATGCACATCTATTGCAATACACATTGTGAGAATGACTGCTTACACTGTCATAAATAAACGTTTTCAAATAAGCAGGCCTACATGTATTGATATCAGTGATTTGTGTCTAAATTCTGCACATTGCAACATTGCAAAATTTTGTACCAAGGAACTTTACCTGCATTCCCATTAGAATAAATAAATAAATAAATAAATATATATATATATATATATATATATATATATATATATATATATATATATATATATATGTATATATATAACAAAATAAGAACAAGAACAGTGATAACTAAAAAAAGCACAAAACCACCAACGCAGCTCATTTCCACCTATAGGCCCTATATTGTGATTTCCATCCATATTGTGAGTTCCACCCTATGGATTATGATAGTCCCAAATTCAGCGTAAATTGATTAATAATCATCATAATAGAGTACATGACTTGTATATGCTATGTAAGTGATATGGATATTTATTGTGGCGTGTAATACCATGTCTGAAACGATATTCACGGCTTCTGGCACAACCATTGTGTATATTGTTGTTTGCTCATGTTCATCAAACAACGCGACCTCGGAGTCGGAGGAGATTAATATTGCTGGTCGAAAAACCGAAATCAGCCAAGCAACTCGGGAAAGTAATGAGGTATCAATAAGTAAATGGACTCTAGTATATTTTGGAGCAGGGTTATCAACTCTTTCCGAAAAAAAGTGCTACAATTTGAAGTATCTAGGATGGAAGTCTGAAGGTGAATCTCAAATTTACTTTATTCCCAAAAGCATATTTTTGCGTGTTTTTTTTTTTTTTTTTTTTTTTTTTTTTTTTTGGTGAGAAATCTGTTGAAATTGGGATGTCATGGCGAAATGACTCCAGCCCGCTTCGATCTGGACATGGCATTCAGGAGAGTAGCTACTGAGATTGAGAGTCACGAGCGTGGAGATCCCAGCTGTCCTGCCAATGGTCGCACTTGTCGGAAATGTCAAAAGGTTGGACACTTTTATCGCTTCATCTTGAATCATGTTCATGCCGCAGTTTACGACGCACAGACCAATGCCGACGGAATCAGCCACATCCGCGTCCGAATCTTATTAGGCCAAAAAAAAAAAAATTGTTGCATTGGCGTAACCCGCCCGACCCTAAAAATTCCGCCGACCCCATGTTTTTTTATTATTTTTTTTTTTTTGCTGTCGATATCAAATATCTTGTTGATTGCGATATCACCGATTATAACTCTTCTGGATTATTACTCCTCTGGATTTATACTCCTCAGCAGAAGCGGATCTAGAGGGGGTGGGGGGGGGTTGAAACCCCATTTACCAAAAATAGTGGTGTTTTAGATGCAAGAAAACGCCATTTTCACACACAGATTTTCAAAAATTCTCCCTACTGTGGGAGGGGGGAAACCCCCCTCCCACACCCTCCCCCCCCCCCTTTATAAAAAGCTAGATCCGCCCCTGCTCAGGATTATTACTCCTCTAGATTATAATACTCCTCAGGATTATTTCTTCTCAGGCTCTCATGGTACCGACCATGATTAAGATGCCGACTCCCCTCTACTATCATGCATCTTCAGACGAGGAATATGACTTCCACCAGGCGTTTCTCTTTCTCTCTCATTTTCTGTGCTGAGCAAACGAAATTTGTGAAAGATTGACTCCGACTTATAAAATCTTGCGTTCATTTTGTATATAATTTTCATGAGCATGATGTGTGCGCATGTGTTTTGAATATTGATAAAAATAACACACTCAAACGATATGTGTGTACAGAAAGCACAGAGACATGCTCATTCATTGATTGTATATCGTATAATAGTACAACTAGTGTTGTTGAAAGACAGTGACTGTGACTTGAAAATGCACCAATCCTACTGCTATCATTTTTCCGTTTTCAAGTTGACCGTATTAAAATCGGTCTCTATCTCGCACCAATACCATGATAGTTTCAAAGTGTTCTCGTTTCTCGTGTCAAAATTTCATCCAAATCTGATGGTAACTTTTTGAGCTACTAGTATTTTGCAAACAGACAGACAAACAAACAAAACCAAAGCCAGCAAAAACATATAGTATCCTTGGCGAGATGTTATCCTCGAGTACCATGAGTATTGCATTCATCCATAGGCGTCGGACCTATAGGTTCGGTTTAGGACCGGGGACATAATTTTCCTGAAGAGTTTTGTCTGATTTTTTTTTTTTTTTTTTTGACAAATTTGCTTTCAGTCAATCAGATGCAATGATTTCTGTAGATTATCACAGTTTGTCCACACACACAAAAAAAAAATGTCTGACAAAACACTTCATGAAATACCCCAAACCCTACTGAGCTCATATTCGTGATTTAATACAAACATACAGTAACATCATTTTAGAAGTTCAGCTCCGTTAAGATGAAGCTTTCTAAAAAATACATTGTTCACGCTACATTCGCTACATTACATTTCTATACCTTTAGTAACCTACCGCGCTATCTTGAAAAAGTAAACAATCCATTTTCATGAGGAAAGAGTTCCCCCCCCCCCCCCCCCCCCCTCTCAAAAAAAAAAAAAAAAAAAAGTTGCGCCCAATGTGGGGCTCGAACCCACGACCCTGGGATTAAGAGTCCCATGCTCTACCGACTGAGCTAACCGGGCTTCGCGGCGTAAGTGGTAGTTTTAAAATTATATCGTTAAGTACAAAAATAAACTATGAAACGCCAGCTTATGAAGAAAATAATTTTATTTTTTAATTTTTCTTGCATGAAATTTCCAACGTCATAGATCAAATTAGCTGTAGAAAATGAAATTTTGCAGCCATTCATTTCAAACAGACCATTTCAGATCTCGTTTTGTCGGAAAATTTGTAGAAAAGAAATACGTTACCCCCTTCGATATACAGTAGAAGGCATCACAATGATGCAACCCATAAAATGAAGGAGTAGTCTTTATTAACAAACCCTGAACACCTAAGATTGAACAGATTTGCAAAATTTTATCCTACATCTGTTATGTTAGCCCTAATATATGTCAATTAGGAATTTTTTCCAACAAGGTGTTTATTTTAGAATACCGATTGCTATCATAGTTTTTATTTTGTTGTGGACACCACCATCACAAATCGTTTCAAAATTCTGTGAGGTCTCTTAAAGCTAAACTAACAAGGATAAACAACACGCATTCACGCGTTGCTTGTCGTATCTGCATGCAGCGAACGAGCACGCACGGAATTCGGAATTCCAAGTACTGTAACTGATCGACCGACGCGACTAAACTACGACCGACCCATAACACGTCGTCAATGACGCCATCCAATAACCTGTTGTGTTGGTGCAGCATTCGAATGTTTTGGAGATCAATGTCGGTAACAAGTGGGCATTGCAATGCTGAAATCAGACGTTTGGAAGGGGAAACGTGAGCGATTGAAAAAGTCGTCGTCCAGTCGCTCTCGCAGGCAAAATGGAAGTTCGTTTCAGTCGGCGATTCAAACTCGTTCCATTGAACGCGTCCTTGCACCTATCGCTGCACAGGTAAAAATCAACGCTAACGTCGCGTCGTGCTGTGGGGATCGGGCGGGGCGGGGGCGGGGGACCAGCAATGTCAAGTTAGTGACCAGGGATCACGTAATTTACTGGCTAATAACGTTTATTCGAATACTATATGATAGTTGTACCAAGGAGGTTTGAGAAATGGAGTTCCAACTGGCTGTAAACATTCAAACAGCTGTCGGTTTTCTTTTGATGTAGGTCCCCTACAAAGCAAAGTCAAAAGAATTCCACAGCACAGTCGACAGGTGCATTTTTCGTGACTTTTGTACAATTTGATGATCGGGGTTCGATGCGATGTCGCCGTCTTTGTGAGCAATTAAATCAAAGAAATGATTCATTTGGAATGCTAACATAATGTCGGCTAGGCCTATATTTTGTTTGTTTTTGTATTCTAAAGGAAATTGAATTTCAGGTAATACTACATGCATATGAAAACGAAAGTAACTCCTGTCGAGGATTAAATTTAATGTCAAACTCAAACGTCAAAAGAAAGAGTGTAAATTATCTGAACTGTACATTGTGAAAATATATGAACTGCACCTTTAACGTTACTGGAAAGTCGATTTTATCATCTTTCCGATCACTTCCGACAAATGAAATTGATAATGGTATAATCTTCAAGTGTAGTTCTTTAACACTTTATTCATTTATATGTTACATTAGTGTAAAAACATGTAAATGCAGGTAATTTTAATTCTTATTTCATCAATTTTTGTAGAATTTTTATCCACACATCCCTGTGTCTGTACCTTAAAGGACAAGTTCACCTTTATAAACATAAGGATTGAGAGAATGTAGCAATATTAGTAGAACACATCATTGAAAGTTTGAGGAAAATCAGACAATCCGTTCAAAAGTTATGAATTTTTAAAATTGTTGTGCAGCAACCGCTGGATGAGAAGACTACTGCAGTGTATGAATAACTTGCGTACAACAATATAAGGAAAATATAAAGAGAATTTCACAAAATTCCATCTTTTGAAAAAAGTACACATCCCCCTGACTCGTTACCGACAAATGTTATGGGCAATATTATTCCCCCTGCCTTTAGAAAGAGGCAAGTCAAGAGCTCTTTTATTATGCGAAAAAAGTGAAAATATGTTGAATTTTCTTTTACATTTTCTTTATACTGTTGTACGCATATGACTCACAAGCTGTAGTAGTCTCCTCATCCAGCGGCTCCAACACAAAAATTTAAAAATTCATAACTTTTGCATCGATTGTCCAATTTTCCTCAAACTTTCACTGATGTGTTCTACTGATATTGTTGCATTCTCTCAATCCTTATGTTTATGAAGGTGAACTTGTCCTTTAAAGGGATCGTACAGTTTTGGTTGAGACCTGATTTCAGGTTTCTAAAAATTTTTTTGTGAAATAATGAGAAATCTCTAATGAAATATGAAAGAGCATGTAATTCTATGAGGAATTCAAAGTTTATTTGGTGAAAATTGGTTTTGGAATGGCCGAGATATCCAAAAAGAGTGATTCTAATAAAGTGTGGGACCCACGCTTTATTACGATCGCTTTGTTCTACCCCGGTACTTTATTTTTGGATGTTTCAGTCATTCCAAACCCAATTTTCATCAAATAAACTTTGAATTCCTCTTAAAATGGTATGCTCTGTATTATATCATAAGTGTTTTCTTGGTATCTCGCAAAAAGTTAAAAGCCCAATTCTCATCTCCACCAATACTGTACCATCCCTTTAATATGTACTGCTCATGTTTCATAAGAAGGGACAGCGGAAAGTAACTACCTTCCATTGAAAGTTATGAGTCATGATGCAATGCCACATGAATCAATTGTCTTCCTATCTGTGAGACAGCTCCAGTTTAGCACATACTTCTATTTTGATGCAATGCCACATGAATCAATTGGCTTCCTATCTGTGAGATTGCTCCAGTTTAGCACATACTTCAATTATTTCTTGGTGGTGGCATCAAATATGGGATCAAAGGGAATAACACTGTTGTTACTCCATCTCTTAAATCTCCTTGGTTGTACTTTGTATCAGGGCAATTACCCCCCGAGGGCCAGTACCCCCCCCCCCCCCCCCTGCTAATACACTGTACTTGTTAGTATTCAGGTTAGAGTAAAGATTTAGGGTTAGGTTTTAGGGTCTAACTAACGTAGCCCCAGTGCAGGGCACTGGATCGCCGGTGCGGTTAGGTCTAATGACAACGTAGAGTTCGGGTTAGGGTTAACCCGTTAGGATTAGGTTCAGCACACAGTCACAGGATTAGGATGAGACTTAGGGTCAGGGGAAGGTCCAGGGTAATTACCCATGAGGTAATTGCCCTATGCCTAACTTATGACCTCTATGTGGAATAGATGTGTTGTCATTGTACTTCACATTTTGCAGCATTGTTAGTGTCACTGTTTGTAATTTCTGCTTGCTAATTATTACTATGCCTACTAGCTAAGAGGTGTGTCTGTGGTTTTGAATACATCTTCCTCTGTCATGCTTTGACTTCCAGGTATCCCAGCTGATAATTCTCAATGAGACTGTGGAAAGGGATGGGGGCAAGTTGCCAAACCTCATCCCGTTTGCCCAGACTGTGCTGAGAGCGACGGAGGACTTGGTCCAGGTGGGACAGAAAATGACCAAAGACACTGATGATGAGGTAATATTTATTAATTAGCTAATTGATGTAAATATAACAGTGTATATCTAGTCTTTTAAGTTATGTTTTGATTCATTCTTCTGATTTTGAAATGTTACTGATGAATGCTTGTTTGTTTGTAGGGAATATGAAAAAGAAATGAAATATCTTACACAAAAACCCGTCAAGAGTTAGTTGAATGTTTTTATGAAGAGTTCGTCCCTAAGATTTGAGAGAGATTTTTTTTGCTTTTGATTTCCATCACTTGCTTGTTTGATACTATGTACCATAGTATAGTATAAAGCTCTCACACAAAACTCTGGACCAATCTGTGGAAAAAAAAACAAATCTCTTGTTTTTAAGTTTAATGAGAATATCTCCCTGATATTTAGCATATTCTTATTTTCATGCATGAATAGCTGAGCAGGAAATTTGTGAAAATTTCCATACCATTTCCTTGCTTGAAATGCCATGGATGTATCCAGTTTGAGCAAGTTTTTGATTGATGGGTGTATGCCAGCTTTCGTGGTAATCTCACACAAACTACCCTGTCACATGGCAATTTTAGAAACTTCAGCTAGAGATGCCCGAAGTGTGTGATGCGACCATTGCAGCAGGACGCAGCATGCTGATGGCAGTCCAGCGTCTTCAGGCAGAGCCCCAGTCAGAAGCGGCCAGGGACAACATGGTGACTGCAGCCAGACGGCTCTTAGAGACGACCATGAAGGTATATAAGAAAAAAAAAGACTTGTTGGATCTTGGATAAATGCTTGATTGCATTGGACATTGAGAAAAGAATATCAGAGACATGATTGAAAAACGTGGTTACATAAGTTGATAACTCGGAATGTTTCACGATAATGAAGTTATTGGTCAAGATGAAAAGATACAATTTCAAATTTTTGTAGACATAGTTTACCTGTATTTTCAAAGGAAAATGTGTAGAACTGAGTAATGATAAAGGAAACATGTATTGCAGCTATTTCAGAATATGGGTACATTCAGTTTCTTTTTATAAACCTCACCTGTGATTCTGAGCAAATATTGCTATTTCAGTAAATCCTTGTTTAGCCAGTTGTTAGATTCTAGGCTATTTGCAGAGCAACAAGTAGTGTTTAGCTTTGTTCATGCTTGCATTTAACCCTAACTAGGCCGGGCTATTTAGGTAGATGAGAGAGCCGGGGGGGGGGCCTCCCAGGCCCCCCCTCCGGATCTCAGCCGTCGACCACGCGATCGCGATGAAAATTGGCACACGCATTGCCTATGATGTAATCTAAAGTACCATGAAGTTAATTTTTTCAAAAATTATCATTTACACTAAATTATGCTAATTTATGCATAATGATGCATGAAATCAGACAATTTGGTATAAATCACTAAATAAAGCTCAAAACAGGCACATTTTTGGTGTAAATATTCTTTTTAGTGTCCTTAGCAAATGTAAGAGAAAAAAATTGCATAATCAGAAAAAATTTCCTAAGTATTTTATTGTTTTTTGAATTTCTTATGTATTTCTTTGTTTTTCGACTTTATGTTTTTCATTGTTTTTTCGGTGAAATTTGTCCGTTACATTGTTCCGAACAAGAAAATGTGTTATCAATTGATTTTGATCAATAAACCCCCAAAATAATCATGCTTTTATGAAATTTGCCTGTAAACACAGTTTGCATTGAAATTGTACACAAATTCACGTTTTTGAGCAATTTTTGGTCTGACATGCACGTGCATATTTATGCGCAACTTCGGAACCGCGCACGCGGGCATCGCAAATTTAGTGTCAAAAGATGCGGGAGACTCAAAAGAAAAAAGTCATGAAACGTTGCGGGGATAGCTTCTCGCGATAGCGATACATCGCGCGAAACGTCGAGGGGGGGTCTCGGAGGCCCCCCCCCCTGGCCTAGTTAGGGTTATTAAAGGAAACCCAAACCCAAAGAGAAATGTGGATTGAGCCAAAGCAGCAACATTAGTAAAACACATCAGCGAAAGTTTGGAAAATCGGACAATTGATGCAAAAGTTAGGAATTGTTAAAGTTTTGGTTTTGGAACCCCTGGATGAGGAGACTACTAGAGATTATGATGTATGTTTTGACAACAATATAAAAAAAATATAAAGGGAATTCCACATAAATTCACTTTTCTAGCATAATGAAAGAGCACTGGACTATCCACTTTCAGAAAGCAGGGGGAATAATTGCTACCCTTGACATATGTCAGTATCAAGTTGATGGAATGTTTAATTTTCATGAAAAAATAATTCTTGTGGAATTCCCTTAATATTTTTGTTGTATTGTTGTCCACACATAATTGAATGCCTAGTAAAGGTATCTTTACATAGAAGTTAACATGTTCTCCATCTGTATGATAACTCCCACAAATGAATAGCGAGAAATGTTTTATCATGTAAGTTTTTGTCATCATAGATTTTCATAATACTCTTCTTGAATGCCAGGTTCTGCTAATTTCAGACGATGCTGAGGTTCGTCGCATCATTGATGCCTGCCAGTGGGTGCAGGACGGTCTACAAGACATGAGGGCTGTGGGCTCCATGAAGGAGCTTGTGAAGTGCTTCAAGGTATATGAAATGTTCGAACACGCAGTTTGCCTTCAGAGCAAGTCTATTTTTCCTTCAGCTTAGCCTTCTGAATGGGAAAGGACACTTAAATCAATGTCAGAAACCCTTTAGGGATAGCTAACTTCTACAGCAAATGAACGACTTTCGCTCTCAGAGCCAACTGCCTTTTGTGGAAGACAAGTTCTGTTTCTGCAAGTTGCACTGTACTGTAAGTGCTCAATTGTGAGTTTGTTTTCCTTTTGCTGTATATTTCTGTTATGCTCTCCCCTTGCCCATCCCTTATCATTCACTTCATCTCTCATCACTGACCTTTAACCTTTGGGACGAGATATGAAACCTGTAAATCCTGTAGCAACTTGTACAGTACAATGAATTACACTGTGCTGGTTGGTGCAGAAGAGTCGTTAGCTCTGGGCGCTGAAATTTCTTTGTTCGATGTACACATTACCATTGGTGTATTGCTTTTCCTGAACTTTCCAGGACTTTTCGGAGTCAGTCCTCCTACTGTGCGACCTGTGTGATAAGAGACAGCAGGATCTGAATGACCCGGGTAGGAAGGAGAAGATTATCTTGGCCCTGGCCTCACTCAGACGAACCGTTCCCTTGCTCAACTCCTCCATGCAAGCTTTCGTCAAATACCCGACCAATGTGCAGACCAAGGTTGGCAAGAGATTGGTGCTACTTCTTATCTCGTGCGGCATGATTTGCCTTGTTGGGGCTGTTTGCTAACTACTGCTAGTCACTTGTACGAATTGATGGGGGTCAGAATTGGTTGGGGGGAATGGAATAATTCTGATGATATGTAAAGGATGAATTGCTTCACCAAGTTTATACCCTCATCTTTGTGAGAAGTGAAGTTGGATCTGTTATGTACTTGACTTCAGATTCTCTCTCTCACTTACATGCAGGACCTTCATTTTATGTCCTATCTGACGGACAGATTGTTTAATACCCAACAGAGGAGATAGCAAGGCTGCACATACCATTTTTCAGTCAGTGTGTCTCATTATGTCTTAAATTTAAGTCCATTCGTGTGTAAAGTAGATAAAGATTTTTTTTTATCTGCATCTGTAAATGCACCACAGCCATGCATTGCCTTACTTTACAATTGGCATAAATTGATTAGTATGAGACATGTGTAAAAAGATGAGGAAAATATGGTGCACTCCCTTGAAAGTAAAAAACCAACATTTGATAACATTCCATCACTGAAACCAGGCCAGCAGGGACTACACCTGCAAGCAGGTCAGTGATGCAGTGAGTCTAATCCTGGAGGCAGTGGACCAGCACACAGTCCAGGTGTCAGATACCCAGAGCATCCCTGCGGAGAAGCCAGGCCTCTTTGCCCACAGCATTGAAACGGTATGTGTGTGTTGGGGATGGGGAATTCTGTATTGATTTTCAGAAAAAAAGGTCATACAGCCTTTTAGAGTAGAGTTTATATTTCTCTTCCCCCTCCTCTGCCTCCTCTTCTTCCTCTTCCCCTTCTCCTCCTCCCTCCTCTTCCTCCTCCTCCTCCCCCTCCCCCTCCTCCTCCTCCTCCTCCTCCTCCTCCTCCCCCTCCCCCTCCTCCTCCTCTTCCTCCTCCTCCTCCCCTCCTCCTCCTCATCCTCCTCCTCCTCCTCCTCCTCTTCCTCCTCTTCCTCCTCCTCCTCTTCCTCCTCCTCCTCCTCCTCCTCCTCTTCCTTCTCCTCCTCCTCCTCCTCCTCCTCCTCCCTCCCTCCCTCCCTCCTCCTCCTCCTCCTCCCCCCCTCCTCCTCCTCCTCCCCCTGTTCCTCCTTCTCCTCCTCCCCCTCCTCCTCCCCCTCCCCCTCCCCCTCCCCCTTCTCCTCTATTGCTGCATAGAATCAAGGAAATATCAGTATATTATTCAACCACATATCATTTGGGCATCTTAAATGAGCAGATGCAGTAACATGACTGATATTTCTTGCAAAGAACTGATCACTTGATTCTTGACGTAAAGTCATAAATTTCATGTTCTCTTCTGATGTACCGTTAAATGTTGGGTCATATCTGATGCAGTATGTCAAACTTGGTCTTGGTATTTGAAATTGAATTACGTACACAGATTTAAAGGGAAAATTTCATACTCGGAAATATCACGACATATTCATGCAATGATTTTCTGTGACACCCTAGTTGATTGAGATGCTGTCTCCCGACCACCGGATGAAACTGGGCGGGGACTTTGAGGGCATCCTGGAGCAGACTGTTCGGCATGGGATGAGCGTGGCAGCAGCCTCCAGGGAGTCTATCAAAGATGATATAATTGCTGAATGTAAACATGTAAGGAGCATTTCATAAGCATGGAGTCTCTATTTTTCAAAACGAGCTAGCTACTACTTGATGTGAAGGGCACTGTAAAACCAGAAGTGTTCGTGTGCATTTTAATTTCATGAATTTTGGGAAGTTAAAATGCACACAAAAATTCTTCTGCAAAATATGCATTGAATGCCAGTAGCAATTCCCCAAAATTTCATGCAGATCGACCCATTTCATGAGAGGCAAATTGGTGTATAGACTATGACTGGGTGTATAGACTATGACTGTGATGTGGAATACTACCAAGTTTGATCATCACCCATCTTCTAGACCCACATGAATATACGTTAGTAAAATGGATAGGAAATATTTGTTGCTATCATTTACTCAACCTGACAGGGCACATTTCATGAAGCGTTTTGTCAGATATTTCGTCTGACAAACTGTTAAAAGCTATGGAAATCCTTGCATCTGATTGGCTGACAACAAATTTGTCCGACAAAGTTGTCGGACAAAATGCTTCATGAAGTGCCCCCCAGGACAATTTCCACCTAGTTGCATCATTTTGGCCAGGGAAGCCACCCATGAATCAAATATATGTGTGGTAATTTTTATTTTGTAGATGATTATAGGTGGAGAACTGACATAGATATAAAGTGTTCCCCTTCATAACCTCACTAATTACAATCAACAGATACTGCAGCTCCGTTCAGATGTCACAAAGACCCACACAGCCATGGAAGACAACGCGTCTTACAGCCAACTGTTGGCGGACTTTGGCGCGTTGTGTGAGGAGCTGGCCCGTGACCTTTTGACCATGGAAAGTCTTGTGAAGAGCAGTATCACCCACCAGATTGTGGATGTCTTCACAGAAACAACGGAACCCATGGACAGGCTTGTCAAGACTGCTACTGTAAGATTAAAGGTAAGAACAACAGGATATTTTCTGTTGAGTTTCAGGAAGGACACAAGGTCAATTTCTTTGCTGTGAGGTTAGAGGCAAAGACTCCAAGACGTACAATTTCAAGAATAAAGGGTGAAGATATCCAAACCTCTTCTTACATTGAGACTGTGGATCAACATACTAATTTTTATTCTTTACTGTAAGAAATAAGAACCTTGAAACATATGTATTTCTTATTTTCTAATTTTGTAGTACTCTTCAGGGTTTCTGAAAATATATAATTCCATTGAAACTGAAGGATCATTTATGGCTAGTACATATTTGACCTGTGAGAGACCATTGAGGTAGTCACATATAGGACCTAATGATGTCAGAACGTACTTGCATTGTGATGTTTGGTGTGAATTAGGCTGCTTTTATCAAATCTTATTCATCATGGTGAAACATGATGGATTTTGAGAATGACACATTTTGAGTTATGGACTGATTTATAGAATGTAGAGTAAACAAATATTAGTGAATGTATTAAGGTGTAAATTGCAGATCATTTCATGATCAACATCTGATCGCTTAGAGGAAAGTTTGTTAAAATGAGTGGCATAAAAGTTCAATTTTTACATGAAGCCAGTTTTTTTGTCCAGTACAACAACTGTTTAGAGGTATATTTTATCAAGCTTGTACTAAATGCCCATTCATCTATCAGTGTTCTTGATTTGAATGTGCAAAGTAAAGAAATTAAATATGCTTTTTGTGTGCATTTCGCGTTGTTTAAATTAGGAGAAAGGGCCAATTAAAGAAGAGTTATGCACCAAGCTACTCCAACCCCTTGATGACAACTTCCACGATCATTCAGATAGAGTCCTTCAATTGGCAGCTTTCATTGCAGCCAGCTGTATCGACCGCAATCGTGAGTTTACCATGCATTTTGATTTGCAGTTGGTGTCTTTTCTATAAGTTTAATGACCCAAAGTAGCTGATCAACATAGACACTATGGACGGTGAGCAGTGTCCTATCCAATTACTGACGTTTGCAGTAGTCTTCAACTGACAATTAGCACAGATTTTTGTTTCTCCGATGGAGGATGTTTATCCAGCTGGATTTGCTTTCTCTCCATCCATGATAACAGGTTACAATTTTTTTTTTTTAAGTCAACATACGGTAGCATGTTTTCTAATCATATTTACGTCAAACTGTTTTAAAAAAAATTAGGGAATGATTTTGAAAGAAGTGAACAACTCTGATTTTCAAGTTGTGTTCTTTATTGTCTGTGTGTTCTAACTGATATCCATTACGATTGATTTCCATCTAAAGCACATGACAGAAGTTGATGAGTCTCTAGATATTAGATGAGTGTAAAGGCAATATTGAGGATGGTAATAGTAGAAGTCATTCCGTACATCATGTCTCCCTTTCATTAATGGTATGCGTAAATACTGGTTGGTGATTGGTCATAATGCAATCATATGACTAATGCAGCCAAAATCGAAATCATCACATTGAGAGTATTGATGTCACATCAGGAAATATAAATCAAGAATTTGACTGGCTGCCAATGGGGCTAGAAGGAAATGATGTATATCTATGTAGACCATAATATATAACAAATATTGCCTTGTCTATTGCTGTAGTTATAAACTTGATAGTCTCTTGAGAGTTATATTTTGCCTTTCAGACGATATATATATTTTTGTTGTTGTTGAAAATGTAACTCCCACAGGGATGTCAAGTGTTATATTGCACCTCTAAAAGAGCAATATCTGTCAAAATCAAACCCACACTGCAATATTTACTGCACACATGAGCTGAGTCCATCCACAAAATTGTCCAGCTTCATACATGTCCGCAATAAACACTGAGATGCAGAAGGGCATTGTGAATGAGGTTTCTTGCCTATAAAAGGACAGAAATGCTGTGGCAGGATTTGAACCCTGTACCCTCTGATTGAAATCGTGGTGGGCAATCCACTAGACTGAATAAATCAATGAAACAGGTCAACCATATATTTGCCAACTCTTCATGATTTTCCTCTCTCTATTAGGGGGCCAGGAGGTATTGGGCATCGTGGCCAACATGGAGGAACTGGATTCCGATGCCTTCCCATCATGCCTTGCGGTGCGGCAGAACCTGTCCAACAAGGGTGCCTTGCAGCATCTGAAGTTGGTTCGCAGGGAGTGGCACAGCTCTGTGAATCAGCTGCTGGATGTGGTGGACAGCCTCATTGATTCCCACAAGTTTATGGAAGTGTCAGGTAAGGCACAGCCTGATTTCTTCCCTTTTCGTTTATATAAGGCCACCAGGTACAATATCTATAAAGTGGTGCAAAGAGCACATGAATGTTTATTTAGTGAGTGAACAAAGTGAACATAATATGAATATTTATTAAGTGAGTGCATGTCAGTATTGATAACATTGTGTACATCTACATTAACAGAGGTGGCCCCACAGTCACCTCGACCATTTTCAGGGGAGTTCTGAAAATAGAATCCATGACGAGTTTTCTCTTTCCCATTTTTCCAGAATCGTGTCTGGAGGACGACATTGAGGAGTGTCGCCAGGCCAGCCTGATCAACGACCCTGACCTGCTGTCAGAGGCTGCCAATCACATCCTGGGTCGATGCAAGAGGCTGCTGCACGTTGCTAGGCAACACCAGAACAAGAGCAGTGATGCTGTCTACAGGAATGGGCTGCAAGTCTTCATTGGGCAGGTGGAGAATGGTGAGCTGATATTCACCTGGTGGAGGTGTTTTGGTCTGTTGATTACAGACTGGTTGGTGTCTTGGGTTCTGGGCTTAGCACTATAATGCCATTCAGGGAACGACACTTCATGTATCAATTGAACAGAGTACAGTACCAAAGTGATGATGTTACAGTCTTCTGTTCAAGCATGACTAGCATCTCTTCTGTTCACAGGTTTCCAGCGTATATGAGGTTGTTTAGAACCAGTTTCCACAGTTATGAATGATTATGCAACACCTAAAAAGAATGTAGCTATTGGATTGGTTGATTGCCCATCACATGACATTCAGTTGAAAGTACCATTGAGGTGAAAGATAGAGGCACTCTATTCAATGAGGCAAAGCCGAGTTCAAAAGTAAAAGCGTGCCTTATCTTTTACAGAGTGCGAAATCTTGTACCATCGCACTTGTAACCATTCACTATTTGTATGCTATGTTGTCACACTTCGTTACTCTATTGAGTACATACCAGTACATCAAATGAAACAAAGCAGTTACAGAAGTCTCATTGAATTACGGGTAGGATAAAGGATGAGGTTATTCAATGTGAAAGTGAAGCATGCTTTCATGGAAACATTGATCTTGGTATCAGTCGTACCAGCACATGAAATGAAATGATTGTATCAAGGCTGGCTGTCTCCGCCTTGGAGTTCGTTCAACTGAGGCTTGCAAGGCACAATGGTAGGTTATTAGATGCAGAGATGTTTCTGCTATTGCCTATAAGAGTAGGAGAGCAATGTTTCCCATCATGTTGAGGTGGTGTGCATCACATTGCAGGCTTGCATGTACATGCTAGTCAGGAACTTCAAAGTTAAGAATTTGTATGTCAGACACAGGCTACTTAGTCATTCATGTACGTTCACCTGAATGCCACACACCCTCTAAGTATGTTAGGTTTATTTGCAAAACTTAATACTATGTTACATGAAGTTGTCACATTGTCGTATCAGATGATGCCATGTTTGACGACCTATCCATCGATCATAACAAAAGAGAAGAAAATGTAATGTGGCTTGTGGTCTTGCATTGTCTTTCTGCTAGTTAAGACCAAAACATTGTTAACTCCATTAACAATCATCTGCATTAATGCCCTTTTTGTTCTCAATTAATGAATTGCTAACTTCATACAAACTGGTGTTAGGTTAGAAAGACTTGTCCTGTGGAGCTACACAGCTTTGAATATGATCTCATTACACATATGACATTTCTTCACTCTCACTCACACTCCAAACAGCCATCCCGCTCGTCAAGAACGGAGCTCACTATGCGGTGGGCAACATCCGCAACAAGAGGGCCATTTCTGCCCTCCTCGACCACGCCCGTCACCTCCTCCACTGCATCCACAACCTCCACCAGGGTCTTGACCCGGCCAATCAACCCAGTATCCTCAGTCCACTGAGACTAGCCAGGCGCAGTGCAAGGGAGCATGGTGCAGCAATTGAAGCTACTGCAGACATAGAGGGTGAGCAATGATACCTGCCTCATTATGAAATCAGCCTTGTTATGAAGTCACTGTAACCATATAGAGTAAAACAAATTTCAGAATAACACAGCGGAATGGGAACCAACTGATAGACAAGATTTTAGTGAAATTAGGATTTAACTTTACAACAGCAGTTGCCTTTGGAAGTTTAGAGAATCCTCAAGCATATTTAGGGGGTACCTCATAATACCATCACTTGGTGTCATGGCAGTGATGACTCTTTCATAATAGCACTCAGTCTTTATATGCTGATAAAAGGTGAAGGTTTTGCCGTATGCCTGGAGAAATGAGTGCAGGATGTGTCTTGACAGACAGACTTATCTTTCAGCTATCCATGTGCACAGTCATAGTAGCTGGTTGACTCATATTGATATTGGTAAAGAGATTCTGTAAGCATGACTTGAGATTCAAGAAGTGTTTAAATTTCACACAGAAAATCAAGAAGAAAGGTCAGCCAAAATTTAGCTCTGAGTATTCTGTTTCTGCTTTGCAGCTGCTGGTGAAATTCTCTAGACAAAGAGTTTCTTGCACATCATGGTTTACCGCCTTTACAAGAGTGCAGGTGTGTTAGTAATTAATTGATGCTGTCTCAATAACTTGCAGCTGTCTCATTATAACAAGGCTTCAGTGAGCTTCATGTATCATTCCATAGGGGCTAATGAAAGAAACAAAAAAAAAAAAACTAGATCACTGCATCATGATATCTCCACTTCAGGTAGCAGTAGTTTGAAAAAAATATATATAATATAAAATGAAATAAAAAGATCTCCGACAGGAGCATGAGTGATTGGATTGAGACTCATCATAGCACTTAAGTCAGATTTATGGCTGCATCATTAAATAGATTCCTTCTTCCTCTCTCTCCATCTTCCTTCCCTGGGTCAGAATTCCTGATGGAAGCTGCACCAGAACCATCCCCTGTCAAACCCATCTCAACGAAGCCCAGATCTCGGCTGGAAGCCAGTGATGAGGACTACCTCAGCAAGTCAGTCAAACATCTCTCTTTCCTGGAGTCCACCCCCTCCTTTCGTCTCCATGGTAATGCCGTATCCACCCCACTGGCCGCATCCCACTTACACCAGACCAAGGGACTTCTTGAACACTCTCCCTTTCATCTGGGTCGTGACTCAAAACCTCTTCCACCCAAAAAGATTACCCGAGGTAGTTTGCTTGGCTCCTTTTAACATGCTTTCTTAGAGTTTTACGTCCCATTTATGTTGACTGTGCAACTCATACATTATGATTTTTTCACTCCCTATATTTACTGAATCTGTTTTGTTTGGCTTGGTGTAGTCATCTTGTGAAAGGTTACTTGTAATCTGAAATAATGAATTACATCTTATAGTCTGTTAATGAAGTAAACTTTGTCTTTGTGAAATAAGTGATTATTTTGCCCATTTTGCCTTAGTCTGACAAAATGACATTGCCTAGTATGCTCACGAGGGGGGGGGGGGGGGGGGAGGATTTCATGAAGCTTTTTTTTTTCAGATATTTTGTCTGACAAATTGTTAAAAGCTACTGAAATCCTTGCATCTGATTGGCTGACAGCAAATTTGTCAGACATAATGCATTATGAAATGCCCCCAGGTTGAAAATTCTTCAGGTTGAAAATTCTTCACTTACTTACCAGTGACTTTTGAATAAGCATGCTGCTATCAGAATAGGTGCCAATATTGTAGTATTTGGACAATAATCAATGAGTTGGTGTTGCTGTCACTGCTTTTGTTGTTTTCTAATTTTCTTCCCCTAAACAGATATGATTCAGAAGCTGGAAATGGCCTATCCCATGAATGAGCTGGTGAGGGCACTGTTTGCCAAACAGCGCGACCAAGTCAAGTCATACTGCGAAGAGACAAAGCACAAAGTGGACTGCTATCCTCCGCTCATTCAAAGGATGAAAAAGTTGAAGCTTGACGCCTCCAAAATTGGGTGAGTTCATGTCAATTTCCCTCCTTCTCCTTTCAAGGAGGTACCGCAGCTACTTTAGCTTGCCAGTGTGTGACACTAATCCTAAGCAAAAGAGATAAAGTATTAATGCATGCAGTACTAGATACTATAATTGCTTATCAGCAATGTGGACCAGTGTATTTCCAAGTACGTTGTGTACCAGATATACAATGTATGTGTTAGCCCTTAAGACAGTTTGATCTTTCCTCCCCCCCCCCCCCAAAAAAAAGGCAATTTGCTAGGTGGCTATGATAATCATAGGCGTACCCAGGATTTTTTAGAGGGGGGTGTTCAGTGGCGTACCGTGGGTCAAGACATGGGGGGGGGGGGGGGGGAGGGCGCACCTCATGGCCGGAAGCAACATCAGAATTGCATAATTGTACAATTAAATGCGAGCGAGCGGATCGAGCGAGCTTGAAAATTTTGATATTTTACAGTCCCAAAACTGCCGTTTGTAGCTATGTATAATAATATATGTATATATATATATATATATATATATATATTTGCTTTGGAAATTAAGGGGGTTGCACCGGGTGCAACTGCTGGCAGTTGCTGGCAGTAACATCAGGAGAATGGCATAACGATTAAATGCGAGCGAGCGAAGCGAGCGAGCTTGAAAATTTTGACATTTTAAGTCCCCAAACTGCCGTTGGCAGCTATATTTTTTTGCTTTAGAAATTAAGGGGAGGGGGCGCACTGGGCGCAACTGCTGGTAATTACTGACAGCAACATCAGGAGAATTGCATATGCGAGCGAGCGAAGCGAGCGAGCTTGAAAATTTTGACATTTTACAGTCCCCAAACTGCCGTTTGTAGCTATATTTTTTCGCCTTAGAAATTAAGGGGAGGGGAAGCACCGGGCGCAACTGCTGGCAATTACTGACAGCAACATCAGGAGAATTGCATAACGATAAAATGCGAGCGAGCGAAGCGAGCGAGCTTAAAATTTTTGACATTTTACAGTCCCAAAACTGCCCTTTGTAGCTATATTTTTTCGCTTTGGAAATTAAGGGGAGGGGCGCACCGGGCGCAACTGCTGGCAATTGCTGACAGCAACATCAGGAGAATTGCATAACGATTAAATGCGAGCGAACGAAGCGAGCGAGCTTGAAAATTTTGACATTTTACAGTCCTCAAACTGCCGTTTGTAGCTATACTCGCTTTAGAAATTAATGGGAGGGGCGCACCGGGCGCAACTGCTGGCAATTACTGACAGCAACATCAGGAGAATTGCATAACGATTAAATGCGACCGAGCGAAGCAAGCGAGCTTGAAAATTTTGATATTTTACAGTCCCAAAACTGCCGTTTGTAGCTACGTATAATAATATATGTATATATATATATATATATATATATATATATATTTGATTTGGACATTAAGGGGGTTGCACCGGGTGCAACTGCTGGCAGTTGCTGGCAGTAACATCAGGAGAATGGCATAACGATTAAATGCGAGCGAGCGAAGCGAGCGAGCTTGAAAAATTTGACATTTTAAGTCCCCAAACTGCCGTTGGCAGCTATATTTTTTCGCTTTAGAAATTAAGGGGAGGGGGCGCACCGGGCACAACTGCTGGTAATTACTGACAGCAACGTAAGGAGAATTGCATAACGATTAAATGAGAGCGAGCGAAGCGAGCGAGCTTGAAAATTTTGACATTTTACAGTCCCAAAACTGCCGTTTGTCGCTATATTTTTTCGCCTTAGAAATTAAGGGGAGGGGGCGCACCGGGCGCAATTGCTGGCAATTTGATAGCAACATCAGGAGAATTGCATAACGATAAAATGCGAGCGAGCAAAGCGAGCGAGCTTGAAAATTTTGACATTTTACATTCCCAAAACTGCCGTTTGTAGCTATATTTTTTCGCTTTGGAAATTAAGGGGAGGGGGCGCACCGGGCGCAACTGCTGGCAATTACTGACAGCAACATCAGGAGAATTGCATAACGATTAAATGCGAGCGAGCGAAGCGAGCGAGCTTGAAAATTTTGACATTTTTACAGTCCCCAAACTGCCGTTTGTAGCTATATTTTTTCGCTTTGGAAATTCGGGGGGGGGGGGGGGGGGGGGGGGGTGGGGGCGCACCGGGCGCAACTGCTGGCAATTACTGGCAGTAACATCAGGAGAATGGCATAACGATTAAATGCGAGCGAGCGAAGCGAGCGAGCTTGAAAATTTTGACATTTTAAGTCCCCAAACTGCCGTTGGCAGCTATATTTTTTTGCTTTAGAAATTAAGGGGAGGGGGCGCACCGGGCACAACTGCTGGTAATTACTGACAGCAACATAAGGAGAATTGCATAACGATTAAATGAGAGCGAGCGAAGCGAGCGAGCTTGAAAATTTTGACATTTTACAGTCCCAAAACTGCCGTTTGTCGCTATATTTTTTCGCCTTAGAAATTAAGGGGAGGGGGCGCACCGGGTGCAATTGCTGGCAATTTGATAGCAACATCAGGAGAATTGTATAACGATAAAATGCGAGCGAGCAAAGCGAGCGAGCTTGAAAATTTTGACATTTTACATTCCCAAAACTGCCGTTTGTAGCTATATTTTTTCGCTTTGGAAATGAAGGGGAGGGGGCGCACCGGGCGCAACTGCTGGCAATTACTGACAGCAACATCAGGAGAATTGCATAACGATTAAATGCGAGCGAGCGAAGCGAGCGAGCTTGAAAATTTTGACATTTTTACAGTCCCCAAACTGCCGTTTGTAGCTATATTTTTTCGCTTTGGAAATTCGGGGGGGGGGGGGGGGGGGGGCGGGGGCGCACCGGGCGCAACTGCTGGCAATTACTGGCAGTAACATCAGGAGAATGGAATATAACGGTTAAACGCGAGCGAGGGAAGCGAGCGAGCTTTAAAATTTTGACATTTTACCGTCCAAAAACTGTCGTTTGTGGCTACATGTATATATATATATTTTCGCATTGGAGGGAGGGGGCGCCCGGTGCGCCCCCTGGATCCGCCACTGGTCGTCAAGGGTGTCGGTTTATGTTCATGATTGGGGGAGGTATGACCAGCGAGCTTGAAAATTTTGACATTTTACAGTCCCCAAACTGCCGTTTGTAGCTATGTATAATAATATATGTATATATAAATATATATATATATATATATATATATATATTTGGTTTGGAAATTAAGGGGGTTGCACCGGGTGCAACTGCTGGCAGTTGCTGGCAGTAACATCAGGAGAATGGCATAACGATTAAATGCGAGCGAGCGAAGCGAGCGAGCTTGAAAATTTTGACATTTTAAGTCCCCAAACTGCCGTTGGCAGCTATATTTTTTCGCTTTAGAAATTAAGGGGAGGGGGCGCACCGGGTGCAACTGCTGGCAGTTGCTGGCAGTAACATCAGGAGAATGGCATAACGATTAAATGCGAGCGAAAGTCCACTTGATATGCTTTTTCGAGCACTTAAAAGGTTTTTTTTTTGAGGGTGATATAAAATCTGATAAATTTAAGAGGGGTCTTTTGAGGGTGATTTAAATGTATAAATAGGCAACCCTAAATTTTGATATATTTTGGCGGGCGAGCGAGCGCAGCAAGCGAGCCGAAAATTTTTATATTTCAGCTTTATATACATAACATGGAATTCTTGTCATTTTTGGTTGTTAAATCTTCAAATTACAATTCTAATCATAGTGACGGCCTTATAGATAACGATTTGTTCCAACAGTGTCCAACCCCATCCCGGTAGGGACTTAAAAAAAGTCCACATGATGTGCTTTTTCAAGTACTTATAGAAGGGGTCTTTTTGAGGGTGTTTTAAATGTAATAGATATTGAAGAATTTTGGCGAGCGAGTGCAGCGAGCGAGCCGAAAATTTTTGTATTTCAGCTTACAAAACATGGAATTCTTGTCATTTTTGGTTATTAAATCTTCGAATGACAATTCTAATCAAGATATAGTGACGGTCTTATAGATAACGATTTATACCAACAGTGTTCAACCCCAATCCCATCCCGGCAGGGACTTTAAAAAAGTCCACTTGATGTGCTTTTTCGAGCACTTAAAAGGTTTTTTTTTTTTGAGGGTGATATAAAATATGATAAATTTTGATAAATTTTAGCGAGCGAGCGCAGCGAGCGAGCCGACAATTTTTGTATTTCACCTTACAAAACATGGAATTCTTGTCATTTTTTGGTTATTAAATCTTACAATTCTAATCAAGATGGGATAGTGACGGCTTCATAGATAACGATTTATGCCAACAAACTAAGGACTTGGAAAAATACTCTAAATTACTACGAGTGAGTGACCCGAAATTTTTATATTTCCACGTCATCATTACGTTTTGTTCTTCTTTTTTTTTTTGGATAAATTTTGGCGAGCGGGCGCAGCGAGCGAGCCGAAAATTTGTATATTTCAGCGTTACAAAACATGGAATTCATGTTTTGTTTTTATCTTGTTTGATTTGGTTTTCTGTTTGCGCGTCAGCTTCGCGCGCGGTGCAGTAACGTAGTATTAACACGTACTGTACACGAGTTCTTTAGTGCGTATGATATTATGTAACTCCATAATGTATCATCATCCACACAAACATTAAAACAAGGAAGAGAGAAAGAAAAAAAATGAACGCAAAAGAAAGGAAATGCGGAATTCAAAACGGAAATAAAAGCGGTAAAGACAGCTTTTGTTTCATTTGTCAACATCTAAGCATTGCTGAAGAGGGGTGTTGAATAGCTCAAACACCTCCCTCTTGCCCAAGGGGGGTGTTTGAACACCTTAAACACCCCCCTTTTGGCAAAGGGGGGTGTTTGAACACCCAAAACACCCCCCCTCGGTACGCCCTTGATGATAATGATACCATCTTATTTTATCCAAGATGACTTTCTAAGTGTGAGCACTAGCTGCTCTTCCAGAGTGCTCTGCCAATGTAAAGTCAACCCAGCTTTGTCAGGTATCCATCTTCGTTCAAGTGCAGGATTTGAATTCAGGACCTGTCAGTCCAAGTGTTCAAAGCCTTTTCCACTGCTCGCTCCACAGTGGTCCCAGCAGTCATTGCCAGTACCATGAGATATCTCAAATGTATGTTGACCCCAGTCCCTGGCTGTCATATTAGATGCTTGGCACATCTTCCTTTTACAAGATGAAGTTACTGTAAAAGTGGAAATTTTCGCGGTGTTGAAATTTTTGCGCATTTTGCACAACCAGAAACTAGTGTGAAAATAAAAGCACGCGAATATTTTTGCTTGCCATATCTTCCAGTAGTTGATGTCTTGATTCTGCAAAATTAAAAACACATGAAACTCTTCTTACCCGGCCGAGTGCAAAAAATTTACACTAATTGGTTCATTGTCCTAACTTTTCCCACCTGTATGTAATCATACAGGCAAAGAAAGAAAAAAAAAAAAATCAATTTCAACCACAGGTAAGAGACTTACACCATTGTTTGTCTTTCCCACCCCTTTATTTTTCTTTGTTTGTTTCAGATCTATTGAATCCAAGGTCATGAGTCTTCAGCAGTTGACCTCTGACCTCATTGATCAGTTTGACAAGAGTCTCCATGGCGATGACAGTGACAAGGCAGACGCCGTAATCAGGGCGGAGAAGTGGAATGTCCACATGACGGAACTGGTGGAAGAGCTCCACAATTTGATTGGTTGGTGGACAGAGCTAAGCAGGAAGGCCAGCCATGCCTCCAAAACATCAGACATGACAAAGCTACAATCAGAGGTCAGAGTACTTTGATATTGTGACATAATTGTATGTGTGACAGTTGTGAGTGTATGTATGTGTGTATGCATAGGTATTATGTGTGTCTGTGTGTATGTAAATATATAACTATAAATCCAACTTTAGGGAGACATTATATGCTCATAATTACTTTATGATAGAGAAGACACAAGACCTTAGGGAGTTGTTTAGCCCTGGCATATGTATGTGCATTTTGAATCAATGTTTGTAAGTATATTACTCATGGAATTGCTGGTCTAACATGTTTCAATTTGATATTACTGTTTTCAAGCTTATTTTATTGGCAACATAGTGTCACATGGAATTTTACTTGTCCACATGATGAAAGATATACAGTAATGAGCATTAAATCAGTCATTCAAAGCAAATCAGACGGTTTCTCACATATTGCACTTTTATTCATCGACACAAGATACATCCCGAAAACTCAGCATATAGATGGTGTCAATATATCAGAATTCTTAGAGGGTTCGCATTCTGCAGTTAAGACTTTGATTCATAGAATCTTTCATGGCAGTAAGGTGAAAACAGCTGTCTCTAGAGTGTGTATTGAATGAAATTGCATTTTATATATTTTGAAAAAAAAAATACAACAGCTGGATCATGTAGCAACTCTGAAAGGCAACATCACAAACGTAATCAGTGTGGCCATTGGCTTGAAGGAAATCCTTCAAACCCTGGAAGGGGAGGATACACCCACCCATCTCATGCATATTCAACAGATTCAAAGCAAGGCTTCTGATTGGACAAAACTCACAAGTGCCCTGCATTCTCTGGGTAGTGGGATTCTCATAGATGCTGGTAAGTTGTGATTCAAACGTAAAATGCATCACGACACTCTAATGTGTGTTGACGTGACAAGTTTTACTTTCAGCATCCACTTCAAGAAATTGGCAGCAATAACTAGTTGCAGTAGAATTTATTGTATGAGATAGTATGATGTGTACTGACAAGCATTGCAGAGTTTACAAAGATGCTGTTGGGATGCTAGCTATCAGTTCAAGTGGCAAAATGCTTGATTAGCATGGAGTTCATACCACTTCATCCAATGTTAGCTGATAATAATTGATTTGATTTTGCAAATTTATATACTGGCATCATAAAACGCGAGTTGCATTGAAAAGGTGTAAGAGCAAATTTGAAAAAAGTGTAGCCAATAATGCAATGGCACTACGCACTCTTTCGGTTGTAATTTTGATAGAAAGGACATTGTCTTGCCTCAGAAGGCGAAGAGTGATCCAAGTGATATATTTTCATTGAGCAAGTGCATACTCAGCAATGTTTTCTTCCTACTATTGTAATTGGCTTTGTTGTCATGTATTCATATCAAGATCTTCACGTCTACACTCAACAAAAGAACAATAACTAACAAAAAAAGGTAAATATACTTGTGAATGTTCACCCTTTCCAGGTGACCGATCACTGCTGGACAGGTTAGAATACCTCAACCTGGACTGGGCAGTGAGTGGCCTGGAGCTCCTGGCCACCTTCGACCGCGTGGTGCTGGGTCAGAGGTCGCCGGACTTTGACGCCATGGCGGAGGCCATGAGGTCGGGTCAAGAGGCTCCCATGCTGGAAGAGGTCAGGAGGTTAAATGTCAAAGGAAAGGAACTCAGAGAGCAGTCCAACAAGGCCATCATAGGGTGAGAACAAAAACTGAAATTTTTGTAAAGAGAAAAAGCAGAAGTCATCATATTGTCTGTATGAAATATAATTGCACTGTTCCCTTGTTTCTCCTCTTCCACAGTTGGCTTCCAGAAAAATCAGATATATTATGTGCTGACATGTGAATATAAAAGCCTATCTGATTTGCGCATTGTTTTCCTGTACTGAGATACATGAAATGCAACATACAAGAATCTGTTGTTGATGTATTTTTTTTTCATATAGTTAGATAGTCTCCCTGTTTCTACGTTCACATTTTGTCACCATGCAAGTGAGCTGTAACTTACAGAAATGTACTATTCCTCATCCCCCGTCCCTTGTGCAGGTGCTTCGACGTAGGCAAGCAGATTAATCTGACCCAGGCACTGAAAGATCTGGACCTCTCCACCAATTCCCTAGCAACAGCAGCCATCTCCATGGTTACCATCTCTCAGGGTCAAATGTCATCGGATGTTGAGTTCCGCCTGCACAGGGTCAGCTTGCTTCACAGGGAATGGCTGGTGAAGGTATGTCAAGTGGAAGTTTTTTCTTTCAGCTGAATGCTCCAAAATGTGAAAGTTAATTTCTGCAGTTACATACAGCTCACATATGAGTACAATATCATTGCTCTTGTTACGCACGATTGGATTTTAGAGATGAATTTTGCAATATCAGGCTTCTCAGTCGATACTTATATTATCAAAACCTTCAGGTTAGCTTGCAAAGAAGGTGTATTTTTTTTCTCTTTTTCTCTCAAGGTTAGACTTATCATGGCACTAGATATTTATATAATACCCTAACTAGACTCTTCAATCTCATGGTTACGTGTTAAGGAGGGAAGGATTCCTGTTGGTAATAAAATGCTTCCTAGTAAGAGCTTTCCAGTTGAGAGGATTAGATCTTATTGCTGTTCTGTTCCTGTTCTCTCAGTGTAACGTGCATATGAGAGTGAAGATATGTAAACTAATTCAGCCACATCATGGTCTTTAACCCGTTGAGGATGGTTTGATTTTGCTACAACACACATTTCCCATAGACACCTGCCCGAGTTTACTCAGGAATTGTCCTCAACAGGTTAAAGGTCCTTTTGGTTGCTCTTATTCTTCATTACTTTTCAACATCTATGAGATTTTTACCATCGAGATTGTCATGCTCTTTGTGTTTCAGACTCAGCTAGTGGAATGTCTCATAGACAGCCTGGTGATTGAGATGCTGATACCCCTTGACCGGCTGACCGGGGCAGCTCTTGCTGCCAGGCAAGCACAGGGTAAGACTACATCCCAGATACTTAGCATGTGTCATCATTAGTGGAAGGGATTTGTGAATGGCAAATGATAGATTTTCCTTCTTTTGTATCGTTTTTCTGTCGATATATCCTTTTTTTATTCAAATTTATGAAGTTCTTCCGTCGTGATGTTTTCATTGCAACTGATTGACAAATTGCCCTACATCGACGTAAATAAGCACTGAATTGATCAGTGTTTTAGTAGTAGCCATGATAAAAATCATGGGCGTACATACTCGAGCAGGATTCGAACCCACGACCTCCTGATCACCGGACAGGCGTCATCTCCACTAGACCACCGAGCTTTCGCCCGACAGCAAGTGTTGGTTCTAATCCTTATAGCATGCAGCGGGTACTGCTTTTGTTATTCAAATTTATGAAGTTCTTCCGTCGTGATGTTTTCATTGCAACTGATTGACAAATTGCCCTACATCGACGTAAATAAGCACTGAATTGATCAGTGTTTTAGTAGTAGCCATGATAAAAATCATGGGCGTACATACTCGAGCAGGATTCGAACCCACGACCTCCTGATCACCGGACAGGCGTCATCTCCACTAGACCACCGAGCTTTCGCCCGACAGCAAGTGTTGGTTCTAATCCTTATAGCATGCAGCGGGTACTGCTTTTGTTATTCAAATTTATGAAGTTCTTCCGTCGTGATGTTTTCATTGCAACTGATTGACAAATTGCCCTACATCGACGTAAATAAGCACTGATTTGATTAACAAAAGCAGTACCCGCTGCATGCTATAAGGATTAGAACCAACACTTGCTGTCGGGCGAAAGCTCGGTGGTCTAGTGGAGATGACGCCTGTCTGGTGATCAGGAGGTCGTGGGTTCGAATCCTGCTCGAGTATGTACGCCCATGATTTTTATCATGGCTACTACTAAAACACTGATCAATTCAGTGCTTATTTACGTCGATGTAGGGCAATTTGTCAATCAGTTGCAATGAAAACATCATGACGGAAGAACTTCATATATCCTTTTTTTGTTGTTGTTTTAATTAAAGACAGAGAGCTGCATTGGGGAGTATTACATAGTGTGCTTATCAGATAGTCAAAATCATTCAAACTAAATTGAATGAGATGTGGCTAGTGTAAAATGGCAGAGAGGGCTCTTTGATGAGATGATATTTGATGCTGGTCTTGGATGGGCTATAAAATTTTGTGAATTGGAGCCGATGGCCTTTTTGGCAGCATGAAATTGCAACCGACATCCAGTGCATATCTTGGCGCTCGCGAAATTTGCGAAATTAAAATGCACGTGAACAGTCCTTGTGTTACGGTATATACCTTGTAAGTACTTACCTCATTAACCTGACTGAGTTATCTTCGTCCTGATGGTGTTTCAGGTCCTTCCAGGCAGCAGATCATGGAAGAGTTCCAGGCACAGGCCGATGGACTCAGCCAGGCCGTGACCAAGATCAGACAGGACTGTACCATGCTGCTCCAGGGGGTGTCCAACCTCCCTGAGAGGGACACCATCTTTGAGTGTGTGGACACCCTGGCGAGGATCACCCCTAGTGTGCTCTTGAAGATGCGGCAAATGGCAGGTGAGATGAGCAAGAGATCCCATATACATAGCAAACGTATATTTATGGACACACACGCATGCACTCACACAAGCAAGCACAAGTTAGGAAGCAATTCACTGATCCCCACAAGGGTGTCCATTTTACTAAGAGGTTTGCCATTATAAATAGCTGCAAGCAGTAACTAGGGTATCTGCCGAGGAAAAAACAACCAGTCAGTCATAAATAGTTTGTTAAATGCTATCAGTCCAATGGCAATTTTTTGTATTTACTGAAATTGCAAGTCTTCCTCTGAACTTGGTCCCTGACTTGCCCACTGATATGTGTGCCACACTATTATTGGGATGAGCACACTGGCACATTGGTATATAGTGATGCTGCTCCATATACATAAGCTATGACAGTTAGAGACTAGAATTGATTAAAAAAACCACCATTCTAGGAAGGAAATGAAATTTTCTGTAAATATTTCAATGGAATTAGTTATAGTTTTTAAAATCAATGAGGGAAAATGGAAGGGTAAAGCCAAATTGTCCTGAAAAGTGGTTTCTGGTTCAGAAGCGATGAAAATGAGACATAGAGAGTTTGTTACATTGAATCTTGTCACACTTAGACGTTGTTCCTGTCAAAGTAGTTGCAGATTGTCGGGTGAGCGCTGTACCTGTGATTATGACAAGGAGAATGACAGGCATGAAAATGAGGCAAGTGAAATACACGAGGTTTTCAGCAATTGTCTCTTCTTTGGCTTTGGAGAATTATCAATGTACCACACTCAGAAATCAGAGTGCAATTTGTACGTGGGAATAGATTTAAAACATGATTGTTACATCGAAACTCTTCTTTCCAGATGGCTCCTCTGTAAGTTCTAATAGTGATGTCACGAATCAAAAGCGGGAGTGGGCGTGTTACACCAACGCCCTGATCTCTGCCATCAACAGTCTTCCGGGCGTCGACTTCGCCATCAAACAAGGTAAGACAAATTGATCTGGGCCCTGTTCTATCAAACGATATAATCAATTGTAAATTCCCTTACCACACAGGCTGCCTAGACCTATGATAGAAATCAACTATATAATTGAATTATAACTCTTCGTAAAACAGGGGCCAGAGATGTTCATCCTGAAAGAAGTAAGTAATGGAAACTTCACACCAGCCCACCTCCTCAGCACAATTTACACGTTATGATCCTAGAGCTGCTATCACAAGCTGAAAATAAATGAGGACATGAGGGAAAGTATGTAATTCTCTATGGCCATTATCAAGACCCCTTGGGAATGTAGTTGCTGCCATTTGCTTTAACTGTTTTTGTTGTTTCCACCATTACTGTAGGTAGAGTCTGAAAATAAGACAGTAGTCCTGCACAAATGATTACTGGCGCAGTATTCTTCAGTGAAAAGTTGAAAATACCCTGTTTTCTCTCGTGCAAAACTTTGTCAGTGATTGGGATAAGTATGCACCAGTTTTGTTGCGATTTAGGCAAAGATGTGTAAACTTCATTGAAGTGTTATCAAGAGCTATGGCAATGTTTTTCTGATATTGTCCCCCTCTTTAAGCTACCTTTGCAAACCAAGTCACTGAGGTGCAAAAATTCACAAATTTTGTCCTGTGTTTTTGTGACAGAGATGACAAGATCTCTGCTGCAAGACAAGTCACCAACTCCTCCTGGCGCCAATGCGTCCCTCCTGAACACCAGCTTCCCCACCCCTATGGCAGGAATGGGCCAGCCTGCTTTCTTCAGCCCGCCCACCATTCCACAGCTCACTCCTGAGCAGTGGCGGTTGCTGCAGACTTTGCCACAACAAGGTGAGTATATAATGTTTATGTGTGTGTGTGTGTGTGTGTGTATGTGTGTGTTCTCACCAATTGATATATCATAATTCAATGAGGAGCTGTTGGTACACAGTGGGTAAAACCATGAATTGCAGCAAACAACAACAACAACAATAAAACCCTGAAGATTTTCTGATGCTGTTTTAGTTTCCATATTACACATGAGTGTGCGGACCTCCAGGAATAGTGTCGATGCTGTATTCATAAAAATACTGCATGTGACAAGTTATTCCTTGGAGATTCATTTGGCTGTGAATATCATGATGTTTCCAGATGATGTGTGGAAGAAACAGGACTTGCTAGTTTTTATGAATGTTTGTGAAGAGCAGGCTATTGCAGCCGTATGAAATAGCATGCATCATGTTGTTTGCAATACTACATAGTGTGCCATTTATTTTTACATTTGAATGTACACATCAAGTGCGGAAGCAATAACCTACATCACACATCTTTTGGTAAGTAGTGCTGACCTCCCCAAGTGGTGAAGGCTGTTTTATACCAGCCTTTGCTGTTCTTGTTTGTTTTGCATCTTTGTTGTTGTTCTGGAAGTGTATTTTCCTTTTCCACAGAAATATGGGGAGTGGATATTCAATCCAGTAACTGGTGTGTGTATGCATATGACTGTCATATGTCATATTGTATTGAGCTTGAAAGATTTATCTCGTGTACCAGGTGTTCCAGTCATCCAGACTCCACCAGGAGGAGGCTCACCCTATTTCCATGGCAACCATCCTCATCACATGTCGTCCGGGATGACCACACCCATCCGCAACATGACAACACCGCGGATCGTGGAGCCATCTTCTGCATCTCCAAGGTCTGTCTTCTCAACACTGATGTGTGTCTGTACAGATGTTATTTCTGGAGTACCGGTACTTGTTATGACCTACATGTTCAGCAACACAGGGACTGAATGCCATGACTACAAATAGATTTGTATCCCAACTAGAGGAACCTCAGAATCTTTGCTGTGTGTCATCTTAGCACCATATCTGTTTTTGATGTACCATGGTCATTAGCACTTCCACAAGCTTTAGTTGCCGGACAAAATACTTATATAATATTGGATGGCCTTGAGATTAATACAAGGAAATATTGGACGAGCTATGCACAAATATTGGACGAGTCGAAGACGAGTCCAATATTTTGCTTAGCGAGTCCAATATTTCCTTGTATTAATCGAAAATAGGACATTCAATATCATCATTATTATCCTACAGAGGATTTTAGCAAAGAATGTTTTCACTCAGGCCTACCCTTTCTGTCTCCGACTCCGAGTGCTGTTCCTACTGTGTAGTGATCGGGGGGGGGGGGGGGGGGGGGGGGGGGGGGGGGGGGGGGGGGGGGGGGGGGGGTGTTTCACAAAGCCGTTCTTAAAGTTAAGAAGGACTTAAGTGCGACTGGTGATCAGTTCTTGTGTGCCATACCTATTAGAATCTCAATAATTCAGCACAAGAACTGATCACCAGTCGCACTTAAGTCCTTCTTAACTTAAGAACGGCTTTGTAAAACACCCCCCTGACATGGGGTATGGTACATGTACACTCTTCAGTGCAAGTTAATCCACTTCAGTCTCTGATAAAACAGTGATCTATGTATCCAAGGTAGCCGTCATGTTACTGTTTAGCTAATTAAGACCAGAAATAGATGTATTTGTATCCGAGATCTGAGAAAGAATTCACGTCATATCTATACCGTAGATCGTGAAAGATCGAATTAGGCTACTACTACCACAACTAGTCCTACTGTGCTGTATATAACGTATTGTACACACGTACGTACATGTACAGTAACTGTAATGACATCGCGCATGCAAATGCAAGCGCAGCGGCGGTGGCCGGCTACATTATATCGCGCGCGCGGGCTATCTAGCAGTAGCGCTGAGCATGCAGAGCTGCAGATCAATCGTCGCCTTGCGCCTGCATGCACAAAAAAATGCAACTTGTTTTCATCAAACCTAAATTTAACTTCCTGTTATGAAAGTGATATTTTGAAAAATTGTGTGAAAAACAATTTCAACTAATATATGAAATGTGTTTGTATAAACACAGAATTTTAGAAGAAACGATATTCTAGTTAATTCGTGATTGACCAATCACAGACGTTTTTACTTCTTATTTCATGTCATCTCGTATATATCTCAACCAATCACGGTGCAGTTTATTAAAACTTTAGGGAATCCCCCTCTTGCCGTCCAATATTTTAAATATTGGTCGCCTCGGCAAAAAATATTGGTCGAGTTCAACAAACTTTTTAAGTGGGTTGGAGGTTATGAGGTGCGTCGACAAAATAACACTTGTATTTGGGCTCTAAAAATCCTCTGTATGGATAATAATCAAATATATTGTAGTCCTCTTATTGCAAAGTGTTGAGTGCCGTCTTCTATTGGTAGTTGGTCTTTGAAAAATGTCTCCAAATGTTGGATAATGCCGTTATTGGCACTTAAATGGAAATGTGGAGGTGTTGTGGATGAGTTGATAAGAACACATGCCTCTGAATCACATGAGTGTGGTTTGGGTTTGTGGGTTTGATCCCAATAAAGGCCTACACTACATGTTTGCCCTTCAGCAAGGCACTTTGACAACATTGCTGCTCTCCACCCGGGAGTAAAAATGGGTACATGGTAGGATGAGAATGATATTTGATCAGCATGTGCACTCCTGTAAGATGACGACTGCCTGGAATTTGTCCCAGGGAGTGGAGAGTGAGTGCTGTCAGTGCTGGTTGGGAGTAATGTAGGCCTATCCAGTGACTGGGGTAAGAATCATACTTATGTACCTTGAGCACTCTTCAGAGTGGTTTGGCACCATATTAGTCATACATGTATATATACCTGTATTATTACTATAATGCAAGTCATCCCACTTAAAGGAGACCTCCGGATGATTTTCAGATTTTTACATTTGAACAACTATAAATTAGTTATACTGAGGACAGAGTTTCAGAATTTGTGATAATTGGGATGAAGAATAAGAATATTTTCAAAATTTAGAACAAATTGCAATGAACAAGGATGATGACATGGCAGAGTCACCATAAGAATGCATGAGTTGGGGCTCAAGGAAGCAGAACAAAAGAAGAAGGCATGCATAGATTAAACACAGGTGAACTCGCAAGCAAGCGGTATTGTAATAGAATTACACTGCTACATTTCTTAAATATGTGAACCTCCTATGTCATCACCCTTGTTCAGTGTAATTTGTTTAAGGTTTTTCAAGCTATTGTTTCTCTGCTCAAGAAACACAATAAATTCCACAAATCTATACATGGAGTTGTCGATTTATGTACTACATGATGTGAAATTATGAAAATCGTCTGGAATGTCCCTTTAATAGGAGTAATGATATTTCAAAACAATTTTAATTTTTATGCAAGTCATGTCTATCCAATCAGAATGACGACAAGTGACCAATTCAAATCTCTTTGTCTGGGTTTTGTCTCCTAGGCAACAAGGTGCCAGCGTTCATGACCTGTCTCCTGGTCGTCTGAGGTCACTTCATCACAGCTTCCACAGCAGCCATGACCAGGTGGACGCTGGTGACCGGAAGGTGGCGACATCAAAGAAGAAATCAGCACAGACTGAGACAGACTTGGGTACAGCTGGGTGAGTTCAGTTTTGATTCTGCTTTCAGTAATTTGTCATTTTTTTTTTTTTGGGGGGGGGGATGGAGGAGGGGTTGTCATCTCACATATTCACAGTACCATATGAAAAATTGAATTATTGATATCTCATGCAATTGTTTATCATAACCTTTAGCTTGAAAATGTCTTTTTTTGTCATTGGAGACATGCTAATATTTAACTGCACCCTTGATACAATGTTGATCTGACAGTGTGTTCGAAATATCCTATTGCATTTTATGTGGATGGTTCCATATGATGTCTTCATATTGATAACATATTTGGGCTAGTGTAGATTAAGCAAAAAAAGGAAGTCCAATATTGAGTCACACTCCAAGGTTCTGTCATCAAATTAGAAAGTTGGTATCAAAGTAAAATGCAGGTTAATGTTCAAATTGATTCTCAGGAATAGAATAAAATCAGACCAACTCAGTGGCAGAATATTCATTAGAAAATCTGGCACACAAGAAACTTAAGTGATATTAAAGGCTCACATGTTTCCCTTGAAACAGGGATGTCCCTTGCCATCACATATACAAATGAGATGGGGAAATAATATCATCATCCCCACCCCCCCCCCCCTGACTCTACCCATGGTTAGGACAAAAATATACTAGGAATCATATGAATGAGTATTAAGCATCCTTTTGCCGCAAAACCTTCTCCCCTGTAAAGGCCATAATTTATTGTGTCATTGATATCCACAAACTAACATTACTTTTGTATTGTTCTATCTTACTTTGCAGCCCTTTTAGGAGCAGACATCTTGGACTGGGAGAGTAAGTTGCACGTCATTTTGGTTTATAATGAGTTTTATCATCTTCAAAGACACACGGCAAGAATATTCCACAAATTAAAAACATTGTTATGATGTAGCTATGTAATTGTCCTGAATTGGTAGGACTTAGCTAATAATGTATTGATGGCTAGTTGTAGGGCACGGTATGGTGTAGTTCCTCTGATTGACCTGAAATCCTAGTGCTATCAAGGGTCTTTATTGTAAAATGGTAAAATGTGAACCTTTGGAATATAATGTATATCGGTATGTGCAACTGACATGTGTAAAATTTGTACTTGTATCTGAAACTTTGTGAATAAGCACTTTTGAGTATTAATAAGGAAAGACGTATAAACTGGCATTGATGCTGACTATAATGGACCAAAAAGTGACACACCCATCGGTAGTGGAGAAGTTAAGTTCCTTTTTTTTTTCTCGATCTGCTTTCTCAGCACGCCCAGGTCCTTGAAGATGAAGTCTGCGAGTACGTCCAGCCTGCTGTCGGTCAACAGCAACGGGGTATCCGAGAGTGGCTCGGTCCAGTACTCTAACTCAATCACGGTCAGTACAGACCACAACTTTATCAATATCATCAATATTTAACAATTTTAATCAGTCAATCATGGAGTCTGCTGTGGCTATAGAAGTCATGATATACAGGTGCAATCTTCATCTAGGCTTTGACCAAGCTGGTTTACTACTTATAACTAGTGCTTTTCTCTTTTGCAGACACGATGTGGTGTGACTTTCTTGTTTACTCATCATTTGATGATAATAATTCACAATATTTGTAAAGCTCTCATCACATTCAAATGTCTCTAAGTGCTGAGAAGAAAGAGAAAAAGGAAAGAAGGTACAGTATCAGAATGTTCAGATGTAATGACAATTACTAGTTGCCCATGCTACGGCATGAGACTGTTGAAGGAAGAAAATATAAATATTTAATATTTGCATATAGAATATGTTTCATTATGATACTGAATGTGCATCTCGTAATGTGTCCTTTCAAGGGTCTGTGATGGTGCATGTATGTATTATTTATTTCTATATGCAAAATGTTGATGGTATCTTCACCCTTGGTAAAATGGAAGGCATAAGAAGCTGAAAAGCTGTGGTTGTACTGTATGGGTTCAATTGTTCCCTGTCTGCTGTTAAAATATTGTGATGCTCTCTTGGTCACTCAGGCCGCGGCCCTGGCTCTTCAGCAAGAGACTGACCGCTGGGAAGAGGACAAGAATGAGATCATCAAGGTGGCAAGGGTCATGGCCGGTCAGATGGGACTTCTGGCCAAGTATGCACGCAGACATTCCTGCATTGAGGTAAGCGAGTGTCTTCTTTCAATTCAATGCGCTTTAATTTGAAGTTTCTTCATGCATTTTTACTTCAAATATTATGATATTATGAAGAATGAATGACAGAGATACAAATGTCAAAGAAAGATGAGATGTCGCAATGTATACAAATATTGTACATCATAAAATTTCATATAGAATATACATTTCAACGACAGGATACGTAACAGAGTAAGTATCATGAGTAAAGTATCATAACTCTAATTGAATGGCATATAAACATGAAGTGTGTATTATGCACACAGTATAGTTGTCCCCGCCGAACGAGTTCGAGCAGGGGACTATGAAACGGGCTCCGTACGTGTGTGTGTCCGTCCGTCTGTCCGTCCGTCCGTCCGTCCGTGTGTGATCAAAATGTTGAATTTGCTACTTCTCTGTCATTTATGAGCCAATTTTAATTCTGTTTGCTTTATATGATAGCACTACATGGGAGCTTTGTAACTTCTACACAGAATTTCAGTTGTGACCTTTGACCTTGACCTTTGACCTATATTGTACATTTTGCTTCAAAATGCTACTCCTTCGCCATTTCTACCCCGATTTCAATTCCGTTTGCTTTGTGTGATGGCACTAGGTGAGGGCTTCAAAACTTGTATACAGAATTTTGACCTTTGACTTCTTTGACCTTTGATCTTGATTTTTGACCTATATTGTACATTGCTACAAAATGCTACTCCTTCGCCATTTCTAACCCGATTTAGATTCCGTTTGCTTTATGTGATGGCACTAGGTGAGGGCTTCAAAACTTGTACACAGAGTTTTGACCTTTGACTTCTTTGACCTTTGACCTTGATTTTTTACCTATATTGTACATTTTGCTACAAAATGCTACTCCTTTGCCATTTCTAACCCGATTTCGATTCCATTTGCTTTATGTGATGGCACTAGGTGAGGGCTTCTAAACTTCTACACAGAATTTTGACCTTTGACTTCTTTGACCTTTGACCTTGATTTTTGACCTATATTGTACATTTTGCTACAAAATGCTACTCCTTCGCCATTTCTAACCCGATTTCGATTCCGTTTGCTTTATGTGATGGCACTAGGTGAGGGCTTTAAAACTTGTATACAGAATTTTGACCTTTGACTTCTTTGACCTTTGACCTTGATTTTTGACCTGTATTGTACATTTTGCTACAAAATGCTACTCCTTCGCCATTTCTAACCCAATTTCACTTCCGTTTGCTTTATGTGATGGCACTAGGTGAGGGCTTCAAAGCTTCTACACAGAATTTTGACCTCTGACTTCTTTGACTTCTGACCTTGATTTTTGACCTATATTGTACATTGGCTACAAAATGCTACTCCTTCGCCATTTCTAACCCGATTTCGATTCTGTTTGCTTTATGTGATGGCACTAGGTGAGGGCTTCAAAACTTCTACACAGAATTTTGACCTTTGACTTCTTTGACCTTTGACCTTGATTTTTTACCTATATTGTACATTTTGCTACTAAATGCTACTTCCGGCGGGGACATACATTGTATATTACGCACCGCGTAATTTCTACTTTTCCTTGTTTTAACTGACTTGTGCTTTTGCTACTTAGTAGGTATTTGAGGTAAAGATAGTAACTGGCTGGTTCCTCTTGGTGCCATTTATACCTTAAAGGGGAAGGCTAGTAACTGATCAGTGGGAATCAGTGGAAATGCTGGGAGATGATTGTTCCAATCCTTATGGGATTCATTCAAGAGTTCATTGTATATCTATTGTTGTGTGAAAATGATTTGCTTCAGAACGGTCTCATATTCAAGTAATGTGCAGTTTAATGCTTCCAGGTTAGCGTCCCTGGTCAGTGACGGAGCATTAATCTGCACATTACTTGAATATGAGACCGTTCTGAAGCAAATCATTTTCACACAACAATAGATATACAATGAACTCTTGAATGAATCCCATAAGGATTGGAACAATCATCTCCCAGCATTTCCACTGATTCCCACTGATCAGTTACTAGCCTTCCCCTTTAATTGACCATCTGTAAGAATGTTATATTTTGTCTTTTTCATCAAATCCAGTCAAACTTATGTTTTCTTGGACTTAATTATTTTGGTGTGGATTTTACGTATTGATTTGGATGCACATTTTATCTTTATCTTCATCCCACAGGACAAAAGGGATTTGATCTCCACAGCCAAGGCCATCGCTGCTAATGGAGCCGTCATCGTCAAGTTTGCTGACATCATTGCGAAAAACTCTGTCGATCACAGGTGAGCAGTGGAGAATGGCTTCATGGCTGTCTGTTAGTTAAATGTGTTAAAAAAGTTTCAAGTATGCAAAGGATATATGCCTTGGAATTGTCTCAACATGTGTGTATGGATACATGTATGTGTCTGTCTGCTGAAATGATGTGATTTTCATGCATGTCACTACGTTCCATCAAAACATATTCCCTCTGAATTAGACTTTGATTAAGCAGGAGTTGAATTAAACAGCCTACTTTACTCAGAACGTTTTTTGTTTTGTTATGTTGTTTGATGATATGGCTTTCCTTGTTTCAAACTGCCTAATTCAATCTAATAGTACTTTTATAGGGTTTCGTCCTAATAATTCTTGACAGAAAAACTATATCACACTTAATTCATTATTTGGTAGATCAAAAATTTTAATTTGAGGGATGAGTGAGTGAAACAACAACTTCACTCATGAATGTTACCTTTGCAATGAGCTCAAACTTTATATGTCACCCACCGGATGGACAGATTCGCGGAAGAACTCCGTGCCGAATCTCAGCACATCCCGTCCCTCAGCACCCAGCTAAACATCTTGGCCAGCGTCAAGGCTGCGACCCCGGATGACCTCACGTCCAACGCCATGCTGGTGAAGAACGCCGAGAACCTCATGGGTGCCGTGGTGAAGACTCTGAAGGCAGCAGAGGCGGCCTGCGTCAAGGTGAATGAACTTAACGATACTCACGATTCTCAACGAATGGCAGTGTGAAATTGATTGATATAATGTATGAGTGTGCTTGTCTTCTTTGTGGAAAAATTGCTGTGTGTTAATGTGCTTAGATATTGCTTGTATGTACACATCAACTCTTCTGACTACTCAGCTTTGGAATGTGATACATCATGTTTGGGTTATGTGGTCAAGTGGGAGATTATACCGTCAGAAATGACATAGCAATATCACATCAAGTGAGACTGAAATATTGATACCTCATATGTGCATCTGCTGATAGATTAACAATGTTTGGCTTCCTTTATTTCGTTTTTTTTTCATGCCACTGACATCCAGGGCTTGCAGTCCAGTGATGGGGGAGAGCCAAATTCGGACGCGGATGAACAGGAGGCAAAGGCGCTGGCTATGCAGTGGAAGCGCAAGCTGCACCGCCATCGCCTGATAGAAGCGTCCAGCGAGGATACTGACCACCTGGGCCTGAGAAAGATCAAGAAGAACATCTCGGCGCCCTCGCTCACCGAGATTGTGATGAAGTAATGACGAGCCAGGTGGTAGCATCTCTGTGTTACTCACAAGTTTACACTGTTGGATGTAGCTTTCTGCATTTTTAACTTCTCACAGGCAAACTTGGGGAAAAACTTACTTTTCGTGTATTCAAATGGTTTCAGGTCCAGGTGTCATGATGATGATATCAGTGTGCCATGGTACATCATACCTGGGTATTAGGGGTTTATCTTTTATCAGGGCACTTAAAGGTTTTAGTCGACAGTATTTTGTAAAGTACTTAAGATACAGAATGCGATGTTATACCATCATAAGTGCTTAAGAATGAATTCATTCAGTTTACAGAGGAAGTTACAGATTGTGTGGATGTGAAACACCTCATGGGAAAGCCATCATGGACAAAAATCCAGTTATTGTCATTGTAGTGCTGCATTGTAGTAAGAAATCACTGCTGAACCATTGTATCTATGTAATGAAACTTTGTTGATAATAGATTGGCGTATCAAAGATATTGTAACTATCATGGCCATTTTTTTAAGCCAATATATATTGACTTTTTCACCTTGAGTACCAAAGAATATCTTTATGCTGTGTATCCATCTTGTCATACATTCCATATCATGTCTGATTGATTGAGCAGGTTTGAGATCAAAACTGTAGCACCGTATTTCATAGAATATTATGATACAGTATATCCTGACTGAAAGTATTCATTAAAATGTTACTTCGTATGAAACAGTCAACCTTGCTTAAGTCAACCTCGCATAAGTCGAATAATTGCCGAAGTAGAAGGTCTCTTCAAGTCCTCTTCTCTCTATATTCTATTGATGATTTTAATCTCTCATAAGTCGAATTTTCTCTTAGTCGCAGCTATTTCTTCAGTCCAAATAGATTTGACATAGGCAAGCTTGACTGTACATTAAATTTGTTGTTCAAAGGACATGTCATGTGCAAACACAAGCAAAAGAAAATTATAAAACATGCCAAATTTTTGCAAATGTCTTCAAATGCTTGCTTGTAGCAAACTCATTTTGATATCTTCCAAGCATTAGACACCTGTAAGTTTTTATGTCGTGGAATGTCAGCCAGTGACCTTCATAACATCCTGGCACCAAAGTTAATGTACACATGTAATGTGTTCTGGCAGAGTTTTGCTTTCCTGTTAGTGACTGCCACCATGATATATATCAAACCACCCAAATATCCCACTCATGTTTTGATCAACCAAGAAAGAATGCCGTCAGTGATATTGTGTTTGTTTCTCTTTTTCTAAAGAGAGGCCCATTTGCACAAGTGTCTGCAGTCTACAAATGACCAAAGAATTTACATCTGAGTGTGTTACAATATATTATGTTCATGTCGTTGATTTGCATCTTATTATTAGTATTTTTTTTTTTTTGCAGGTTTAAAACATGTTGGAAGTCTGTAGAAAGAGAAGAAACATTATGATTGACAGCTCAACCTTTGCATTCATAACCTACACAACTGATAGATATTGAAATATTATTTGATGCACTGTGTATGATTTTGCTTGTCTGCGTACCACCTACAAACTTAAAGTAGTTTTTTTTATTTGTTATTGAATTGAAGTCATATTGTTAGAGGTTTTTCATTTCACATTCCATTTTAACAGTTGCATTCATGTCTTATCTTATTTATTATCTTTAGGCATTGTAGCCTTTCTGTCTCCACTTGCTGACAAACTTTCCTGATTTCCAGTAAATTGTTACTTTCTTGTTATGACAATACCGATGATGATGATCTTATTTTGTATAAGAGAAAGATGATCACATTTTAACCAACACTACTTTCTCAGTTTATGGACATAAAAAAAAATACATGAATAAAAATGTTCTGGGTTTTCTTGAAAATTCACTCTAAATGTTTCTTGAAAGAAATTTCTCTGAGATTCAGAGGAGAAAATGTGCGTAGACAGCTGCATTTTTTAATGATGTCACAAACAACAAATATGACACTTTGTCTTCCAAGTGCTCCATTTTATTTTATTTTTTTGTACTGGCTTTACTGCCTTGAAAGGTTATTGGTGATGCGTGCCAATATTGTTAAAACAAGGTACTGAATGCAAGGAACAAACACCACATTTTAGTTTGTTAATTTGTTTTGTGAAGAAACTTTGTGCTAAATCTGCTAATTACTACAATGTATTTCTCTCATCTCTCATTCAAAGTTCTCATTCCAGCTGTATAGACACATCTCCAGCTTTGTCTGTCTGTGTGTTACTCTGTTTGTGTGTTTCTCATCTCTACCCATATGTTAGCATCTGTGTGTACTGTATCTGTTGTCGCCTTGTATGTTTTCCCTCATACAGGTACAAGAAAAATCTGATTTATGGACACTCTTCTGCACTATTGTGCCACATCATTCAAGTTTTTAATCACGGTTGTATTCTTTGTTCTCCCTTTTCTTGCTCTCCCCCCCCCCCCCCCCCCCCATCTGAATTCCTTTGTGTGACTCATTCAATTGTCTTCACCAAACTCATTATATTCTGAAATATATCCATGTGTGTGTGTTCAGAATGGTATATCAGCACTTTTGCAGTGTACTACATGTATTTTAATATGTCTTCAACGGTGTGCTCATGTGTTGTACATTTGTAATACTGTACCTATCTTATTCAATTTCTTCAATGATGCACATGTACATTTTCTCAGGTTTATAAAGATACTTCAGCAGAATCATACGTGTGTACAATTTTGAACTGTCCGTCTGTATATTTTGCTTACAACATTGCTGTGGCTGAGACATATCAATCTTTTACAATAAATCAGAGAAATCAACAAGAAACGTGATATGTGTTCTTTTTATTCATCCTCGAGTTCCATGATTTTGCCATCATGAGGTTATTCATCTACTCGAGAGTAAATATGACTGACTTGTTGGATATACGGTGTACAGAATTATACATGTTCATGTACCTGTATTCCACTGTCCACATGGATAACAGATGACATAACTCTCAGCTATACATGATTTTATTTTACTTCCATGCAACTGCAGTGTTTATCTGCAAGTTTGCCCATGATTAAAATTTTTCGGCATTACCTTGATTTACCAAGTGTGATCTCAGATCCCCGTTACTGGAAATTTTTGTTCACTGCACTGTATGTGAAAAAATCAGTCCATTTGATGGGTATGTATACCAGAAAAGAAGGTGCATGGAATTTCCAAAATTCAAAATCTAGTCATTTGTCTCTTCATATTATACAAAGTGATACTTCACTGACTTGCTGCTCATTATGTATTTGAGCTGCATTTACAGAAACATATTACTTTCATGTTCTTATAGTCGCATCACTTGCCTAGTGCCATAGAAATTCCATACACTTGCTCGGCATATACAGTGCAGAAATTAGCTCTTTTTAAACCGTAGTGCCGTCTGCTTTTGACACAGGCCTACTCCGTTGTTGTTGTTGTTGTTTTGTTTTTGTTTTTGGGTTTTTTTTATGCGTGTGTGTGTGTGTGTGTGTGTTTTAATGCTGGCGCCTATAACTGTAGTAATTGCAGGGAACACAATGTGAATTTCCAGCTATTTCTTGCTGATTCAATTCGACGCTTTGACATGCTATCTTCCTACAATAACCTAAATTCATCCGCAGTTTATACTTTCCATCGTATTCCTTTCCCAACCGAAATAAACATAGAAAAGTTCAGAGAGAAGTATAGAAAAGTTCAGAGAATATGAAAATGGAGCGCCCGCTCCGGGCGAGCTGCTGGGCAATTTAAGCGCGCAGTCTAACGTCAGAGTAGGAATATGACGTCCTTTTCGTAGTCCGTCTGCGTCAGAGCCGACCGCGTCCCGAGTTGCTCCAACACGGGGTACGATTTGCGGATCTTGCGGTACAGACAGAGGTCTTCTCGCGGGGTGGAGGAGCGAAGATTCTCGTGAAGAAATTGTGATAGTGCCCTCTCTGTCTGATTGTCCAGCTCGTGATTCAGCTTGGCTTTCTGTTTTTCTCGCTTTTCTCTCGTCTCCTTGAGCTGTTGACAAATTAGATAAAAACCTAATTTGATCTCATAACGATTTTTTTTTCTTCAATCCGTACCCTCTGCATGAATTTCATGGTCACCACAGTTTGCAAACACATTAATGTTGAACACACCTCAAAAACTATTTTCGGCAACCCCTAGCCCAGCCCCCCTCCCCACCCCCGGCACTTCAATGCTGCATTTTTCAACATCAATATTCACTTCCATTTTCGGTATGACTAATACAGTACTGTCCCCCTCCCCACTGAAAAACGGAACAAAATCAAAAACAAAAGCAAAGCAAAAATACAGACAATCAAAGTAGTAAAAGGAGAAAATATTTCAAAAAGTCACAAAGAATGCTAATCTACGGTAGATGGTAAACGCTGGTGGATATCCAGACGGCATCGTATAGACTCTATCATAGGATAGAAAGGATTATAGGAGCATACCAACAAACTCAACAGTAACAAAGAAAAAAAATGACATACAGTGTATGATTTCTGGAAGTAAAGTTAGGACTTTAACCAAGGCGTATTTTTCGGTCTCTTTCTCTGTTTACGACTCGAGTGAATTAAGGTAATGGGCCTTTTCTGTGTCGGTGATATATCATTACAAAGATCTCACCTCATATTTGAACCTTTTCATCTCGTTTGCTACCCCGTCTAAGCGGTCAAAGATGACGTTCATGTCCGAAGCAGTCTCGGCGACCATGTCCCTGGCGTGGCCGAGATTTTGCACCAGGTATGAAACCCTGTTCCGCAGGTCTTCCATTGTCAGGCTGGAATTTGGACCCGGTGAGCTGACGTCATTGTTGTTTTAAATTCCGCCATTAGTTCGATGGAATTCTGCTTCACAATTTTCAATATTTATGGTAAACTTTAGATAATAGTGTATGCAAGCAATTCAAAGTAATTGTGCGCTATGAATATTGTGTGGATAATTGGCCGTGGTTATGTTATGATAAAAGCGCGTATACATCTTTACATGAGCGCGTATAACGCTGACGCCTGTCACGGCGCAGATTTTATATGCATGGACCTATCTTCTGCTGAATTCCTATACACTGAACCTTACATCATAAATGAGATTGACTTTTTTATGTGCAAATTTCTGTTTTATCTCTTTTATTGGGTGATACATACATGTTTTTTCCCATTTCATCAGATGGCAGTTTCCAGCACCCCACAATGGGATTGATAAAAAATCTTTAATTGACTTTTCATTGTACTTTTCTCTTGACTCATATCCAGTCATTTTTTTTTAGGTGTAGTTAACTGCATGACAAGTATTGCTGCAAAAAAAGTAAAATCTTTATTCTATTCAGACAACTGGAAAACATTTTCATGGTTATCCCTCATAACCTACACGGGTGCAATGAGATACAATTCCTTTTGTATCACTAATTCTTACTATACCACTAATACTATACACTGTACCACTCCGATGCGCAACCTACATGGCTTCTGAATCGACAAAAATCGCCCATATCTTTTTTTTTTTCTTTTTTTTTTACTCATTGACGTACCTATAGGCCCTACAGTTGTTGATATTTCCTTGGGGCCAAATTTTTACTGAGATTTATGGTAAGATGCAGTCACCGCATTTACTGCACTCACAAACTGAAAGTAACGCACACACATACATAGCTGACCGTTTTTCCCCTGGTTGATGAAATTGCACTACACACCAGGATCAATCAATAGTGTATTCGGAATGTAAAGGTTTGGATGGAATTTTAGTGTTGTCTGTTAAAGGCTCCAAATTGATGTTGTCCAAATGAAAATTTAAAACATGTGATATTAGAATTGGTATCGTTATATATAGTGAGATTAAGTCCTCAAATAAAGTGTATAATCTTGGTGCGGTGTTTAAAGCACATCTGTTTTAACTTGTTTAAAGACCATAATTATATCATAATGTATCCCAATTCGTTGGCGTAACCTGAGTTGAAGTGGAAAGTACTCAAGGAGATCAGCTGCAGAACGAAATTGATATACATGCCCTTCTTCTCAGTCTAGACTTCAGTAATCTTTTTGTTTTTTCTTAACATCCTCAAAAAGAAATTAGAAATTGCAAAGTCATCAGAATTGAGCTGCTATAGATTACATACCTATAGTACACTGAGAAAAAAAAACAAACCCATAGGCCTATTACGCCAATACGTCTGTCCCTCAACTGCATGGCTCCCTGTTTATAAACGCATTACTTTAAAGGTTATCGTATTAGTCTTATACAGTGATTTTTTTTTTTAATACACAGACCAACTCCTACTGGTACCTTCAAGATACCTTTAAGTTTTTACGAGCCATGCATGTGTTATCACGAAATCTCATTTAACTCACAGATCCTACATACATTATATAGGGCCTATGTACATCGAATAAAACATAATGGGGGCGGGTGTCCGTAGTATATATTCTTATGTTTTATGGTACTACGTTGGAACGTGTCATATCCTATTCACTTTCTGGTTTTCTCACAACCCATATCAGTGAGTAACGTTCTCAGGTAGAATGAGCTCTTCATAAGAGTCCACTATCACCTTATACTTATTGGTATCGGTATTATTATCATTATTATTATTATTGTTATTATTGTTATTATTATTATTGCTATTATCATCATAATCTTTATCATTACTATTATTACTATCATTCTCAAAATATTCATATTTCGAAATATTGACATTTTGAGCATTGTCTTTACCTTCTTGTCCTTATATATATATATATATATATATATATATATATATATATAAAACAGCAATAATTAATAATCTAAATAATAAAAAATTAATAATGCTCGTAGTCCTAAGAATGTATAGATTCACAACAGTGTTAGGTCAATATAAACTCCGTTAGAGACGTAAATTCGAAGCCTTTTCGCCCATAGGGCTTTGTCAAGTCAATACATTTGACACTTTTCAATTTGAACCTTAAAAGCTACTTCTTTAAATTACGTTGGAAGTGTTTACGTGTATATCTCATAATTATTATTATGTGGATATATATATATATATATATATATAGAGAGAGAGAGAGAGAGAGAGAGGGAGAGAGAGAGACAGACAGAGAGAGAGAGAGATCAAATTCAATTACGTAGCTTTCCAACCTTGTTTTACTTCCAAATACACTGGACCAATTCCCACAATTACACTTCAGTATAGGCTTATAGCGTATATAACCGTATAAGAATTCCCGTAATCTCAATTTTTAAATGCATTCTTTATCATTCCGTATATCTATATCCATACACTATTTATAATATATTTTGTTATTAATTGCACGTAACATAATTATCTTGTTTGTCTGTCATAATATCACAAATGAACAGCAGCGAATAAGGCCTCAGGCGGAAAGCTTGGAAATAAAGTGCTGTTGGCAAACTACGTCACTGGGTGTGATATATTTATTCGTACACTTAATGCTTCATCTCATCCAAACCTTGGAGTACGAAAGATATTGTACCACCTTAATACACTTATATGGGCGTAACCCCTTCCACCAGTTAGCTACTTTGCCTAATTAATTTTGAGGGAACTAATTATCTATTTGTACCTGCAAACTATAAAAATGATGACTTGTGATTTATACTGATGTATAAGGGAACATGAGAAGGCACCATCCTTTCAGTACACAATCCAGAAACGTCTGATGTAGAAAATAGAAACTTAATCGCGCTTCTCACTCAATGCAGTGAACTGACTGGTTGTTCCCACAGCAGTAAATAATTCTTTTTCATGATTGTCCAAAAATATCGACATCAAAAATTACAAAATTTCCTTTAGCGGGTATACACTATCTTTTTATTCACGATCATTTTTCACTTGAAAGTACTAAGATGTTTTCTATTCCTATCTGACTTATTCAATTAGAAAGTTTTGTATTATACAACTGAAAAAAAAAGTGAATGCAGTGATACGAGTGATAATCTTACAGCGTCTATGGATCTCTCCCTATTTCTCTCCCTCTGTGTGTTTAGTCCCCACTTGTTTTGAGTTAACCTTGTCCAACTCTGTCTCATTTCTAGTTTCGTGGACCTAGAGGGAAGAATATCTCTCGGCTGTTACCGATCAATGCATTTCACAGCGTGAGCTCACTTGAGAGATGAAATTAGAAAATGAATCAAAACATACCTGCGTAATTATCAAGAAAATAAAACAGTGATATTACCAGCCAGTTTCTTGGATTCACAACAGATTGGAGATTGTATTGTTTGGGCATGGCATTTTAGTGATCGTACAGAGTTTTAAAAAAAAATCATGGAAAATACCGTTGAGCCTTTTGATGGTTGCCATGACATTTTCCCATTAGCGCCAGAGGACAAGTTTTGAAGCTACTACATCAGGCTACCACGCACAATGACTCAAACAACATAATTGCGGAAACATGCGAATGATCTGTAAGTTCATACAAATTGTCTCACAATGTTGGGAATTAATTTTAGCAAGTGATTCTTTTGTTCGCTTTAAACTGGTCTTTTCCAACCCCCGCAGATCCCAGCTCCCCTTATAGAAATGCTCTTTCCTCCAAGTAGTTTACAAGCTATAGAAATAAAATCATGAAATATGATACATAGAAACTTTACCTTCTTAATCTTGCATACAATCGCATTTTACTTTAGAGGAGAAAAAGGTCGAAAGACAAGGTTGTATGGGAAAAAAGTTCATGCTACGCTGTTTGTTGGGTGTGTTTGCATTTTTAGAAAAACAAAAACAAAACATGTTGTGCAATAAACCATATTTCGCCATCGTTGCAGCCTCAGCGGTTGTCAGAAGTATTGTTTACTTCAGCCTGTCTAAATCTAATCGAACTTGTGCTGATATCTCCACGCCTACAAACAAATCAATTCACCTAATAAAACCAAACCAAGAGTCGACAAAACAAACTAGGCAAAAAGCTAGCTCTAAAAGCGGTGACCGCTAAAAGTTGTTCGTTGCTTCCGGCTGTTCGTTTTGCAATCGCCATGACACAATTTCTGATAACCCTCTCAATAGTCTATTGTGTTAGTGATTCTTTATTTCAATTAAGTACATCAGCTGCAAGGATGGAGCTGTTTCAGCGGCACAATATTTCTCTGACACCATTGCCTTTCATCATCATCTTACAGTTTAATGAGCACATGAGAAAGAATGGAATGTCATACAGACCTAAGACGTTGTCCTGCATAATAAGTCAGATGATTTGTTTAAAATGTATTTATTGATACTTAAATACAGCGTAGTGTCTTCCTGTGTGTGCGTATCTTGGAAAGTTTTATGACTTTTTTTTTGTTAAAAAAATATGACACGCTTCATTTTCTACAATCAGCGTCAAGACTTGTATGCGGGCGGAAAATGCTTAGAATAGTATGGAAATTATGGGTCAAATTGTTCTCATATATATATATATATATATATATATATATATATATATATATATATAAGAATGTGAAGATAAGTGCTTAGGTTATACTCAAATAGAGCGACTAGAAAATTGATGAACAGGCCGAAGAAAGTGTACTTCATAGCGTGACTGTATTTCACTATTCAAAATATTACGTACACAAAATGTACATATCAAAAGGATTTGATAAACTGTATTGTATTTCACTTGTCGATGTGTTAACATTTAAAACCGTTTTCTCTCTTGATGATGATGGTGATGATGATGATGATGATGACGATGATGATGATGATGAGGATGATGATGACGATGATGATGGCGATGGTGGTGATGATAATGATGGTGGTCAGTAGTGGTGATGATGATGATGATGATGGATCATCATCATTGCTATATAACACGACAATGACTGACAGTTGCTGCAAATGATGCGACTGTGTTTGTTGTTGTTCCTTTTCTAAACGCCATTCATAAAAGGAAATCTAATAAAGATTTCTATGCAGGTCAGTTTAAAACATGTGATGCGATGACATCAATCCATTATCTGCATAGTGTGTGGTTGTGACTCGTATGATTAATTTAGGTTTTTGTTTGTTTGGTTGGTTGGGTTTTTTTTAATTTGAAATCCAGTAACTTTATCATTGAACACGAGGTTTGATTTTAATGATACAAGTCATATAAACCATTTCCGGCCGTTTCATTCTATCTATCGTTATCAATCTGAACACGAAGTAGACGGAATTATACTTTCAGCCAGAAGATACAACTTGACAGACACATTTGCTCATATATATCTGTGGCATTCAAAAAATGAAAATAAACAAAAAACAAAAGCAAAAATTGCCGTTTTTGTCAGACACGGTACCCGAACAATCCAATCCAGATTCCAATCTTTTAAAAAGATTAACAGGTAAAAAGAAATGTCCATTACTAAGTCTGCTATATAGGTGAAAAATGAATCAATAAATCATCCAATTTATGAGCATTAGTACAGCGGTCTATGACACATGTTCGTAATTATTCTGTGGAAAATGGAATTGGAAATTCTGTCGAACATGGATGATCCTGCAAATATTCTATCTTTCTCCATTATAAGCATTGCTCTGGGCTGGCATGTTGAAAAAAAAATTTACACGTGGTTGAAGATCACGTGAATTAATTTCCATGATCGCGATACAGAAATTTTCACTCTCTCTCTCTCTCTATCTATCTATCTGTGGCGAGGGAGACGTGTTTAATTATATGCTACGAGGTCGTTAGGTTTATTTCAAGTAGAATCATTCCGTGCCGTTAAACGTGTCCGCCAAAATAAGACCTCCACAACATTCTGTTCAAGATGATAGTCCTTTTTAACCCTTCTAAGACCTGTCAGCCATAAAACACCAATGAGAGTGTATACCAACAAGTCGAAAATAGTGGCTAATGAGTTAAGCGGAGCAGATGGGTCCGATGTCGTCGACCTCAGGAACCTAGAGGTACCTCTTTCAGCACCACTTCGTTACCCTTCTCCCATTGCCTTGGTCTTCACGGCTCTGTAGTCTCAAGGATACAGGGACTAGAGAGGGAGGGAGAGGATTGGTTTGGGAGGGGTGGGGTGGGGAGTGACAGGTGCAGCTGAGCGGCTTTCGCGACATCGAGTTGAGGAGCGGCGATAATCTCTCTGAAACTTCATTAACACCAATTTACCTTTGACAAGTTCATGTGATGCTGTAGCCTCTTTTCAAATTTTCTAAAGATCTTTTCTAAGATCAGTAATCAGTTTCAATTTCAACATGTTCAGTTTGCTTAAATTTCGCCACTTGTACAAATGAAATCATTACAACAAAATCAGCAATGTTCACATAAAAATAGAAACAAAGAATTTACCTAAAATAGATAAACGTGTAGTTGTGCATGTGCATGATATGCGTACATACATTTCATCCTATATTACGGTATACAGGTGGAGGAGACCGTTATCAATAAGCAATTCGATTGACCGAGATAAGGGCCTCTGGGCAATATGGCATCTGAGAAATTTCCATTGTTTCTCACTAAAGGGAGAAAAACACATTCACACAAATAAACAACTTGAACTTCGAGTATTTTCAATATCATTAAAGAGCCGAGAGGGTACATAAAGTACAATGGGAATGTAAGAACAGAGTGAACAGAAATGAACTTAAGGAGCAGGTCACGAAAAGGGATGTGAGGGTTCAAAGGGATGAAAAGGGTTTGTTGGTTGGCATTGTTTTTTGTTCTACTTCTTCTCTCCAACCTCTTCTGTTTATCCTCTCTTCTTCTTCTTCTTCTTCTTCTTCTTCGTCTCTTTCTTCCTCTTTTCTTTTGGCTTTCTTCGTCACCTTTCTATTCTTCTTGTTTCGCAGTTGTATTTCTTTATCCTGTGTCAGGTGCGTTCCATTTACGTTTCACTCTTTTTTTTGCCACAGTTTTGACTATCGTTGGCGGCAATCATGAAATTCGTGAAATTCATCGACATTTCTGTCATTTTTATGCCTCCGCCACGAAGTGTCGCCAGAGGCATTATGTTTTCGGGTTGTCCGTCCTTCCGTCCGTCTGTCCTTCCGTCCGTAATCAATTTTGTGGACAGCCTATACAGTATATCTAAAAAACCGTTAGAGGTATCCTAATGAAACTTGGCATATGTATGAGTGGGCAGATCAAGGTCAAAGGTCAAATGCTCAAAATTTCACTATTTCCTCCCTATCTATACAATGCATGAAGATATTTTCTTGAAACTTAGTGTATACAAGAATATACCAAATAAAGATTCTCCAGAGTGAGTTTCGGGTCGTGAGGTCAAAGGTCAAGTGAAAATGTAAAAATTTTACTGTTTTCTCCATATCTCACAAATGGTTCAAGGTATCTTCATGGACCTTAGTACATATGCATGTACTGACTGGCAGTGATTATCTAGGGAATTTAGGGGCCATGTGTCAACGGTCAGGGGTCAAAGGGTAGGGTCAACTCCTCAAAATTTCACTATTTCCCTCTTATCTATGCAGTGCCTGCAGGATTTTTCTTGAAACTTAGTGTATGCATATATTACCCAGTAAGATTCTCTTGGAAGTTTCTTGCCAAAAGGTCAAAGGTCAAGTGAAAGCGCTAAATTTCACTTTTATAAGTTCAAGGAAGAAATAGAAATTTAGCGCTTTCACTTGACCTTTGACCTTTTGGCAAGAAACTTCCAAGAGAATCTTACTGGGTAATATATGCATACACTAAGTTTCAAGAAATATCCTGCAGGCACTGCATAGATAAGAGGGGGAAAAAAACACACATGGTCAAGACATTGTACTGTAGACCTGTTAGGAGAACCATGCATTATGGCGGAGGCAGATCGCCATAGCGACATTTCTAGTTTATTGATGATTTACGATGATTCATCATTTACCATTTATCGAAATTGATTATCATAATGAAGGTGAGGTATAGTACAATAATATTGATTGTCCAGCCATTTTCCCCCAGATGATTAGAAAAAATGGCTCACAGGGATTCACAGTACTCATCATTTGGTGCAGTGTACAGTTTTCATTGTTTAAAATTGCCCTTATTGAGCATGCGCAGGAAGAAAGACATCTAGAGGCGACCATCCGAATTCACAGATCAGAACTTGGATTACCGTTACTTCTTATGGATGCTCAGTGAAAAGCAGACAATTCGTCTGGCCTATCATTTTCAATTCTCGCTGACGACTCCCGCAATCAAGGACCGGGCGAGCACATGGCTTCTGTGACGTCGCTGCTACCAAGGTCATGTGAAGATCTATATGTCTAAATCACACGATCGAACATCCTATGAAACAGGACACTCATTGTTGCTTGGCTTTCAAAGAGAAAGTGGTACACGTATGACCGATAAGCGACCGAGAAATGGAGGTCGGTCTTTGGTTGGTTTCTTCGTATGTGTATTGGCATATAGTTGTTTCTTCCTTCCTTTCTTCTTCTAATGAAGATGTGTGAGGTAAACAAATTGCAAATTGTATACTACTGCAACTTCAAGTCCTCTTTTCATCTGTGTAGGCCCCCCCTTTTTTTTTTTGCCTCTTGCAATGGAAGAAAGCACATTTGCTGTTATAAGTGATAGCGGTCTATGTCTCTTGTGTGAATCATAATCCTTTGGCGTATTTTCCATCATTATTGTCTCTCATACAATGAAATGTGTGTGTGTGTGTGTGTGTGTGTGTGTGTGTGTGTGTGTGTGTGTGTGTGTGTGTGTGTATATGTGTGTGTGTTAAGTATTGGAGGCCTAGAGACATGTTTACATGCTTACGCATTTATACACACTATGCTAAGATTATGTGAATATGCATACAGGCCTTCATTTGAGAAAGAGAGAAAGCAAGAGAAATATGGAAATACAGATTTTAAGAACAAGATTATCGATGTTCTATCAATACATAGATAAAATCAGAGAGTATGCAATAAACGTATTTAATGAGTCACACTATGACTCTTCTATTCGTTAATTGTGTTTCGCTATCATCAAGCTGCTTCATGAAAACCGTTGTTGTTATTTGCACAAAGACTTCCTGACGCCGATGGATCCTCGTTATGTAGTACGATGTCATAGACTTGATTGTCTATTTGCTTTGTTTTTACACATTCAGAACTACCATACCACCATACATGTATAACCTTCGTTGTTCAATGTTGCGCTTCATGTTGGCGACAAGAAAGATTTCCAGGAAATCGTCTCCGCTGAAGCTGATTACCAGCGTGGAAGCGATTCCCTGTAAGAGCCCACCACGGCAGACCTCTAAGTGCGTCCAGATCCTTGATGGAAGACATATACTATGCACACTGTCCAGTAAACAAAAACAGATATTTGCTAATGGGGTAGGCATCCTTAATGCAAATTCTTCCTCCAGTCATCCCCCCTCTCTTTATTTTGTTTTTCTTTTGGAGGAAAGAAAATTTTTAAAATCATCTTTAAATTGTGGGATGATAATGATCACCTTAAAACAAAGATGATGGACAGGCGTTCCTCTCCTTGTGAGTACCGAAGTTCTTGTTTCATCATCATCATCATCGTCAACATCATCAATATTTATCCACATGTGTCATCATCATCATAATCAACATCATCATCTTTTTCTTCTTCTTCTTCTTCTTCTTCTTCTTCTTCTTCTTCTTTTTTCTTCTTCTTTGACTTGTTCATCATCTTCTCCTTAAGGTACATGGTTATCATCAGTAGAAGTGGAAGTCCCAGAGCGAACGTTTTGCCTCTACAAAATATTGCCGTTTATAAATAATGTCGAAAGATGGATTTTCATCTTCTCCGATCTCCATCTCCTTGTTCTTCTTGTTCTTGCTCTTCTTCCTCTCCATGCACCCCCTCTTCCTCTCTTCGAACACCCCACCTTAGTTCAATTCAATAGTTTATTTATTTCCATCAAAGAAAAAAACATGATTCAAAGCGGTACAAGTTGTCAATTTGACTTTCATTCACCTGATAAGGACAGCACTGTTCATCAATCACAATGAAAAGTATATGCACGTAAGATATTATAATAACAAAATGCACTTGTCATGGTAACAGAAAAAAAAAGTAATCATTATAACGACGGAAAAGAGTGTTCCACAAAAAAAGCCAAGCTCGTAGGACGTGGAACACTGAAATGAAAACAACAGCAACACCAATATACCAATAAAATGTATATATTCATATCAAATTCATCTATATACCGATTGTACAGTTTTTGTATCCGCATTTACCAACTCTTAACTTTCATCTTCTCAAGCTTCAATTTGATCATTATCTCTTCGATCAACCTCGTCCTCTCTCTCTCTCTCTCTCTCTCTCTCTCTCTTTTGATGATAATTTTCTTCTCCGTCGCCATCTTGTTCAGAGTCTTCTTCATAATCAATCCGGGATTTTCCCAGCAGGAAACTTGCATCTAAGTGTCTGATGAAAGTCAAGATTATCCGAAAGAGGTCCTTCTTCTTTCTGCAAGACAGGTCAGCTGTGTCAAGGGTAATTAATGTCAGACCATTTATTTTTTCTGTTGCTGATCGCTTTAACTTAATGTATCTTGACCAGGAAAAGCTTCCTCGCTCTCTTTATCTGCATCCACAAGCTCCGATGATCCGGGGGAAAACCTGGATTTACTCCGATAAGTCTGGTGGCATCCAAGTGATGCGACGTGCTCGGCTTTTTTGGAATCTTGGTTTTTGTTTTCATGTTGTTGTTGTCTTTTTAAAGCAAATAAAGAACAGGGTCTTGCATCGTAAAGCTATTGCAAGATTACTGTTCATAATGAAAAATCCATAGATTAAGATAACAAATCTAATTCGAGGCGACAAAGTTAATCGTAGCAATCGAAGCACAGCACACAACCAATCTTTATTATGCATACATGGCATATAAACATAATGAGGATAACTGTTGAACTCTTTCGTATCTGAGGCACTTTATTTCCGAGAAATAGATTTACAAAAGAAGAGATAGAATGATAAATGACATTAAATACTTATCGTGAGGAAGGTCTTTCAGCGTTTCAATACCTGGAAAAGCTCTACCATCATATTATAAATTAACTATGAAGCTTAAGCATGTTGCCACCATATCATTGATTGTATTTGATTTGAGCACAGTACAAGCAACCAATTAAGTAACGACATAGTTACATAATCACGATTGTTATCAGCATTTTCAGCACTGTATCATACTCAGTGCAAATATTTAACGTGTTGAGGAATAATTCAGGATTCTTCTGCATTAGAATCTGAATCCTTAAATTATGACGCCAGAATATCAAAAGTACGGCATGTATATCACAGCATGTGTAACAGCATGTATATGAAAGCAAGAGATTATCAAACCTATTACATCGTACGTAATTTACAAGAAATACCTGTAGACATTACAATATATTGATATGCAAGATCCATGCATGTTCCCTTGAGTAGTTATGTGTCAATAACTCTCAAATCTTTAATATATCCTTATATCAGTTTAACCTGCACTTTTACAACACTCGATACATGTTGCGCTGGTCTTGATACGGTAAGGAGGGAAATGATATCCAACATTGTTGGCATTCATTGCATAGCTTTGCATCTATGGCTAGTTCCTGAAATATTTTTCGTGTGACACTGATGGAAACCATGCACATTTTGTTTGACTCTGCGGGGAGGAACCAGGAGAAACACGGCAACCGTTTTCGACGTAGATATTCAATGATGGGATTGGATTTCCTGTTACCAATTCCCGTCTTGTACATTGAATGTTAGACTGTGATATCCGATTCAATCTTTGGTTTGTAATTTATCGCGTTCCTGAAAGTATATGTAAATTATGTGGGGTGTGGATGTGTGGATGTGTGTGTATACTAGTGCATAGAAATATATTGGTCATAAATGTACATCAATTTTATGTGGTTTCCCCGTATCCTTTATATACGACGTTGTGAGCATGTATATTCATGACACTCGAATTCAATTAGATGTTCTTTTTTATAAATAAAATCAAACTTGACATTTGAAATTTGGAAATTGATTCATGTATCTCTCATTCTCGCTCCCCCTCTCTCCTTTTTCTCTTCCTCTCTTCGTTTCAATAAGTGGATGAACTTTTGCTGTTTAACCATTGCCTAATATACTGCAAAAAGTTTGCACACCGAACTCAATATCAAAAGCTTTACGTAACCTTGTGATGATTACGTTATTTTGTATGTTCAATGTATATACTTGGAATCCATTTTACATGCAGCAATTGTTGCTATGTCTGGCAAATTTTGAACCAAGGCCCTGATTGTCAACAACAATAATTCGAGGTAAATGAGCTAATAAAGTACATAATATTTATTCCCATCAAGCACAATACCATTTGACACTTAGGAATGGTTTAAATCCTACTAAGACAAAGAAATGAATGCCTGCGACAAGAAAATGGATATGTCAAAAATCAAAGTATCCAAAATGATTTGGAATGGAAACACACACACACACACACACACACACACACATATATATATATATAGCGAAAACTTTGAGCATTTGAGCATTTTCGCTGTTTATTATTACAATTGTTTCTGGTCAGTTTTTCCCTCCTTGTTTCAATATATATATATATATATATATATATATATATATATATATATATATATATATATATATATATATATGTATATATATACACACATACAGATTGTCTTTCCAGAATAGGCTTGTTTGTTTGTTTGTTTGTTTAATATCTTTCTCTCTCAGTTTTCCCTTTTCCATCTTCTCGTTCTTTCTTCCATCCACTCCTTGGAATTACACGACAATTTAAAATTTTTTCCCGTCCAAATTGAGATTTTTCTCTGAAACAGGTGACGGCCATTCTCACTGAGTGTTGATATTAAAACTGAAGGTCCATGCAAAAACGCAACGTCTTGTCACAAACACACACACACACACACAAAATGACTGCGAGCCCAATGTAAACTGATCTTCTAAATCAATCTGCTGTTATTCTCCACTCTCTTTCTTCTCCGATCTCACAACTGAATCAATGTATAAGAGTAATTATCACTCAATTAAAGGTAAGCTCGCATGTGTGTGTATTAAATAAAGATGCGTTAAGTACAAGCGGACCACACATACACATCTCGCCTTTTGAAACCAACATCACTGGTATTTACTGCCACCTTGGGGTCGTTACGTAATAATGAGATGCTCTATCAGTCTCTTTTCTCTGGCTTAGATCCTAATGTGTGTTTGATTTGATGTCAATGGTCTGTCTCCCTGTAAGTGTTGCTTAATGAATTGGGTGCCTGAAACAGGTTGATGGAGTCATCTGGCTTCAGGTCATTACGATATGATACGAAATCTAGGGAGACGCGTTAGAGAACGACATTCAAAGTCGTCACACAAACAGAAAACGGTATAATTGAATTGTAAACTCGTTAATCAATATGTAAGTCATAAGCAGAACGAAGTTATGTGTAAATCAGTAAAGAACAACGGTTTATCTTAAACTTCTAAATATTGTACGGTAAAAGGTAAAGGCGTAAATTTTCATCCTAAAGCTTACGTAGAATATTTCATGGGAAAATATTCTCCCCCACCCACCCCCAGCCCACAGAATACGGAAAAAACATAATGATCATGACGGGTTGCTTATGAAATCGGTTCCTAAAGACCCATCTCATTAAGTTCCACAAGAACAATGAGTGTAAACGTGAATTTCATGAAGAAATTCGACACGCCCTTAGGACAGACAATCGCAGAACGATTTTGTAACCGGGAGTGTATTCATCACGACCCACTTTGAGTGGCGGGCTTTTGTCATGATTCACTTTGACAACGACTTGACAAAACGGCTGCATCACCGTGTCTTCCTCTTTCAGGCATTTACACCTCAGTCAGTCTCATCACTTCAGACAACTCGTTCCAATTTAGCTCTTATTACATCAATTTAAGATGTCGCTCGAGTCTGTAATCGGCATGCTTCTCATCTAGACACACTATCTCTATATATACTTCGTGCTCTCCTCCCTCTGTATCTCTCTTCTCTCCTCCATCTTCTACTCCTTCATCATCTTGATCCTCTGCCTCATTGTCATCCACTCAGTCTCCTTTTATGAATTCTTCTTTTTCTTCCGTTATTATCATTAATGTAATTTCCATCATTACTATTTACTGTTATTGTATTTTATCATTATTACTATACTACAACAACAACAACAACAACAACAACAACTACTACTACTACTACTACTACTACTATTATCATTACTACTACATTGTACTACTACTACTACTACTACTTACTACTACTACTACTATTACTACTACTGCTACTACTACTACTACTACTACTACTACTACTATTACTATTGCTAATACTACTACTGCTACTATACTACTACTACTACTACTACTACTATTACTACTATTACTATTACTACTATTACTACTACTACTACTACTACTACTATTACTATTGCTAATACTACTACTGCTACTATACTACTACTACTACTACTACTACTACTACTACTATTACTACTATTACTATTACTACTATTACTACTACTACTACTACTACCACTACTTCTACCACTACTACTACCACTACTACTACCACTACTACGGTACCACTACTACCACTACTACTTATTACTAATACTGTCACTGCTGCTGCTATTACTAGTCCTTCGTCGTCGTCATCATCATCATCATCATCATAAAGTCATAATCATTTTCTTGTACTCACTTATCTTCTGAGAGAAATCTCATAGTCTCATGTTGCACGAAATACTATTTTAAGATGTCCTATCATACTCAGTATCGGCGTGGTATACGTAAACCTGCGGTTGATACGAAGGTAGAGAAAATATATAAAAATTTGATCTCGAATCAAAGCTGCGATGGATCTGGCTTTTGTCATTCTCCGCAAGGCTTTATGCTTTAAGGCCCATGCACTTACACAATCAGTGTGTAGCTGCCTGAACTGAGTGTTATCGGTGCTGTTCTACTCCTATAGAAGAACCTTTTCGAACATGGGGGATGCTATCAAACCCCTTGATGATAATAATAGTCGCTTTAGTCCAGATCAAAGGACTGACGATACAGCGTAAGCAAGACGGAGAAAATGTTATATATATTTCAGTATTTCGAAGGGTTGTTATAGTCCGAAAAAGGAAACTCGTTATTCCGAATGAAAACAAAATAAGGTTCGAAAGTCAGAAGGTTCCCTAGCACGCCCCTTGTTTTTTCATTTTCGGACTCGTGAACCTTATTTCATTTTTTGGATTAACAAAGTGTGGGAATGATGACCCCACCCCTCTCCCCCTTTTTTTTTTCATCCTGGCCATATGTTTTTTCTCTGTCGTTTCCGGCGTGTAGAAAACATTATATGCAACTCGTAATGGGAACTAAATAGAGCCAAGAACACTTGTATACTTGTGAGCAGTAGGGGGTTTATACTGATAATGAAACAACAACAAGACATAATTGCTACTGAGCTCTGAAGACACTATGGATGTACCTCAAATCATAATCTTCTATAAACTAGTATCTACAGTTTCGATGCAGAGGGGTTTACAGCCTACTCTATTTGCATCCTGCATTACACAACAGTACAGGCACTGTAATGGCATCCCAAAGGAACTGGTGACTGAGGGAACATTAAGAGTGGTCAACCGTAACGACTGTGTTTTCTTATCGGCAATGGACACATAGCCCTATCAATCCCCTCCTTTTTTTCCTTTCCCTGCATGTGCAATTAAGCGATACCTTACAAATGAGCGACATTGAAGAATTGATCGGCTATGAAGCCTTACACGTACAGCTCGCGGTAAGTGATAAAATGTCTGGTTTTCCAGAGGGGAAATTGGGGGTAAAAAAGAGTTTGCTTTGTGCTCCTTGATAATGTCAGACGAAGGCTTTTTGCTACTTGGAACGAGAGGAAGAGATGGAAAGCAGAAAAAGACAGGAGCGTCCTTGCGATCGGTTTTCCGAAAGCAAAAACAGGACGCAAGAAGAAAAAGAAAATGACCATGAATGTTTTCTCAGATCTGGAAGGAATAACACTTCTTGTGGTTTTGTATGGGGCTATGTGTATAAAGTGGATAAGGCTCCTGCGTGACTTGCAAACGGGGGTCCCGAATTCGAATCCCAGAAAGTGCTTACGTTCTTGGTCAAGACGTTTTGCCCACGGTGTTCCTCTCGACTCAGGTGTATATTGGTATCTAGCAATGCTGAGTACTAAAAATGGCATGAGGGCGAAACAACTTTTGAATTCACCTGTTCCTGTCATATGCGGTTCAATTCCTATGACCCATTTTATACGAGGGTAAGCCTCCACTTGGTCGTCAAGAACGATGATATAATCATACTTTGTTATAAAAGCTATATACATTTATTTCAATATGATTCGTAAGTTGGTACACTAAGTACTGTTTTTTGTTGTTGTTTCTTTGTTTCCTTGTTTTATTTTGTTTTGCATGTTTGTTTTGTTTCTGTTTTTGTTTTGTTTTGTTTGTTTTATTTTATTTGCCTTTAACAACACTAACTCACGCCTCGCTGATAAGGAAAGGAATATTCTAACGACTGTCATGCTTCAATCATGTTAATGTCAAAAAATATTACGTCTCGTCGTTAAAGAGAGCAAGCATGTATGTCGGTCATTTCAAAGCAAAGCTTAAAAAAAGATAAACACACAAACAAAAACAAAGACAAATCCATGTGGAAATCTGTGATGTCAAGGCATCAACTCGGAGGAGGAGGAGAAAAATAGTTCACCGCACGGGAGAATCTCTCTGTGATTCTAAAGTTTCAGCAATTTGGCGCCATTTCTGGTCAGGAAGCGGCCACCGGATGTCTGGCGGTACGTCTGGCGCCACTTGTGTCTCAGATGTCACGTGATCAACCTGGGCATGGAAGCGGTGCCACTTGATTTGGAGCGCGTGACGACGTATGGGTAACATGAGATACCATTCAAAGTTCGTGACATCGTCAGCTCGCTTCCTTTCTTCAAGTTACAGGTCCTTTGAAAAAGCAAAATCGGTGCAGACGACAGAAAAAAAAATGTTAGAATAACAAATCATCTTGCACAACACTAGCTTTGTGTAACAATGTGGGTTTGAGGGTTTATTTATTTTGTTTTATTTTTGTCATTTTGTTTGATGCTTACATCATTCTAGTCTTCTTAAGAACTTCGGTATGATCAACTACGTTTGGATGAGAGTGTATATGTAACTGTAGGTGTGAGTCTGCATGATTATAAAATTCAAGAACTACTGTCCCCGGTGTCTATTGTAGACCAGCATCGAGAACAAAATAACGACTAACATCATCTCCTGTAGGAGAAGAGCTAAAAACTCTCTCTCTCTCTCTCTCTGCAAAATCATAAACACGGGAACCCATCATGCAAACACACACACACACACACACACACACACACACACATATATATATATATATATATATATATATATATATATATATATATATATTTATCTATATGTATATATATGTATATATATATATATATATATATATGTATAATTATATATGATTTTATATATCATATAATATATCCGTATATATAAGACAATAATATGTGTGTTCTTCAAATATACTCTTGGTACTGATAGCATGATTCATGCGCATTTCTGGAGTTCTGTTCAATTATTGCTGATATTATTTGACCAACATGTGGACTACAAATTACTTAAACTACACACACACACACACACACACACACACACACACACACATATGTATGTATATATATATATATATATATATATATATATATGAGCATTCAAAGCACACATACACACGCACAAACAAAAACAAAACAAATTTGGCGGATTTCAGTGTAATGTCAGTTCAAACCTGGAAAAAAATCACGCACACATACAAACACCCACACACATACACAACCACTTCTTACATTACATAATCAAGACACGTCATTGACGACAACAAATAAATTGGTGCATGAACATTATTTAATGATCGGGGACTCAAAGGCAATTGTGACAGAGTGAAATTACAAGTATGCGATAATTAATACTTTAAACCACAATAACATCCTTAAAAAAAGTATTCCCGATCGTTGACGCTTGCACGAAGTAATTACTGTTTAGACTTTGCCTCTTTGCCGTCAATCTTATTGACGTCGATTTTGAACCAAGTCACTTAGTGACGATTTACAACATTCCATGAAACTTCCTCATAAGCCGTAACGAGTCTATATCTCTACTCTGCACATTGACGTCTAACTGCTGACTTTGTTTGCTGTAGTTTGAACATTGTAAGAACTAATCTGAACAGGAGAGCTGAGAGAGAGAAAAAAATGTATGCCTTTAAATCGTGTGTATCACACAGTTAAGGCGACATAGGCTTCGCAATAGCTGATTATCTCCATAACGATGAAAAAAATGTTTGCAATATTGATGATTATGATAATAATAACAATATTAATCACCTAACTAGAAGATGAAGACGAAGAAGAAGCAAAAGGCGAAGGGTGGTGTGACGACCTCTTCCCCCCCCCCCCCAAGCCCAAATACTCACTACCCCTTTCTGCTAGAAGGACAGCGTACTTCAAATGGAGCTAAGACTCCCATACATTTAACTTCAGTGATAAGGAGTGAACTGGTATTTCCAATTTCATTCTCACCTGCGTGAACACACAACAAGGATACACTGCCACCGCGCACAAAATAGTGCGATATTAAGATTATGACAACTCACTGAGCTCCGAAGTGCAGATAAAGCACACTCATAATGTCTGACCTGTCACGCATTCTATGACAATGAATACTATATTAAAAAACAAAAAATAAAAACAAGAATGGACATAAGATTTTTAGTTTTGCTTTACATTTTAAGGGAATACTGATGTGGAATATTGGAAAATTATAGAAAATTAAGTTTTATGGACGAAAAAATATCCTGCAATTTAAAAGAAATACAAAATGATGTGATCTTTAAAATAAAAATGATAAACTTAAGCCCGAAAAACAAACAAACAAAATATTACTTTCACTGTTTGTACATGTTTAGTCATCGACAACGACCGACATTGCCTCGAATCTCTGAAAGTCGTCTTTCAATAACGTGCAAACATATGGTGAAAAGGAATACACAGATTGATACGCAACATCAAGGAATCCCCACAGATATCCCATAAATAGAGCCCCTCGTGCAATGAACAATCTCTTTAGACAATATGAGTTTCTGATATCTGTAGATGGTGAAACAAAACCCAAATAGTTTTTGGCATGATGAAGTGCTCCTGTTCAGATTTTTTTTTTATTTAAAGCTAGACTGTGATTACCATATATATTGCCTCTGGGACGCAGAGCTAACAAGGACATCTTTCGACCGGCCCATATTGGGCAAAGATGCCCCAATTATCTACTGTGTGTGAATTTGAATGACATTTACAGTGACGGTTTATTTCTTCTCCTTCACCGATCCATTTGTGGGGCTTTGTCATACAATTCGCGGGTCAAAAAGGTGACTGGCTAGGAGAGATTCTTCACGTCTCGCCCGATCTTTCAATGCAAGATAGATTGGGCGATGGAATTTTAATGACTACGAAAAGGGATTATGCATATAGCTTAATTAAAATCAAGCTCGTCCGTCTCGTTGGCGGAGGCATCGGTGCAGCACTTACACCAGAAACAGTAGGGTATACTATTATACCATCCTCCAGTAAACGGGGTCATCTTACAAGACCGACACCCACGAGTCATACAACCCACGAATTCGACATTGAAAAGAGGTCCTTGAGTCATACTGCTCACGAGTTATACAGCTCATGAGTTCAACACTAGGCAAATACAGCCTATGAGTTCGACACTAGGTAAAAACAGACCACGAGTTCGACAGTTTAGCCTATAACACGGGGCTTAATGAGTCGGTCTCGTGGGCCTTGTTAGCTTAGTGTCGAACTCATGGGCTGCATGACTCGTGAGCTCTATGACTCGTGAGCTGTATGACTCGTGGGTGTCGCTCTCGTGACGTGCACTCCAATAAACATGTTATAATTGATTCAATTCGATAAGCCGTAAAAGACTATAAGAAAGTGAGCACTATTTTGTTGCGTAGAATGCCAAACCTGCAGTAGTTGATAGGTCAACATGAATCTTAAGATATTTGACTGCTGCAGTCAAATCGGGTACCACTACCAAACATGAGGCTTTGAATCAACAATGTTCAACAAAGAGCATTACGTCATCTTCCAATAAACATTTCATTTCATTCAATTCGATACACTGTAAATTATTGTAAGAAAGTGAGCACAGTTCTGCTGTGTACGTGCACATGTCCATTCTCCGTGTAACTCCTATTCAGATAATTTTGGTGGCTTGAGACTACACAGCCGATTCTTTGAAACGGCCAATCTATTTCCACATTGTCATTCCTAATATCAGATAAAAAAAGATAGACACACGTGCATTATGAATGGTCAAACTTCATATACACCAAAATGGCAACCAGGTTTGATAGCTTAATGATGTTTATCTGTCAAAGAAAATGGTCACTGCTTATTGAATTAGAACAAAACTTCATTGCAAAGATGCAGTTTCAATGTGAGATTACATCACAGAGAACAAAGCAAGATATGGGCGTGGCGGTTTACCAAATGTAAACCTCCCGGGTTTCTGTTTTTTCTGAATACAATGTACTTTACTTATGAACGTCTAAAAATAGATAAAAGGCAATGAGTATTTCATATTCGATTGTGCACTGCTACTAGTATCCATCGAATTTCTTTCGTCACTGTACTGCGTAATTGATGTGTCTGCCACCATTCCTCCGGGGTAATTACAGGCCAGCGATCCCGCTCGTCCTATTTCTGACGTGGTTGTGCTCATCTTTGTGCGTTTCCACGCGCAGAGGACGCGCATAAATGCGCGTTTGAATCGACGACTCGCGAATGCGTAGATCAGCGGGTTCAACGCGCTGTTGACGTAACCCAACCACGTGACAAAGGCAATGAGAATGGGATGAAAATAGCATGACGTACAGACGGGCGCCGTGACATTGACGATAAAAAATGGCAGCCAACAGATGATAAAGACGCCCATGACAATTCCCAGCGTGCGCGCTGCTTTGTGTTCTCGAGAAAGGCGCGACATGAATTTCTTTCCCGGAGCACCATTCTTGCGATGGACAGCGCCTTTTACTCCTTGTTGAGAAAATGAGTTAGAATTTGTTCCTGTTCGCTTTTGCAAAGTTCCATCGACGCTACGGATGGTGCCCCCCTGATGAACGCGCATGGCCATTCCGTTCCCGTGGCCATTAGAACACTTCATGAGCTTTGTTCCCGTACGCAATGCGCGCACCTGGCCCACCGCTGTTCGATAAATTTTTAGGTACATGAATACCATGATAACGGATGGTATGTAGAAAGAAACGCATGATGAAGTGATTAGGTATACTGTATTTGAGGGAAAGATGCATTCCATTGGAGGGTGAGGGGGTTCAATGGCTCGCCACCACAGAATACAGGGAAAGGAGATTGCTGCCGAGCATATCCAGGCGACGCCTATCAGAAATACAGCCGTGCGCTTCGTCATGCGCGTAGGGTAACTCATTGGATGTGTGATGGCCCAGTAGCGATCGCACGCTATCATGCACAGATTCAAAATGGAGGCGGTACAGCCGAGGATGTCGAACGCGTGCCACAGGTCGCACCAGACCGACCCAAACGGCCAGTAGCCTCTCGTGATTTCCGCGTGAATCGAGAACGGTAGCACCACGGCTCCGATCAGGAAATCGGCGCAGGCGAGAGAGACGATGAAGAGATTCGTGACGGTTCGCAAGTGACGTTCTCGATAGACAACCAGAACGACGAGGGTATTTCCGAATATGATCATCACAGCGAGGAAACTGGCGAGCAATCCGACTAAGATACTGCGCAACAACTCGTCATCGAACGATTCTTCCTCGGGAAATGTGGTGTGGTCGGATATATTTGCAGATGACATTTCTGCGACGTCGTACGTGGATGACGACAGGCTCGACAGGGGCAAATATGTCGTACTCGAGTCCACAATAACGTCTGTCCCGATATCAACCGTCATCGTAAGGTACTGTTGTGAAGATGAAGACTCGACCTCCTCGACTGTCACTGACTCGTAGGATTGTCCCAGCGTGGTGGTCTCCGACTCCATACCCGACTCGGTCGGGCTCCGTGGACTCAGGGACACTGATACCTCAGTCAAAATATCAGTACCAATGAAGGTTGCCATACTTGAGAATTTCAGTCTAGCGGTAGTGTCCGCGTAGTCAATTAGGGCAGCATCGCTACCCCAGAGTAAATGTGGTCAGAACCAAACGAAGATCCTCGCCTAATCTGTTGAGAAAAAAATGACACAAACGTGACGTAATTATCTGACGTGTAATACGTTTTATTTCGCCGTACATAGTGAAGCATCGTCCTACAGAGTTAGCTACTTGCGAAGTTACCTCACCTCGCAATACGTTCTGACAACTTTCGCTATCGATACAGAAGATTGATCTAGGAATGGGGTGACAATTGCATTGCGGCGTCATGGTACAATGGTCCTTACATCAGCTCTGTAAGGATCAGCGCGGATACTCAAAGGGGTTTCATTCCAAGTAGCATCAATGGCAAAACACCAGTGCATCGCCAACTTGAGGACGGAGCACTTATGCGGCTGCCGCGGGTTCGATGTCACGAGCCTTGCTTTCAGCCGTCAATACGCAGTCATGATATGGATTCTGGGTCCCTCGGAAGACAAAAAGCGAGTAACAATTCATTGTCAATCCAGATGATAAGACTAGCCGGCGTGTTGAAATTCTAGAATATTCAATCCCCAATCTTGCAAGGGAACTGCATTTGTGCTTGATGAATTTGATGCGAAAATAAAAATAAGCCAACAATCAATCGATTTCTCACTGGCTTCGATTGTTACCGTCTTTACACTTTTTAGCACTTCTGTACGTTTTTGTACATTTCACTTGAACGGCTCCTGCCTGCCGAACGAATCAGTTATTGCGTGATAATTGTTATTGCGATTTTAACGAGACCGTGTGGATATTCTAAAAGTGTGATTGTCAAAGTGGGAGAAGCGATGCCGCCATTTATCTAAGAAGAAAAACTGTGTGGGGTCGTCTGATAACAGTGATTGAGATGACGAAAAGAAATGAATAAACAACTCGGGTGGAATATTGAGCAAACTGGATGGAATTTCACACGAAGGAATGCTTGACCTTGGGTACAGTCTGTGATATCCCTACTAAAATTCGGGAAAAGATGTTAAAAAAAAAAAGAATTGAGGTCTTGAAGGTATTGAGAGCGATTCCTTTATTTTGACAATGATTATCCTGCGAAACAAAATAGAACAGTTGTCGCAGGTAACAATAGATGGATGTAGATTAGCACAACGCAGGTGCCCTAAACCACTTGACTACAACAATTGGTAAGGTTATCCCGTCCCTCACTGGCTCGATAACAGTTTTCTTCTTCATAGTCTTGTCTTTTTCAGCTCCAGGTTATGTTTTCTAGGAGTTGTGCCTTCTTTTTCTTTTTAAAGCCGTCCTGGATAACTACAAGACCATACTAGAATACCATTACAGTTAAATCATTATTACCTGCAGGTTTGAGAGAAATGTGTTGGAATATGTATTCGTATAAACGCACATGATTACATTTATGATACGCCTCATAACTTATGTAGAAGACGATGTGTACATAATAATACATAAATGCATATGTATATACGTACAAATGATTTTTTATACGTATATGAATTATATGATTGCGAATGTAATTAATCATTGGAAACAACTTCGATACTCGTTTTAATTATTTTCAGGGGGTGAAAGATTTTCTTTTCCTAGGCAGATGAATCAAAAGATCACAGTCTTTGCAAGAAGCACGGCGGTTTAAGGATCGGAACATTTGGGCCAAGTAATCGACAAGTTTGTCGACAATAACTTATGACGTTTTCTTTAATACAGTATAAGAAAAAAATACTCAATAACGAATGTAAAGATTTCGGACAATTTCAGCATTAACACAAACACACACAAACACACACACATGTGAGGGGAAGATTTTTTTAATGGTATGGATGCATTACATGGATTAGTTGGAGTGGGCAAAGATGATAGTGACTTTAATAAAGTGTAGGGCCTACAATAATACGCGTAGGCGTGGATGGAATCAAAAGTTACAGATGGCAATGTGCCTCAATTGATATTGGACTGCAGGATATGTCATCGTATATACACCGAAAGAGATTGTAAATTATACCGTCCTATTTGCATCTCTTTGCTATAACTTACCTTTTGTGTCACATATCTTTGTCTCTGTCTTTGCTTCGTATTCATTTGTTTTCTTTTTTTGCTGATGGGGGGGGGGGAGGGGTGTGGATTGCTCATCAGTGGTTGTTAACACTCAGGTTCACATTTCACACACTGAGATCAAATAAGCGTTAGCTCACCTGACAATGATAAATCACCTGTTTGCTTTGTTGTTGTTGTTACTATGAAATAATTTTCAATGTGAAGTATTCAACACTTTCATTTGACGAATAATGATTTGAATCACACAAACGTCCAGTTTCAGACAATATACAAACATTCTTATTTCATGATCTCTTTCCGACGGCTATAATGTCTGCATATTTTGACTGACCATTGGGCTGCCGACATTGTCAAGAGCTAGTTCCGTATCTACCTACAGACGCCAACATTCAGACATTTTTCTTTCGAAAACGAATCATTATCTTATATTATTGAAAAAGAAAGCAATTTCAAGCTGACCAGGTTCCGCTTTCCTTTCTTGCAAAGAATGGATGCCCCTGACTGAAACTGATTTAAAGGAAGATGCATTTGTCATTATATTGAGCTTCCGAATTCATTCTTTCTGAAATGCATCAGTCCTGATGGGAGTGCATTTGAAATTATTTCATATTTATTTGCCTTTTAGAGCGGCCACGGGACATTTTATCTCCGAACTTGTCTACGAGAGAAGGTTGTGTCAGGACGCCTATATAACAGACAATATCTGTGACTAGCAGAGAGAAACCAGATTCCTTTTGACTAATGTGTTCCCAAAGTAGCTCACTGTCATTGATAGTTTGTCACAGCCTGAAAAATTACCGTTTCGGCAGCTTTCCCCTTAAGGCTTGCGTCATCTTAAGCGATTTCCCACTGGGGGAAAAAAAGATTCTCCGAAGCTGTTTCAAAGTCAAACCACGATGAGAGATATAGTGATGCTGTGGGCAGAAAAAGGAAACTGCCGTTATTCATTCGATACCAGCAATTAACGCGCATGATTTACACTTTTAATGATTCTTGAAAATCTTCTTTCACGTATATCTCAAAACTAAAGACAGTGTTACATTAATATAATATAAATGATGGATTGATCGAATTCATGAATTCGAACGCAAATCAAAGAGAGAAGGAGAGTATTATTACTGTAGTATACAAAGAAAGAAGAGGGCTGAACGACTGCATATTGTTACCCGATCTTTTATTGCATTCGCAGTACTCCTCACAGTTTTGGCAGTATTAAAGTAATGAACATTTTTGACGTTCCATAGGGACCCATAGGAACCTACCCACGTTCGATGTAATGACGACCATTGCACGCGCGGACACATTGACCCCCAACAGGCACTTGTGAGTTTGGCGTCCCATTACAGTAATACGCACAGAGGCGGGCGCGAACTCATTAACGCGGAATGTTGGTTGAGTTTGATTGAGCACAAATTGAATGTGGTTGTCAAAACGTCGTTCGGTTAAACGACGGGAGTAACCCGACCACATACTTTAGTTTTCATGAGTTCGCCGTTGGGTACTTTCGCAAGCTTAATAAATTGACGGGGTGAACAGTCATCACTGCAGAGGCTAATGAGAGAATTTCTTAGATGAGAAAAAGGGCGAAAACACCCCCTAGAAGAAAAAGATTGATTTGCCGCTGACTTTCACTTTCTTGTTTGAGCCTCCTTGATCTGACTTCAAGGAGAAAGAAAATAAACCATTATTAAGACATCGAACACTGCCTTTATTTTGACTTTAAAGTCTTTTTCTTAGACTATGTAAAATGTGTACTTGCATGCAGTATGGTATTTATACCATGTACTTCTACAGTATAACTCTATTTATATTATCATTATACAGCAGTAGGGCCCAATAGTATACTAGTAACACAATGATAATCATTAAAAAACACACATTAAGTGGCAAGAGCCACTTAATGGGATGCAACCACCAGCTTTCTATTTGTTTATCTATTTGTTTATTTGAATTCGGGGATTATCTTTTTCCTTTTAGGAAGGATTGGAATTACATAATATTCGAGTAGATATTACAAGAAAGTGAAGCAAAAGCATCCCAGTAAATGCCATGTGTACCCTATCAAGCATCAACTCCTTCATGCCCATGATAGATTCTTTTTTTCACCATCTTTAAAAGTATTTATATCATGCCATGTTTCTGGGATTTGGGGTGTGTTTGGTATAGTTGTTTTATTTCTGTGCTTGAACATGACCCGGAAACCGTGGACATGGGACACAATCAGGGATCATCGGGTCTGCATGTGGCAGGCTTTTCTTCATTCTCCACTTAAAGGGGGTGGGGGTTCCCGTCAGAGGATTCAGAGATGCAGAAATGTCCGTGAAAGCCCTCAATGAAAGTTTGAAAAAAGAATCACTCGATCAGTTTAAAAAGTTTTGAATATGATTATGGATTCTGGGTCAATTCCAAGTGGCATGTCGCCCTCTCAAGAAAACTTTGCAACGATTCGTGATGTCACAGTGTAGATCGACATAAAGAAGGTATTGCAAGGTATTTCACAAACCTTCACTTTTCTTTTTCATGAAATGTAAACACTCCTTGATCATTTTCATGCAAATATTAAAATTCAGCATCCTAGAAAATGTCTGTTTTTGTGGGTTGCATTTTTCCGAAAGAATTACTTTTATATTTCACTTCTTCTTTTTATCTGATGTCATTGCATCGTATAAAAACAATTCTTCAAATCCTCTCCGTGAACCATTCACCACTACGAAAAAATGAGAATGTTGACAAAGTTTTTTTTTACTATATAGTTTTGTTTGTTTGTTTTTTGCTTTCTTGTTTGCTCCAAGGCCCCGATATCGTAATTGCATGGTTGACTGCTTTTACTAACCAAACACACGCAAAGAACCATATTGGGGGTGGGAGGGAAGTAATGGCGATATACAGCCAATATTGACGCTGTTTGTCATAACATTATGAGCGAATGCTAATATGACAATTTTTTCACAAATGAAAAGATAGTCTGAAAGAGAGATTTGATTTTGATTTGGCTTTTATAGATATAATAACAGTGGGGGAATAGAAGATGAACCTTAAATATGTAAATATTTTCTCCGTATCATTTTTTTTTTTTTTGGGGGGGGGGGTCGTCTAGGAAAAGAAGCTCGTGATGCATCTATACATTTCACATCGATTTGTACAATGAATATCACATATCTTACTTATGCATAACGGAGAGGGGATAATATGTGATTTTGCCTTGTTCAGAGCAGGTTCATTTTTCAATATTTATTTTGATTCAGACGGATTTCTTAACCCCTTCATTGCCAATGATTCAAATGTGCATTTGATTTCACCCACACATTTCTATGGTCAGAAGTTAAGCTGGCACACAGAGGGTTGAGGCAAACTTTTTTTTTTGTCATTGCAGGTTAATCATTACTTTGGAGATTTATTTTTACTGCATCACTTAACTTGGAAAGGGCAAACAATGGAAGGAACTCACCTGTCAACGGTGAATGGTCAACGGTGCATGGCGACGGGGCAGTTATTATCCAGACATCCTGCTATATTTTCTTGTTTTTATTCCCTGCCGCGAAAATTCTTATGAAAGAACCGCGGTCAATAAATTGTGGCCGAGCTATTTCTGCGATGATCAAAATTTATCTCCCTTCCACGCCTGCAGAAGACCAGGAAACCAAATGGTGTAAACAAAGAACGAGGGTTTTCGCGCCAACAAATCAACTGTGGTGAGGCAGCGAGTCTTCCTCTGTCAATTAGGAGCCGAATATGGATTCTAGCTCGATTCGCAAGGCATCCCGATCTATACGAAGACTTTGGTGCCAGCTCCCGATACTTCGAGCACTCGACACTCCCTCGACGACAGTATAGGCTATACAGTCATGTGATGATGGACTAATATTGTTTGATTTCCGCTGTCTGCTGTAAGATTCTGAATGAAATCCGCATTTTCATTTGGAAATATGATAATGCTGACTCCTGAACGGGTCTCTCCAGGCAGGGACGCCGTGTCCCGCCCATCAGGTGCTGACCGAAGGGAGAATCGTTATTATCGCCGATCGAATGTAATCGGAGTGTGGCAGACGACAGTCGGCACCACTCACACCTTCGCTGTGACGCCAACAATGTCTGGCGGTAAACTGTCAAAGACGTGTCCAGCTGCGTTCTGACCATGAAAATGCAAGTCGTTGTAATGAATCTGATTTCAAGCGCCCCATCCACTTCGAAAAAAATGATGACAACTTGGCATGGCAGATGATTGCGAGGAAATGAAAACTATGCACTTCATGATCACTTCTAGAACTGATGTGCTAGCTAATGAACTGTCAAGACAGGAGAGCTTGCTCATTGACATAAAATCGTTGGCAGTGGAGGACTACCAAAAATCAGGCAAAAGTTAGCGAACCATGCACACAATAACCAAGCTTCTTCCATCTCAGATATGATTTCAACACGTTACATGATACCGGTCATCATTTACCAGTGGAAATGATCGCTAGTGCGCAAGCGCTCGAGGCGGCCGCTGATTGGTTTCAGATATCTTTGTCAAAGTAATATACTGATAGTAGGTCACCGGGAAACCCACATTCATTCGGGTAGACGTGTCTCACGTACGCACGCATTCACACGCTTGTACACACTTACCCTTTACCTCAAGCGCACATTCATACCCTGTTCGGTTTTGTCTCCGAGGACAGCGTACCTCTATCGGGGATCTTAATTTGCAAACAAAGAAACAAACTAACAAACTAACTAACTAACTAACTAACTAACTAACTAACTAACTAACAAAATAACTAACCAACTAACTAATTAACGTATTAACTAACTAACTAACTTACTTACTAACTAACTATCAAAACAGAAAAGCAAGAACAGAAACAACAACAACTGAAGTAAATACAGTCTTGTCTATCAAAGACGATTGCCGACAACTTCAGAGGTTTTATACAATCTTTCTTTCAGACCTTAATCGTTGTCGACGACTGCAAAATCAGATGGGTTGTTTCACAGCAAGATTTAGGCTCTGTTTTTGTTTTTATTTCGTTTCAACTTATCCACAGCGCTTCCCGATTAATCTGAAATGGAAGAATTAAACAAAACGAAACCAAATCAATTGAAACAGGACCTGGATGTCTCCAAAGTGAACGCATGGGGTTACTTTTTAGAGGGTATGACCTACAAAGGTCAGAACTGGGTCGAAAGTGTACGCGTGCTCCGCGCCCTGGGCCAGGATTGCGGCACCGTGTTATCTTACCGTGTCGGTCACTCTGATCTTGCAGGGGAGAGTCCGGTTAGGTCAGAAGACCGGGGCATGTTTTCTTATGATGGAATAATCCGTGTTCCTTTGTTTAAAGGAAAACCAAAACCAAAGTATGAATGTGGATTGAGTGAAAGCATGCAGTAATATTAGTAGAACGAATCAGTGAAATTTCGTGGAAAATCGGACAATCACAATTCGACTGTTATGATTTTCTTAAAGTATTATTGGTGCCGTCATCAGTGGATATATAAGGAGACTTCTACACTTCATGTCGTCATAATGGACATGTCGTCATAATGGACATCAAGATAAGGAAAATATTGACAAACTTCTCTAGAATAATGAAAGAGCACCTCACTTACCTCTTTCAAAAAGCAGGGGGAATGAAAAAAGTATCCCCTAAAATGTGTCAGTAACAAGTAGATAGAATGTGAACTTTTCATGACAATGTAGTTTTGTAATGTAATTTTGTAGAATTCTCTTTACATCTTCTATAGTTGTCCGTGATTACCTGAAGTAGCCTCTTTATCCAAGGATGACAGCACCGAAACCTTAAATTACTCGTAATTTTTTAACCAATTGGTCCTATTTTCCTCAAAATTTTTCACTGATTTGCTCTACCAATATTGCTGCTTTCACTCAATCTAACCTACAATTGTATTGGGCTCAGCACCGAAACCTTAAATTACTCGTAATTTTTTAACCAATTGGTCCTATTTTCCTCAAAAATTTTCACTGATTTGCTCTACCAATATTGCTGCTTTCACTCAATCTAACCTACAATTGTCTTGGGCTTTGGTTTCCTTTAATGGTACAATCATATAGGAACTGTCTGGCTGTAATCTCGTCATCTTCGTTCTTCTTGCTTCCGACTGATGGATGTGACTGCCTCCTTATACTGGTATCAAATCAATATGGAGTCGAATAAAAGGGAAAGTTATCTTTAGGATAATCTGAATGGGTTTCTATTCTTTTATTCTTATTTATCAAAGTCATAGAATAAGAATAGCATATCAACGAAAGTGCTACATTATAACAAGTGCGGGTGAAATGAATATAACATAAATTATATTATCAACTTAGGCCTAAATGCAACATCGGACAAAATATTGAGAAAATGTGCAGGTTTAAAATTCATAAGTCTTTCATAACATGTCGTCCAATGTGGCGAGTACAACCTCAGATCTGAAAATTAAGTTCCTCAAGCAGTCAAGCGTTTTTTAACGTGGCTTTGACGTCACCTCATCTCCGTATCTTTTCTTTGGATACAAGCATCATTATCATCATCATTATCATCATCATCATCATCAACATCATCATCATCTTTATCATCACCATCATCATCACCCTCATCATCATCATCATCATTTTCATCATCATCATCATCATCATCATCATCATCGTCTCCATCATCATTATGTCAATCCTCCTCCTCCTCCTCCTCCTCCTCATCATCATCATCATATTCATCATCATCATCATCATTTTGTTACTGTGTGTCTATTACAGACAACAGCAGTCACAGTTCAATGGAAGCTTCTGTTGCTGATCAGAAGTCCGGTGTATCAAAGTTTTCACAACTTTCTACAAATAAGTTGCAAAAATTGCAGTTACTATGGCAGCAGCCACGCGATAACCGGTCAGTTTGTAGGTATCAACAATGTTGCTGCAGTAACCAGGTAATCATATAAACTTACAATAACTGCAAACCTCATGAAACAACCTCTTGATTGAAGGTTGAGGCTCGGAAGATGATGCCGCCTTCTGTCGTGTCTGCTGGCGGGTTTAAGAATACAATATTTGGTGTTGTCAGTGGTTGTGTCGACATTTCTATACCGCTCAATCCAGTTTGCATCGCGATCGCGACCCTAGAATCCACTGTATTCTTTCTTAATGTGTTCATCAGGAGAATGTTTTTACTCACGCTCATATTTAAATGCTTTGGACGAAGTGTGTCTTTGATAAACTTGCATCGTAATAAAAATGTCGTATCTGAATCGTTATACTTTGATGTACATGAGGATTATGCACTAGAAATCTATGGCACTGGAATTGGAGCCATATAAATCACGCATAAATTTTCATGATAATGCTGATGAAGATCCTATATCCTATGATATATTCCTTTGAAATGTTAAAAAGTTGTCAAAGTGTGAAATGACTGTGCAGATGGGTTTTTTTTTTCTATCCCATTTGACGTTTTATCATGATTCGTATCAACGACTTGTCGCAATCACGTACATGTACTTGTATACACCAACACATCTACACAGCGTATAAATTAAATTGCCTAAAACCCAAAGATCCAATACAGGCCCGTAGCCAGGGGGGTGCGTCGGGTGCGTACGCACCCCCCCCCCCCCCCCCAATTCTGAAAGGTCCACTTTTTCATAATAACGGTTTTTAGCAATTCTCAAGATAACAATCCAAATAAATATAAAGACACATTATATGCTACGTAAATGTGGAAGAGTACGTTTAACAATGTTAAAAATAATTGTACGAAACCCTTTTGTTGTATGAACCATCGGATCGTCCCCATGCACACAAACACAAATGTTATGTATCAATTTGTGCGAGCTATTATTATATTGGCACTGCATGCCATGGCCCTTGGCGCGTGTGACCGGTGTTTTTTTTTCCACTGGCCGCCCGAGTACGTGCGATTCGTGGATGACAGTGAGGTTGACACTTGCATTTTTTCACAGGAACAGAGGTAAGTGGATGAAAATCTAATAGCCTCAAGTTTACATATATGATAAAAATTAAAGAAATTTCCTCGAAATTACTATAATCGAAAACCTGAGACATTTTATATCTACGTCTCACAAAGATATAGTACATGTATATTTAAGTACATGTTGGCGTGATAATGCCTGGGGATAGATTATTATGTCAACTATTTTCCATTATGAATGCATGCTCCAATCAAATTGTGAAAAGGTGGTCATGAATTAGCATTTCTTACGAACGATCAGGAGAGACAAAACAAAATGAAAGGCCTGTCTTACTCCAGTTCTCTATTAGTTATACATTTTCTCATGTTGTGACAGTTCGATTGGTTCTCATTTTAAAGTGAGCCAAAACCTAAGAACATTCTCACTTATAATTTCCAAAGAGTATTATGCAGGCACGCAAACTCAATTTAGTTGTATTTCATTTAAATGTAATGGGTAAGAGGGTATGAGAGAGAATGCTGAGCTATGAAGTAAAATGGTAAAGTAAAAAGTTTGTCAGATAGTATTACAAAAGCCTGAATATTGCAAGAGCTCCGGAGTAAAAACAGTCAGGGAAAAACCCTATGTATGATAACATTGTGAGAGCGTTAGACTGCATTGTGACGCGTCGTTATTTAATTTACATTCTTTATTCATATTTTTCATAAAAAACACAGGTAATGAGCCGGATTGGGTTAAAATTCTCACTTACAGCTTTGTAGAAGTCTGAGTCAACAGTATCACACAGTACTTCAAGACGTATTAGTACAAACGATTTCTTGAGCCTGCACCGTTTCAGGCTCTGTTCTGGATACGGCGGTAGAAACTCATTCTTTTTTGTTGTTTATTTTATCATTATTTACTAATCTCTTTTCTAACTTACAGGTAGCGGATTTCTTTGCAGGCCAAATTCGGAAATGTACTGTTGATTATTACTTATACATTTTCTCATGTTGTGACAGTTCTATTGGTTCTCATTTTAAAGTGAGCCAAAACCTAAGAACATTCTCACTTATAATTTCCAAAGAGTATTATGCAGGCACGCAAACTCATTTTAGTTGTATTTCATTTAAATGTAATGGGTAATAGGGTATGAGAGAGAATGGAAAGTGCTGAGCTATGAAATAAAATGGTAAAGTAAAAAGTTTGTCAGATAGTATTACAAAAGAAACTCATTCTTTTTTGTTTGTTTATTTTATCATTATTTACTTATCTCTCTTCTAACTTAAAGGTAGTGGATCTCTTTGCAGCCCAAATTCGAAAATGCCTAGAGACAGCTAGTAACCAAATATGCTACTATAATTTAATAAATAAGAAATAACCATTCCAGTATGTATCTTAGTGTGCACAGTAAGACAGATCAAATCAAATAGGAAAACATCTGAGCACTAAGCCTGAGGTCTGAATTTGCATTCAACTTCTTCCAATGGCTAACGGATGTTTAATTTTTGAATTTCACTGACCTCCAAATTTCACAAAGAAAACCTTCTTAGCATGATGGTTAATATGACATTTGACTGATATTGGAGATGTTTGCGAATCGGATCTACTACCCTTACTATTATTAAATCTAAAATGATTATTTGAAAGTTCGGAAATGCTGGAAATATCCTACCGCAAGGAGGCAAAATATAAATGGTTCACATTTACAATTCATTTTGTTTTAAAAATTTTCTTATTTATTTTCGTTTTTGACAAACTCGCATACCAACGGCTGATATACTGTATAGTAAAGTGAATGTTTCATCTTCCAAACAGCATCCAATGGGATGGAAAACTCCAACTGAAAGGTGGACACCGTGACCATACTCGCTAAAGAAAACGCGTAATAGGGGTCGTTTTTTCTCACGGATTAGATGGAAAGTGTGATGTACGAGCGTATATAATCAAAGGGTATCAAAAAGGCCGAAATTTGGGAAAATGGTATATTGTTCAATCATGATGAAGTACTTCTTTAGGGTGCAGGAAATATTTAAGGAATACTTGTTTTTAAGGCCCGAAAAAATCATATGATCATTACTCGCTTAGGGGCCATTTTGAAAGTCCATGTATGAGCATGGTGTCCACCTTTTAATTGTCGCTACCCCTCCCGGGACAGTATCAAAGGACCGTTTTGTTAATTAACGCAATCCCCCCTTCCTTCAAAAATCCTGGCTTCAGGCCTGCTAACGCGGGTATACAATAGAAAAAAATAAAAGTTAAAACAACACCAGGAAAATCACTATTCTCAATTTTGCGGCGCGCTACGCGCTCAGAGTCTCGAACACAATTAAACTTTGCAACTTCCTGGCAAAATGAGTTTTTACTATTTCCTAGATGAAATACCGTAACGCGATTGCATGCAACAGACAAAAATACAAATTTCCTCGAGACTTTAAAACGTCATTAAAACAGTCAAAATTCACAATTTGCGGCGCGCTTCGCGCGCAAATTCTTATACAACTTTTGTAGTTCGGTCGTCCAAAGAATATATATATATATATATATATATATATATATATATATATACAATTGTGTGTGTGTGTGTGTGTGTGTGTGTGTGTGTGTCATCATTGGTATTGGTACCGAAGGTCCGTTTTTTTTAGTGACCGCACCCCCCCTTGAAAAATCCTGGCTACGGGCCTGCAATATCGGTCGTAAAACAAGACAGAAAAAAAAAACAATCCTACAGCCCCGTCATTCAGCTTATTAATACTTTCATAATCAAGCTTGTCATGATTAATTCTGAGACATGATAATAATAATGTGAAAGACAATGTGAAACTGTCGAAAAGAGAAAACACGCAGCTTCAGTTTTCGTCGGGTGGGTGTGTTAATGGGGGTTGGTATGCCGGAGGCGGTGATATCGAACAGAAACGGTTCCTCACATCCCTGTATGAAAATTGTCAATCCCGTTTCATATCAAAGCATTTATTTCAATATCGCACGCATGCTTACTATAGCGCAGCATGAAATAAACTCGTGTGTATCCAAAATGGCGAAGACAGGAAACTTCATTGTTGGTATTCACATTCAGAGGAATGCATGTGCCTTGTTGTATGTGGTGTAGGGGAATATGTTTCGGACTCCTATACTACAGGTTTCGGGTGCGTCCGCAGACTGCGATTAATCGTTATACATAATAGTGACATTTAAAAGTTTATAATGCATAACTGTTAATTCAGAGATGTATCTAATTATAATCTAAATCATATCCTTCCCATCATGAACAAGTAATGTCAAAACTAACCCTCTGAGCACAAAATTCTTTTCTTGCCCATTATGTGTGTGAAATTTGTGCACATGTGAGTCATTGGCGCGGAAAGAGTTAGATTATTCTCGTCTGTCGTAGAACAAAGACAAAGATATGACGAATATTCCATGTATCAAGGAAATATAGTCTGGCAAATTTGATATAAATAAACCTAACTATTACATTGTTTGTGTCAGTAGAAAACTATGATGGATTGTAAGCAATTTAGGAAAATGACAAAAATGTTAAAATTAACTTTTATCATAATCTTTAGCGGCTTAACTGAGGCTTTAAAAGATGGTAGATGATATATAAATATTTGTTGAAAGTAAAGCATTGGTCTTCACGTGCTCGGTTGACACTATTGATATAATATTTGATACCACTTTCTATTTCTTCTAAGAGGCTTTATATTAGATTGACATGTACAGTACTTTGTCTCAAAGTTAAGACATTACACTCTTCGTCTTGTTGGTGTTGTGACGATGCCCTCGTTGTCCTTTTTTCCCCCTATATGCTCACACCTGAAACTTCATGGATCGTGAGTTTGTCGGTTCCGTACAGTGAAAAAAATATTAATACAATAAAATCTCTCCATGTTAACACTTTGTCATTGATACAGCAGTGCTCAAAGACACTGACCTTCGCCTAATTCGGAAATGATTGAGACACTTCCAAGTGGGTAAAAACTCCTGATAATAGCAACAAAAAAAAGGGGGGGGGGGCACAAAATAGTCCCAAGCTCACAGTCAATGCGTTACGGTGGGAGAGCGTTTGTGTGTTTTGTGTTTGGGTGCGTGCGTGTGTGTTCGTGTGCGTGTACGTGTATGTGTGTGTGTGTGTGTGTGTGTGTGTGTGCGTATGTGTGTTTGTATGTATGTCTGTATGTGTCGTGTCTTGTGTGTGTGTCTGAGAGTGTGTGTGTGTCTGAGAGTGTGTGTGTGTGTGTGTATGTGTATGTGTATGTGTAATGTGTGTGTCTGTGTCGCAAAAGCTAAGACATGCACGATTTAGGCCGACTCTTGCGTATCTAGAGCAATAATCGCATTTTTTCTCTTTTCCCCTGTTCCCCCCCCCCCCACCCCCCCCCCCCCCCCCACCCGCAGTTTGCCGATATATAAGATATGAAGTGGATAGTAGGCTATATCTTGAGGACCCAGCCGGCATTTAATTACGGATGGTGTCGAAATACGAGATCGCCAACCACTGAGTCCAGTCAACAGCATCCTCGGGTTGTTAGTAGGCGAGAAGCGATTACAATTACGACACACCGCCGGGACGGAATATCTATATTTCATAACTTTAAAGACACGCTCTCGTAATTCTAACATGCATGCTAATGTTGTACCACCACACGTAAATAAATGCCTACAAAAGTAACTGTGGAACATAGCTTGCCGCACGTGATGCATTAAAAAAGAAAATTATCTTTCTGTAATAACAGCAGCACCGCATGGTCCAGCTATTCTATAGAGATGTATATCAACTACTGCATATATGGAATTGAAAATATGTATCATACAGGAATAAGATATCATCGTTGCTGTTGTTCTTGTTCTTACTTGTTAGTCACGTTGCGTAGAAGACGTTTATAGTTAGTCGTACCGTGTCCGTTATTATTATTATTACCTGTGTAGCTACTGGCTGTACTTTTTTCTGTGGGATCACCTGTTTTCAGCACTCTTTGAGTCAACCAAAATGACTGCATCATGGCGGAGTAACACAATTAATCGTTCGCTTGTTCGAATTATACAATAACATCTAAACAACAATGCAACCGCAGACTTCAATTTCCGACATCTCTTATCAGGCAATATAAGGGCCTGTTTGTGTTGTGTAATTTTCGCACCCTTAAAAGAGGAAAATTGCCCGCAGTCGGTTTGGTTTAGTTTACCTTGGTTATGCATGGGATGTTTTGTCACGAATCACAATGCACATTATATAGTTAGATCCAATTTAAAGTTTTTGTGTGGGTATATAGTAACTGTGAGCTTATCTCAACTAAAACTCCACATATATACCAGTTCTTCCGGCTTGTTTACTTCTAGCCACCAATATTGTCAGCATGTGCTGTTATTTTCCTATGCGGTGTCATAATGTTTATAACTGGCGTGTGTACGTTTATTTAAAAAAAAATGTGCGATGTGTGTGCGTCGGGATTTTGATTACTACCGGGTTCTTATAAATCTCTTTGTGTGATAATTAGATGATGTTACATAGATATGATTACTGAATAAATTATCAAAAGATCTTTAATGATAATTTTGCTAAAATAACCATGTTAGTCAAAGCAGTATGTGTCAGGAGCGATGTGGCTCAGGTAATCTCCGATTTTCCGTGTGAAGTACTATTCCACAGTAATGTTGTGATCTCTTATTGGTCACATACGGGAAATACTGGTGCTGCGTTGTAGAATTCTGTGACTTACTAAACACATTTTCACAAATACAGCTCTTTTTTGGTTAAGCCAGGCAATGATATTGCGGACGTATCCCTGCTGGAATCACACTTGAGAAGGGGGACCCTATGATCTAGTGATGTTTATGTGAGAGTAGGATACGCGATGTGGCAAATTCTATCTGCTATACTAATTACAGTGCACTCCCGTTATAGCGAACACAGTTATAACAAAATTCCAGTTACAATGAAGTAAAATTTCAGGCCGCAACTCTACCCACTCTATGTATTTTTATTGTTTATTTGTTTGGTTACAACGAAATTTCGATATAACGAAAGAAAACTGCCGGTCCTGAGGACTTCGTTGTAACGGGAGCCCACTGTATAAAACACTACTCTATTTTTCACACAGCAAGCCTCGGAGACAGTCAACTCCAAAGAGAAAAGCCATACATCGCAAAATGCTTCTTTTTTCTCATGTTCACTGTTTATTGATTAGTTCACTCACTGATATAAGTCGATCATTTTTTTTTAGGGGGGGGGGGCATACATCTCAAAGCTCTCTTTAATTTCAGCCTCTACGGATATCTGTAGTTAAACATATTACATCATTTGAGCTTTTTTTTTCCTTTCTTTTTTACATGTCGTGAAATATAAATCATATGACAAAATGCGCATTTGGTTAAATCTTTATTTTATTTCCCTTAACCCTCTGAAAACCGCAAACTCTAATTAATAGTGATATTTTACACAAACATGATGTCACTGACAGTGACAGATTAACAGACTTAATAGACCTGATGGTGTAGTTCACATTTTTCCTAGGTCAATTGAAAGACATATTCTTGTAAATTCAATTTGAGCATATTAATTAGATTGCTGTAAAACACATAATCCTTATATTTTCTGGACTTGATCCTTCACTGATTTTACAAACCAAAACAATACCCCTGCTGTGCTGGGAAAAAATTTTCTGAGTCATAACACCATCAAGAGAATATCAAACACAAATAGAGATATTTTTTTTACTTTCTCAGAAAGATTTTACACAAAATAAAGATGGTAAAACACTGTGATCAGATGACTTACAAACAAACACACACATAAACGAAGATGTATGAGGCAATTCAGATAGCACTGCTTCAGATGTACATACCTACTACAGTGTACTAAAATACAAAACTGAATCCCACTGTCCTTGAAGCTGATGGCATTGTGTAACATCACAGTATGTAGTCAATAACTCTAAATCCATGTCAGATGAGCTGTGATTTTAGGCAATCTACCACATGCAATTGAGTACCCTGTTAATTTGCTCATCAATATGGCATGTTAGGTAATGATTATTATGAAAGGGTGTGAACACTTCGGTATACTCATGGAAAAAGGCAGTGGTTACCAAATTCAAAGGCAAATTTGGATACAGAAAGTTTAAGTTCATCATATATACTGGGGAATAGTAACAACCAGCCGTGTTATTTCACTGAATCCAACCCACTTCAATACGGTGATGACGTATCATTTGTATCATAAATCTAACAAATGCTCACAGAGACACGGGCAAAGGAAATACAAATAAAAGAACTAATAATTTCTATGATACTTGTAAGAAAAGTTCAACTATGTTTGCAAGTAAATCTACTTGTTTCATTTCAGTCCTGACATTGGCATGGTTCCTGTTCTTCTTCTTTTTTTCTGCTTAAGTTTAATAAACTCCACTTTAGTGTTCATTAACGGGAGATTAGTTTCACCACTTATAATGTGCACAAATTTCAGTGAATCCAAAAAGACAACAAACATCGTTCCCTCTAGATTCACAGGTTTCATGTCCACCCTTCAAATAAGATGCATTTTATAGTGGAATTCACCCTCATCAACCACAGCTTCGTACTTCCCGTCAAGTTGACATTTCTTTTAAGTAATTTTTAATGATTTTTGCTTTGTTTTTTAAACCTTTGGGACAAGAAAGTGATGCAGTGTGAGATCTTTACTGGTTGCAGACTCCCATCTTTCATTTCCTTCTTAATATTACTTGTGACAACATGTTCATGCTCCTTTTAGAGTCTTTTTGGAGTGACTGTTTCTTCAAACCATCTCAGGACACAAGTGTATTTATGAATACTCTGAATGAAGAATTCAGAGGAGTATATTCATGAGCATTACATTGCTGATCATATTGAGGGGCATATCATAGACATTGTCAGATTAATATTTGTCGAGTTAAGACAAAAAAAAAGAAAGAATTCTTTCTTATTTTTTCATCATAGATTCCCTATATAACTCTAATGACAGCTTGTCGATCTTTATCATTCATTTCCAAGGACAAAGTCATGTAATTTGCATGATATCCATGTCAATCAGTTACACATGTATTACATAAATGATCTCAACAGTCCTCAAACGAAATGCATTTTGTTCTTGTGTGAATTAATCACTTTCTTTTTGACTGAATCACAAAACTGAAAGTCTTTACAGACTTCTTACTTGAGCCTTTATAAATGACAAATGACAAATCTGCAAGACATACAGCAATATAAGTATAAACAGAAAATACCTTTGTAAACGAGGTTTCGTAATTTGCATAAAGATCTGGTATGCAATGCTAGTTTGCATCAGGTAGCATTACATGCTCTGTTTAAAGGGATTGTATAGAATTGGTGGAGATGAGAATCTGGCTTTTAACTTTTTACGAGATACAGTGAAACCCCGTTATAACGAGGTCCGTGGGACCGGCGATATTACCTCGTTATAACCGGTACCTCGTTATAACCGTACGCATCAAAAACAAAGAAAAACATAAGCACGAAATCATACCCGTCAATCAAATTTATAAGAACCTCCTTTGCGTTGTTACTACACAATTATGAATCGTTATTATTGAGACAATAAAGGGAAATTATTTGTGAATTGATTCATAAAAAAGACGGAAAAGTGGGGGGTGAAATGCGTTAATTGTTTATTTTTCTTCCAAAACTCTCTTCTCATTATAGTTCACATATTATGTTCTTGAGAAGAAGGCCTACTCGGCAAGATCATATCATTCGGGATTCTTTCTACACCTATCTCTTCCTCTTGTATCGAACCATCCTGAAAGATTTTTTTTTTTTCGTTTGTGAAATACAGTGAACATCGTAAAATGACAACAAAATCAGATTGTATAAAATACGTTTGTTAAAATACGTTTGTTAAGTTTTTCTAAACACCAGCGCAAAATGAGTAACATACATGTTGTTTGTAGTAACTTGCGAGGTATGTTACGCTGTTGGTGCCCAGCGGGAATGCGATGATTTCATAAATCATTTCCGATGTAATCCTATACAATGTATAATGATCGTTGCGTCCGAAGGGATTAAAAAATGCGTTCTTTATTTTCTTCCAAAAATTTTTTCGCGTTTTGTACACCAGTTCTTGAAAAATACGCTACAAGGTTGAATTTGGAATGTTGTGATCCTTTTGCGCAAATATACCTCATAGACCATTCTGGTCTTCATTGTGAAATGCAGTGTTAAATGATAATGAACAAACTCAGATCTCTTAAAACTGTTAAATGCGTTTGTTTCTTTTTCTGAACACCAACTCAATTAAGTAGATTAACATGCGCTATTCAACTATTTTTACGCTGCTGTCACTCGGCGGGATTGCGATGATTTCATTAATTATTTCGGCTTTAATCATACACACTCATATTTATATAATAATTTATTACATGATAGTGAACAATCCCAGATCTATTTAAACTGTTAAATGTGTTTGTTTCTTTTTCTAAACACCGACTCAAGTAGATTAACATGCGCTATTCAAGTATTTTTACGCTACTGTCACTCGGCGGGATTGCGATGATTTCATTAATTATTTCGGCTTTAATCATACACACTCATATTTATATAATCATTTGTTACATGATAACGAACAAACGCAGATCTATTCAAACTGTTAAAAGCGTTTGTTTCTTTTTCTGAACACCAACTCAATTAAGCAGATTAACATGCGATATTCAACTATTTTTACGCTACTGTCGCCCGGCGGGATCGCTATGATTTCATTAATTATTTCGGCTTTAATCATATACACTCATAATAGTTACTAGCCAGCAAAACAACTGGAAGTCGGAACTAAAAATGGAAAGGGTATAATGATGAGTTGCACACGCATTTCAATGTTATTGTCCATTTTGGCCACGAGTGTCGCTACATGAAAAGTTTTTGAATGCGTTATATTTTTTTTCTCTCGTTGCGCTGTGGTCTGACCTATCACGCACGCGTATCTCGCGAAATACAAAATCGAATGATTTTATTCAATAACTTAGTAGAAACATCGGAAGGTATTTCTGTGTCTTATGGCGTGGTTAAGAAGAAAACATGAACTACTCTGCAAAACGGGAAAGAGATATGGATAGCGTGAATTTGGTTTTCAATGTTCCCTTTGTCGCGTGTTTGAAAGCGGCAGTCAGGAAATGGAACCTCGCAAAAAAGAAAATGGAATGATTATGATTATGTTATGTGGTTTAACATGGAAAGAACGGTAGGCCCTATACTCGGTTATTCGTCACTGATAATGGGCGGTAAAGAAGGATAACGATGGGACTGAATCATGTTTGTTTCCGAGTCTTCTTGCTTCAGAGAGTACATGTAGAGATCGAGACGGGTCGGGCACTTGTGCAGTGCATTACTGCGGCATTCTACACATACGTAAAACGGGGATAGCGTGAAATCGCTTTTCAATGTTTCGTTCGTGGCGTGATTGATAGAGGCAGGTCTAAGAAATGGAACCTCGTTATATCCGATCAAATTGCTTATGTTTTTCTTTATCATGATGCACCGAAAATGTCCTCGTTATAACCGGAATCTCGTTATAACCGAACTCGTTATAACCGGTTCGTTCTGCCATAGGTTTACACGCAAAGGAAAACGGGACCGACGCGATCACCTCGTTATAAGCGGTTCCTCGTTATAACCGAACTCGTTATAACGGGGTTTCACTGTACCAACAAACCACTTATAAAATAGTACAGAGCTTACCCTTTTAAGAGGAATTCAATGTTTATTACATGAAAATCGGTTTTTGAATCGCTGAGACATCCAAAAACAAAGTAAAGCAAAGAGATCCTAATAAAAGGTGGGCCCCACCTTCTATTAGGAATGCTCTGTTTTGGATATCTCAGCAATTTTAAGACCGATTCTCATCAAATAAACATTGAATCCCTCTTAGAATTACATGCTCTGTCATATTTTATGAGAGGTTTCTCATTATCTCACCAAAAAATATTAGAAACCTAAAGCTAGGTCTCAACCAAAACTATACGCTCCCTTTAATCAGTGATTATGGATGTGAAAATGGCATTAATATTCCAGGGTATCTGGACCAAATGTACTACTGCTCCTCTCATTAAGGGTCACACATTCCTTGGTGGGGGTGACATTGGCAGGGTGGATCAGTAACCCATCAGGTACAAGGCAGTCATTGTAGGAATGGTTGCACCAGTCGGCACACCGGGAAAGGGGCCAGACGAACCAGCGATGTCGATGTGAGAGTAGGGTATGGGCTGCGTCGAATCCTGTCCGTGCTGTGGTGTGCATGTCAATGAAGAAAGCAAACAGTGAGAAATGTGATAACAAGTCTACCTTGAAGAAATGTAGGATAACTGGAAAGAATTCTATCAAAGCTAGAATACAGCCTTCAGTAATAGGAAAAAGAAGGTTTTTTTTTTTTTTTTGTAGCTCTAAGAAACAACATGTGTTTCCCACACTTTCCAACAATAATCACAGTTTGCAAGATATTAGATTTGAAATAGCTTTGTTCTGTAGATGCCCAGCCTGTGTCTGTATCATGCATTTGTGTGGGTTGTGAGATTGTGGTGAAATTACATAAATACTCACTGTTATGACCCGAATGAGAAAGGAGTCAATATTTGTTTTACACACAGAATACTAAGTATTCTATTGTGTTAGCATTGTAAGATTATGGATCACCCACAGGCAGCATGCACAGGCTCACACACAAAGTTGATTGCCTGCGTTATATCAGTTTTGAAATCAACTGGAAATACAATCCTGTTGCTTTGTTATCATTCATGCACCCAGTTGACAGGCCTGAGATATAATGTACCATCATTTTAGTTCTTATTTCTTGTTTGTATTCCAAAATAATCATATGCTGCTGATCTTTTTTTGATCTCCAGTCCTACAGATAACCTTCGCTATTTTTTCTTTAATATTATCCAAAATGACATTTTGTTTTGTCTTAATCTGCAATATTCATGTCTTCCTGATATCAGTTTGTTTCATTTTCTCAATTTCCATGTTTGTATTTAATGAAATAGAGTGGAAAATAGATTCAACCTCAGACCACTATAATGGACTTTCATTTGAAATGGGAGCTATACTGGATTTTCAAATACACTCTACGTTGAAATATTGCCAAACTACTGGATAAGTTTTAATGGGTAAGGCTAAGGGTCAAGGAGAAAATGGCCATACCTTGTCCAGTCCTGAGGCCATGATGAGGAAGGCGGCTGGAGTCTGATGACCTCTGGCCGTCATGGTGGACGGCAGGTTGTTGCTCTGCAGGACGTCTTCATACTCGGACTTCCCCTTGTGGAAAGTGTAGTCCTGCGTGCAGAGCATTGAGGGGAGGGAAAATCGAGTGATACAAAATTTTCTCTCAATAGCAGAAAGCATCCTACAAATGATTGTTTGCTATTGTTGGGATTTATTTTGAACCTTTCACAGCACTGTATCCTCCCTTCTGTTTTTACATGCACCACCCCTCTATAAACCAATGTATCGGCCCACATCACATAGATATTCACATCCATACTTGCATCCATGCACCCTGCCTATCACAGACACTCCACACATCACATGTCATTTTCCTGCCTTTTTCACTCCTCACCGATTGGTTTCTATAATGCTGGAAACATGCTCAACTCGGGATGTAAACCTATGCCAAATAATCTGAGCATTAAACTGGCTACAAGGCAGTTAGCCAGGAGACTTCATCAAAGCAACATGTGTGGTGCTCTGTCTGTTTCTGTTGAGTCGCTAGAGAGCTGAAAGAGTCCGAGCCCTACACTATGAATAGGCATTGATACTGTCTTTTACTCTGTACAGTACACATCTTATGGCACAATCAAGACCATTCAAAAGGAGCTAAAATCAAAGAAGCTCACGAAGAATCATTATGCACTAGCAGCCAGGTGGTGATTCTAGCGATGCCATCGGGCGAAGGGACTAACATGACTATTCAGTAGGGGTGAGGAATGGGTTAGTCTTTCTACCAGCTGCTGTACTCTGCTTCAGCTCTGTTGCTTCATGTATGACTGTTCATGCCAACAGCATGTGGGTCTTTGAAAAAGACTATATTTTGACCTGAGCTCACCTCTCGTCTGATGTTGGAAATTTCAAATGGATCAGCCAAAAGATCTCCAACTGCAAAGGAGGAAATGTAAACAACATATTTTTAACATGAAACATCAAATTTAAACAAATATTTCTGATATGAAGCATTAAGTTTAAACAAATATTTTCTATATGAAACATCAATTTTATCAGGAGAATTATAACAAGAAGCAAAATAATTGTGTAAACTCATTCTGTCATATTTGTGGGATCAGTAAACTCAATATCTTTCCTTAAAGTTTGTTAAGACCAGAGATGCACAAACAGTGATTACAAGGTAGATGCCATGTTTTAATCAGTAAATTTCACTCCAGTATGACATCAAGTTCTCATGGTGATCTATTCATACTGTAGTTCTGCCATCCCATGGGCATGGACTAAAGTAGTGATGTACATCACAACAAATGTCAGAAGTGCTTGATCATTTTAAGAAGTCCCATTGAGAAATATCAAGTTCCAGTGAAATATCCCAATTATGGGTCCTGAATTGGTGGGCATTATTTAAAGGATATCTAAATTCATTGTATATGCTTCAAGGACGAAGGCTAGTATGCATACCTAAACAAAATAAAGCACTCACTATGATTACTGGCACATGTACTGGTACATACTTGAAAATGGAGTAGCCATTAAAGAATTGACAAAAGTCATGCTTTGTAAAATAATAAACAAATTAGAACAAAAGAGGCAACTACAATATGCATGATCAGTAACATACAATAAAATGTCCCACTACAATGCGAACATAAGAACAAAACAAATGAAGAAATATCACAGATACTACACACGTACAACAGTACATATGATCCATTACCAAATTTGGAAACAAAAATGTGTTGAGCACACTCACGCACCCTTCTGCATGTTGATTGCATTATTTTTCTTTTTGGCCGGGCCATTGTCCATGATGATCTAGATAACAGTAAGTGAAAACATGGATGTACAGAAGATAATGCATGCATACAATTTGCTACTGCAGTTTTCAATACAGGGTCTTGGGGGAAACATACAGCAGTAGGCCTATGTAGGAGTTATGCAGTATGGCATAAAATGTGCAAGTTGCAATATTTTTACAAAAATTCCTTGACCTCATAAATGACAACTCTGAGGCGAGGGAGGTTTTTTTTGTATGCAATCTTTTCAAAGAGCGTATAGAAAATAGGGCCATGTTTTTTCATGAAATATGCTTTTACTTCCACTAAGACAGTATCACATGCATAACACAAAGATACAAGCACAGCCATACCTTTCAACTAAGATGACAGAAAAATCATGACCCCAAATTCCTTTGTTCTTAAAAGTACAATACAGCAAAAGTCCTCTTCCAAAGATTTATGAATGTCCACGTACAATCAGTCCTTGGTGGGGGCAAATTCTTAATGCTTCAGATTTTTTTTATTGTAACCTGGACAGAGTTCAATATCTTTCAGTTGTACAACATCATAAACAAGTTCTGCCTGATTCTTTCATGGAAGATATCACGATGTTGAGACCACATCTACAGAATATCAATGTTTGATGAAAATCCTTGTGCTTGCATTGTCAATTACTACAGTGTCACTTACATAACAAATGTGATGGCTAAAAATGAACAAAACTTTGGGGAAAAAAATTAACCTAAGCCCCATTTTTATTATTATTATATTCTTTATTTGCTTCTTACAAAGCACATATAGTATATACAATAAAATATCCCTAAAAACATGCAGATACAATGTATAGACATGGATGCAGAAATGAAGTATAAAAAAAAAAATTAAACAGACACACACATAAGTCTAAAAATGCCCTCAGGGAGATCCAACAGAAATCCACATATTTTCTGTTATTAATACATTTGCCCATCAACCCTCCCTCACCCGTGCCCACTCTGACTGTTCGGGGAAGAGAGTGGAGCACAGCACCCATCCATATCCCGGCTAAAAAACTACGTACCCAATCCAGCACAATATACCTCACTCTCTGACTACTAGTACATGATGTGTACACACAAGTGCGCACGTGCGCCCGTGCATGCTCTCATAGACATGCACACATTGTTCAATAAGTACGATGTTCTACTATGCACCCATATACGCACATTCGAATGCATTCGCAATTTGGCATTCACTCACTCCCCCCACACACTCCCGCAAATACAGGTAGACTACCAGCAATATGACAGTGTGCATGTATATAACTATGTGTACATGCAGCACAACATATGTATAAAATTCAACAACTGTCCCCGAAACAGTCATGATGATATTAAAAAAAAAAAAAATTAAAAATTGCATCTTTTACTCTATGTTCTGTATAATAATGTGACCAGTAAAAAAACTGCATTCTCCCTGAAAGTATTTCATTCCAGCTACACTATGCCACATTAATGTAGACATAGATACGAAATCAACTCATTACATTCTTGAGAGTTTAGAAAAGAAAATTCTTTGTAATCCCTCATATGTATCAATTCCCTTATTTGCTCGGCATTCCTCATGGCTTCATCCATTTCACCGCATAATGCCTTCCATCTTTCGTTTATCTTCGACTGGTCTAAAAAATACCTACTATTCAAAAATCTCAAATTACCACCTAGTACAGAATATGCACCAAATCTACTCATTCCTGTTATATAAGAAACAATCTGATTCTTTGTGTTTAAAGATTTTGTTATAAAATTCAAACACCTTCTATGGAACCATAATTCAGGGCTCATCATTGCCGATAAAAAAGGCAAGAATGCATTATGTGTCTGCCATGGAATTTTCCATTTGAAATAGGAATTTGCAATCACTGTAATTTGCTAAAATTGTGGCTACTACAAAAACAACTTACACTTTATCTCTTATCTGGCAGCTGCTGCTACATTAACTCCATTATCCCATGTAAGCTTAAAATCATCCAAACTTGTCTCTTTTTTTTTTGTAAATGGGTCCCGAGATACATGCCACATCTCTTAAGTTTCCAACAATGGAGTGTGTCTTTTCCCCTTTTTTTTTTCTTACACTTGTTTTCCATCACCATTTCTAATGTGGCAAGGAAAAGCTAATGATAAAGACAACACATGGCTATCCTACATAATGTGTGCATACCGAATAACCTTGTCCCATAGCTCTGATCGCATGTCCAGTCAGGGTAGCAATGGTCATTATCTGTGGCTCAACCTCATTCAGCGCCTGGGGGGGAGGGGGGGGGGGTGAAGAAAGAAGCAAACTGCAATTAAGACAGAGATGCTAGCTTTTCACATCTGGATTCAAAAGAGAGTGAAATATATAATGTGTCCCTTTCCACAACTTAGATTCATCCACTTTTGGGCTGGGAGTTTTCATTTTTCATCTTCTGTTTTGCTTTCTAATAATTTTGCCCAATTTGCAGTTTGTGCAGGTGTGCAACCAAGTATTTTTTATGCATACAATCAAGAGATGCACTAAAAGATAGCTGTAGACAATTTTGTCAATGATTGTATCTTCCGTATTGTGTACATAAAACAGCAAGAAGATAAAAAAGACAAAGAAATGAGTCTTGTTAGAGAGAGATGCGGCACAAGAACTCCATCTCTCAACTCTTCATGGGCCATTCTCCACGTCCCCTAATAAAGTTCTCACACAGTTTAAACTATCTAATAAACGCAAACAAAGGGGAAATAAAAACTGGCCAGAAATTAACATAATTTATTACAGGCATAATTTACCATTTGCAGATGAAACAAAAACCCAGCTTTAGTGCTTCAAAATAGTTCTAAGATGTGAGTGAATGATAGAAACAACCAATATAAAAAAGTTCATCGTTATAATCAATTTTAGATAACGTTAAATGTAAAAAATGTGAACAATAGTTATAATGAAATTATGTCTAGACTTAAGCTTGACCATCTCAGCATTCCAACCCGAGACCTCTGGATAGCTAGAACGATGCTCCACCAAAAATATCAAAATTGAATTCTTGTTTAAAATATCAATGACATCCTGACATATATCTCTTTCAGGTCTTATCCCACCTTTTCCTTCATTTCACAGAGACAGTCCCCCATTGCCATCCTGCCCTCAGCGTCCGTGTTGCCAACCCTGACCCTCACTCCAGCTCGCGAGGTGATGATCTCGTCTGCCACGTAGCTCTCTGGACAGACGCAAAATGAACCAAATTGGCAATGGTGACTATGGTTGTGGACAATCGATCATAATGCAGTAACTCTGAATAGTTTGGAGGCACTTAAATGATGCCTGTTTTTTCTTTTTATGATCATGATCTGATATTCATTCAAATTATAATTTTTCCTCAGTTTAGCTCACAAGAAAAATCCACAATAACATCCTTTTTAAAGTTAAAATCCTCATTTAACAAAAAGGAATCCATAAAAGGAAAATGGCAATTACAACAGAAAATATCAACTAGAAACATGTAATATCAAAACCACTAACCTATGGCACAAACACATGTCTGCCATTTTCTTCAAATGAACAGGAACACACAAAACAAGCTTTGTATTGGTTTTCTTTTCCAAAGCCGTGTACTCATTCTCAGATTTTTACAGCATCTTATTTTCTGGACTGAAAAAAAAAAAAAAAATGAAACAATAAGTTGTTCTCTACAATTTGACTAGCTTATATGCTTCTTGTGTTGCATAAGTCCATGGTAATCATTCTATCAATCCTGAAAACATTAGATAGTTAATGACAAAAAACTAGGTCCTTTCAAATTGTAGAGTCACTGGTTTATGATGATCATTTTTTTTTTTTTTTTTTTGGGGGGGGGGGTGGGGTTAATGAAATACTTACAATCTACAGATCTATTGATAGTAGAGTTTCATGAAATGTAGAAGGAGGGCTTACAAAGCGAAGACAGAGCTTCATCACTGCTCTGGTGAACCTTACCGACTCCGATGCTATTCCGGACCATGGCCATAGTCCCAACCACTTTGATTCCTGCGGGTCTGATGGTGTCCAGTGTCTTGAAAAATCCTGCCACTGTTGCTGCACCACACTTATCCCTGACAGGGTTATAAAGTTAAAAATAAGCAATTAAACTCTTCATTAACTCTTATCAACTCATTATCTCCCACGGCCACATTTCAGAGGTAAATTTAAGATGCCTTTGATGTCCAAGTACAACTTGATGCTATTTAGACAAGAGGACCAATTATCATTAGCACAAGAGGTTTCTCATGCTTGAAGGTAAACCTGTATTTGAAATATCATCAATCACTGCTACTTCTCTTTGTCGAGAGGTTTGGGATAACCAATCATTTGCTTCTCACGACCAAAGAAGATGCATTTTAAGTAAGTGGCTGACTAGTCAATCATATCATTCCAAGGGTCACACAGTGTATGATGATAGCATGCACTGGAGACTGTAAAGCACATGTGGGCAAGAACTTCCTTGAAAGATTATATTGCTGCTAAAGCATAAGAATTTCTGCATTACTTCTCATTGTGCCTACTGTATAATTTTTATTTCATCTCTTAAAACATAATGTATCTTCTGCAGAATATCTGCACTGCTATATCCAGAGGTGAACATTCTTCTCTTAGATCATCTTAAAACATTCTCTTAAAACGTAATGTATCTTCCGCAGAATATTTGCTCTGCTATATCCAGAGGTGAACAGGTCATTCTTCTCTTAGATTATCAAAATGCCATCAAAGCACAAAAAGAGACAGTGTATCTTACATAAAAACTGCCTAAGGCATGAAAAGAATATTACACTAAAAACTTTTTGACATCAATAAAACACACTACCACTACACGGTAAAACAGAGAAAGAGAGAGAAATGCATGATTTATTGTAGACACTTTGACATGCTGTATATCTCACCTGTGCATACCAGCCATGACACCTCCTGCCTTCACATCAGCTCCACCTGTGTCATAGGTCACGCCCTAGTGTAACAAAGGTCATGTCATACCTTGCTTACTTATGTGTCAGGTGCTCATAAATGGGAACTTGTGGAACTTTACAAACACATCTCTTGTATGGCTTTACATTGCTCTTTGGGGCTTTATATAGTACTCTTGAAACTTATTAGGTCAGACAGTCATATCTGATTATCAATATTAACTTCCAGGACAGAAAATGAAGATCACAAAAGCTAGAATGAATAACTGGAAACATATATATATTTTTTATTATTATTTTTTTTTTTTTTTTTTTTGAGAGAGAGAGAGAGAGAGAGAAAGTAATGGGACAATTTTTGTGATGTGACGAAGCAAGAACCATTCATTTTATACAAAAGAGGCATTTTATCATCAGCAAATGGAGTTGTACTGTTATGTCCCAGCAGGCCGGTTAATTTACTGCAAGACTGGTACCGGGTATTCAGTAATTCGTGTTCTATTCATTTAAAGCTGGTAAATGCTCAGGACCAAGACAACTACAGTACAACACTACAATTCAAGAATACAGTTGGAGTAAGACATTAAGGTAAACCAGACAAATTAGGAGCAGTTCCAAAGTTACCTTTCCGACCAACATCAGTGTCTTCTTGATCTCCCCTGAGCCAACATACTCCAGTTTAATGACACGCCCTTTGTGGCGGTCAACAAGTTTAGCGCATCTGTTGACAGCTGAGAAGAGAGGATATTGCTCCAGCAGGGACGAATCATCGGAGATCACCTCCACCTGGAAATATTTTTGAACATTTTGACCATAAAAAGAAAATGCACATAGCTATTTCATGAACTGCTAGAAAGAAAGTGATCTTTTTAGAAAGATATTGATCTTTTTAGAATGAAAACAAACATGGACTAATACCTCTTAACTGGAATAAAACAGTAGTAAGATCTTCTTTAGCAATGCATGTTGGATACTGGTAGGTATAAATATGTAATTTCCACAACCAAAGAAAGTAGAGATATTGCACATTACATGCACAACAGCAAATATCCAAGGAAAATGGATTAATCATAAATTCTTTGCCTGTGTGTGTTTTCTCCATGTGTTTTATATCAGTAATTAATTCACTGCCTGATTACATTAGATTTGCCTAGATTGATAGGAGTTAAGACATAGACAGAAAGAAATAGACTAACAAACAGACAGACAGACAGATGGAAGTTAGTTGCTTTAGGAAATCTGGTAAATCATACATGTTCATTGCCACAGTTAGATCAGGGCCCCGTTTCATAAAACTTGTTATCACTAACAAGTTATGATAGTTGTTATAAGCTGCTGAAATCCTTGCATCTGATTGGCTGAGAGCAAATTTGTCATACAAATGTGGCAGTAGTTACTGATAACAAGTTTTATGAAATGGTACCCAGATCTGTTGTCTACAAACTTAGAGTCATATACTGTATGAGCATCATGAGATTACAAGGGCTACTTTCCATTTAACCTGACAATATAAAAGCACACAATATGCTGGAAGTGATAACTAGACTCATCAAGACACAGCTGGGCTTCAACAACTTGTGCATCATGTCAGTTTTGCTAAGATTATTGGGCCACCAAGCATGACCACTGTGAAGTTACCTTGACCGATGAGCCAGCTGGAAAAATCCCCGTGACATACTTGGCCACATTTGGTGCGGCCATCCTCTCAGGATCGGAGCCACCGATGTCTCTGGCTACCAATCTGTGGCCAAATAAACCATGAACAAAGAAAGTATGAATATTAGAATCAATTGTGGCAAATCATTTCTTGTGTGAAAGCAATGAGGTCTTGTCAATACAGGACCTGCATCATCATTTAAAGAGAACCAAGATGTGACTTGCAGTAGAAATGCCTACAAAATCGAAGAGTAGAAATGCATGAAGTGCTACACATATACCAGTTTATAATGTGCGACATTACATGACATATTTCTCTGTAATTGGTGATGCTTAGAGTTTCCAGCACTGTGCTATAATTTGTATTACAAGCTCAATATGGCTCTTTGTTCACACAATAAATTGAAGTGAAAGTCCATTTCATACTCAAGTTAAGTTACATTCAGCCAACAGAACAAGAGGGTAATCATGAAAAGTCAAATATGGAGGAAGGCACTGATATTTCACATTTCTCGAAGAATAGTGATATTGTTAAAGGACAAGTTCACCCTCATAAACATAAGGATTGAGAGAATGTAGCAATATTAGTAGAACACGTCATTGAAAGTTTGAGGAAAATCGGACAATCCGTTCAAAAGTTATGAATTTTTGAAGTTTTTGTACAGTAACCGCTGGATGAGGAAGACTACTGCAGTGTATGAATAACTTAGATGTCACATGCGTACAACAATATAAGGAAAATATAAAGAGAATTTCACAAAATTCCATCTTTTGAAAAAAGTACATATTCCCTTGACTCGTTACCGACATATGTTAGGGGTAATATTATTCCCCCTGCCTTTAGAAAGAGGCAAGTCAAGTGCTCTTTTATTATGCGAAAAAAGTGCAAATATGTTGAATTTTCTTTACATTTTCTTTACACTGTTGTACGCATATGACTCACAAGCTGTAGTAGTCTCCTCATCCAGCGGTTCCAACACAAAAATTTTAAAAATTCATAACTTTTGCATCGATTGTCCAATTTTCCTCAAACTTTCACTGAAGTGTTCTACTAATATTGCTGCATTCTCTCAATCCTTATGTTTATGAAGGTGAACTTGTCCTTTAATAGTCATGTATATGGAAATCATATCACATGATTTGTTGTAGGTTAATGTCTCCCATTTACCTGCAAAAGGACTTATGCTACATTTTCTTCATATTCATTTGAATTTAACTACATTTATTTGTATTCTTCACATGTATATCAATGCCCTGACCAATGGCCTAGTTCTAAAAAGATGATATCCCATCAGCATATGAGACTGTGACAGAAATACCATTATCATGAAGCTACTTGACAATTAAAGTCTGTAACTTACAATATATGTGAAATATCAAGACGCAATGCTGTTTTGTCTTGTTTTGTTGTTTTTCTGATTTTACCTTCCACTTTGAATATGGTTTTGAGTTTCCCTTTATTGTTGTAAACGAGGAAAATGAGTGTCCCTTTTAAGCACAACACTACGCACCTGCCACTTTCGATGCCTTCAATGTACTTCTGGAGATTCTTTGCTGTCTTTGCTGTGTCTTCCCCAGTTGCCAGGATGGTCACCTGTGACAGCTTGCTGCTCTTCTCCGGCACGTCAGCTCGAATTTCAAACGGCTAGGTGGGAAAAGAGGGAAAACTCCAAGATGGCAGGTCATTGCTTATCCAACAACAAGATAGTATTCCTGCCCAGAGTGTTTATCCTAAATCTGCCCTCAATCATGTGTCCTCACGTTGAACTTCCCCTGACAGTTATATAAATGAAGAAGAAATACACTCTGATACTCACTTTCACGTTAAGTTATAACAGCCATTTGATCCAATTTGGAATTCACACAAGAATGCATTCATTTGTACATTCCACTTTAGTTTTGACAATGAGAGGAATCACAACAAACTGATAACATACCTTCTGAAGAGAGATAGTTCACTCACCACATAAGCAACTTGGAGCAAGCCAAGAGCAGCGACCAGAGTGGCATTTGGATAATCCGGACTTGGAATCACAATAAGAAGGGGCTTTGACATGCCTGCATCCTTTGCTCTTTGATATGAAAAAAAAAAGGAAAATAGAAGCAATACATTCAAAGTAAATTGTCAATTGCTACGCATTGATATCATTAACTTGCTAGTATGCTCACTGGTTATATGTTTTAAATAATTTTGCCAGACATCAAAAATCTTTAACTTTGTTGTGTATTCATCCCACTTTTTTCACACTTAATGGGCATCATTTCCACCTTTCAACTAAAGTGACAAGGAAGCAACTAGATTTCACTCTTGTGGGATTGGTCTTTATGTTTTATACACACTTTAAAAGACTTGATTAGTAACAATCATATCAGAACTTAATGATCATATATTTATAGGCAAACTGCAATCGTCCACACCGGTAGTTCCATGTTTGTGCTATCATTTTCTTGTTCTTTTCATTTTTGCCAAACCATTCAACTTGCAGATTTTGTCCAGACAGACAACAAGACAGGTCTTACCTCTTTAGTCCAGCTCCTGCAGCATCGGAAAACCTGCGATGATCATCATAGTCCCTGTTCGTTGGTCCAGTGGGTGAGAAAACCAACCGCTGGAAGGGAGTGTTGGGCAAGGCCAGTAGCATCACCTCCTTCCCGACGCTAGCATCAATCTGGTATCAAGTGAAATAGATGCGGTTTATAGAAAATCACAAAACATTGTGAAGTGCCATACAAACAACAATGTGTATACTATTGTGAAGCATGGTTTCACAGGATGCGAGTATCATAAGTTTAAATTGCGGTTCAGTAGGTATTAAAAACTTTTGTAATCCCGGGAAAGGTAACTTTGGGGTTTTATATTAAGTAAGGATCATGGGCCAATCACAGCTTGAATAATGTAGCCAATGTTAGCAAGTATAAGCATATACACTTTGCATGTACCTTCAGTGTGAAAATAAAGTAAAAAGAAAGCCAGGGATAAATAAGGAAGAACTGTGAATTCTAATAGTATGGAGGTTAAGAAATGGAGGTGACCTGTGATCTTTGAAACTTTTAGCAGAGATTGTGCCACAAAGGGTCCAAACTGCTCTGTTTTTGGTCCACTTCTCCAATTCCTAGATTAAAAAATACTTTCAAATACCTGAGGCTGTTGTAGGCACCAGACCAATAAGAAAATGAGATATACCACGTTTCTAGTGACACATTAATACAAAATTAATACACAATGAACCAGCATCTGTAGGTCAACATTACAAAAAAAGTGTTCCTTCCTATTGTATAATGACTATAATGACCATTCAAATCATATCATTTTGAAATGAAAGAATTTGGTTCAACATTAACTGCACACGTAAATCCAAGAGTTGGGATGACCGATGGTTCATGCACTGCTTATTTACGAAAGAATGATGCCAAATACAGACAGATCTCTTTTGTTAATCAATACATGTACACTAATTTTCCCTTGTGTGTGTAGGAAAAATTAGCCACTATAGTCATTAAACTTCTCAAGGGGAATCTACCATACTTCACCTTCTTCTGTCTTTCAATTGCAGTCCGGAGAAATGCCAGCTCAGCGTCTGTGATGAGATCAACACTCTCTGCCACGAGTATTATACCATCACAGTCTATGTCGGTCCGAAATTCTTTTGTTACCATAAGAGTGCACGGCAAACTGACAAAAAGGAGGGCATGAATAGTGAACAGGAGAAAGAAAAGAAAGTTGTACTCAATTCAACATGTAAATAATGATAATGTAGGACAATATGCCAGTTCATTGATCAACACCTCAATCTTCATGTTAGATCTAATTAACAGTAAACACTACAGTTGGCTGGGGACTTGCCAAGCTGAGTGTATGGAAAAATAATGAACAGCAACTGTCACTCATCAACTAGGATAGTGCCACAGTGGATGATGGGCCATCATCCGCTATCCTAGTTGATGAATGACAGCGACAGTTGATGGCAGACTCACATTGTTCCCTTAAAAAATAACAAACAAACAAATGCCCAAACAAACGGCATATCCAAGACCATAGATGCTCAAGAAGAAATAGAGAGTTCTACAGTATACATTATATATTTGTCACTCTTAACCATGATATCTCTAGGGTTCTAAGTAAGATACGTAAGAAGCCACTGCAAAATCACCTTATTTTCGGCAACTACGTACAAGCCAACACCCAGGGAAATTGTCTAGAGCAAATATTGACCGAAAGATCGGTCTGTATCTGTCCGTCGGGGAATGTTCCGCGGAGACTGCGTCTGGCTTCAAGAGCGTTAATGGCAAAATATAAAAGAGTCCTCCGGACAGACGGATCTTTCTGTCTAGAGCAAATAGAGGGAATAATAACAATATAAACCTACCAGTTCCCCGTGGGTACGTCCATGCTTCAGCTATTCTGCTTCCTAACTTAGTACGACAAGCTTCAGAGGCTGGAGCTAGACGATGACGGCCCGACGCAACACCGCACCAGTGGACACAGACAGGGAGGGACAGCGTTGTCAAAGTACAGTAGAATACCGCTGGCGTTACCGTCGTCGCTACTTGCTGCTGCAATGAGTGCAAGTTAGCGAGCTGCTGCCACTACCTACCAACGTCAACTGCAGATGTTTTGATGCCGGAAATTTAGTACGAAGTCGAGCTCGAGTAGCCTGTCGCACGTCGTCTCCTCCGTGAACCACAGTCTATTCTAACCGTTACACAATCACAAGTTTCACTCCAATTCCAAAATCATGGCACCGGCACGGTAGCAGCTTGAGGGCTTCCGCATCCTGTATTATAGCATTTGGCCAATGCGAGACCACTTCGTGTAAAAGACCATGTACCAGTGATCAAAATCATGTGACATCGCCACCTGGAAACGTAGACATGTGATGCGCCTGGCGGGTCAGGTGGTCGACACGTGTGACCCGGGCCCTAGATCTGAAGCGAGTGGACAGTACAAATGTATTCCCAGAACCAGGACGGTTGCATAGTGATTAATGGGCACATTGTAATGTTGTTGCTATGGAAACAGCGACAGAAAACCCTTTTTTTTTCGTGTGTGGGCGTGTGTGTGTGTGTATGTGTGTGTGTGTGTGGGGGGGGGGGGGGAGTAGGGATAAACTGGGCAGAAATTGCACCTAACTCTACTCATCGCACTGCACTTGCAGTCTCTAGTTGCTTCTTTTTTCCCCTCCTCTCCTTCCAATTATTGTTGAACAATTCAAGTTTCAATGGCAATTGTCCTTCTCTGTGCATATTTCTTTTTGTTTGTTTGTTTTCTAAGGCTGCAATGCTGCCTTTTTCTCCCTGCGTGCAGCTGAAAGTAAGTGTATTGTTGATTTCTTTGATTTCTTTGTAATTCTTAAAATACTTATTATTATACTGTAAATTCTTTATATATTTTTGTTCAAAATTCACTGTGCTTGTACCATTATATATGATTTGCATGAGAAATGTAGAAATAAAAATCAAATTGAACTGAACTGGAATCATAAAAACAGAAATGTTAGCCTATATTTGCAGTATAAACCTAAAAGTTAGCTGTGTAATGGCCCCACAAATTATAAAGTTTTGTAACCGTTATATCTTTGAAATGTTATTCTAGTGACAAAGGGAACAAATAGGCCTATCCCTAACGTTTGTACAAACACTTGCTAATTGTTTTTAATCTTCATATCCGAGCACATACTGGAAATTTGTTCTTTGAACATAAAATCCTGAAAATAAAAGATTTGTATCAATTTCAACTTGGTCAATTTATGTTTGATTACAACTGCAACCATCTACCCAAAGTATTTCACTCTTTATCTTATCGTAATAGTCACGTAGTCCTACATAACTATCATTCCCACGAGACAATCCAATGATCCAAACGATCCATTAATGAGAACTGCACATACTCAAAATACATTTGTTTATAGTCACGTAGTCCTACATAACTATCATTCCCACGAGACAATCCAATGATCCAAACGATCCATTAATGAGAACTGCACATACTCAAAATACATTTGTTTATACATACTGGACCAAGATTTTGGAATAGCTTAGATAATAATTTAAAAGAATTTTATTTGTCATTGACAGAGGCGGATCCAGGGAGGAACGCAACCGGCGTACCCCCCCCCCCCTTTATTTTTTTTTTGAAACAAAAGAAATAAAAAGAAAAAAATGGGGGAGGGGTGCGTGCGCCCCCCTCCCCCTTTAATTTTGTAAACGCGCCCCCTCTTTACGGAATTCCTGGATCCGCCCCTGATTGAGATTGTGAAGAGTGTCTACAGACCTCTTCCATTCCTCTCCTCTTCCTCTTCTTTATCCATTCTTCTCTTTTGGTCACATTTTCCTTGGTATTCACGACCAAATAGTGTCTGTGCCTTAAAATTGCTTTGTTTATATGCATTATAACATTATCGTAAGTATTGTTGATAGTATGCTTGTACTATCAGTATCTGTAATAGTATGCAGATAGATTTGATATAAATATATTTTATTGGTATATTGGTGTTGCTGTTGTTTTCATTTCAGTGTTCCACGTCCTCACAAGCTTGGCTTTTTAGTGGGGCACTCTTTTCTGTCGTTATGATTACTTCCTCTCTTTTGTTTCCATGACAAAGTGTGCGTTGTTCCTTTTTATTTCTGCTATAATATCATTCGTGCATATATTTATATTGTGTTCAATGTACTGTCCTTACCAACTGAATGAAAGTCAAATTGACACATGCACCGCTTAGAATCATGGGTTTTGTTTTGTTTTGTTTTGTTTTTATGGAATTAAATAACTGAATTGAATACTTCCGACTTTCAAGATTCGTTCCGCCCAGAGATTCTTCCCATTGCAATAATGGAGAACTCCCAGGGAGGAGAGGGAGCACTGACTCCCCCCCCCCCCCCCGCCCCCAACCAACCATGAGCAATCCCGCTCCCCATCCCCACCCACCACTCATGCATACACACTAAAAAGGAAAAAAAAAGAAAACCCCAAAATGGAAAAAAAAAGACTTTACGCGGCACCTGCAGTCTAATGTTCAGTGATTGAACGAGTATAAACCAACGCTTCCAGGCTTGTTTAATGCTATTCAAAAGCATGTCATATTCACTGCAATAAAAAAAAAGTGAAATCCAGCAAACAAAATGGAACTTAAGTTCCATCAAGATCAGTCCGGGATTAAGAAAGTCAGTTTATGAAATTGTAATGTTATAGGTCCTAACATAGTGTGATGATAACTAAAACGCAACGCCTTGTGAATTATAATCTGAGGGGCTGATATCAAGTCACAACTTTCTCTCCATTTTCAATTCGTTGCATTTCATTTATTAAGTTTCTACACAAATTACATTTGCAACATACATCAAGAGATAAAAGCATTGTAACAAATATTTGAAATAGACCTTAGATAATATCTAAATAATGCACAAATAAGAAATCAGTCTAGAGTATTATTATACGTTACATTCATAATAGAACATTACGATTATGTGTTGGGAAACCTCATAGAACAACAAATGCTTGTGGGGGTACGTCCCCAGTAAAAAAGCACAAACAAACAAACACACACACACACACACACACACACACACACACACACACACACACACACACACACACACACATACTCATTTTCTTCCGACCTATTCAAAGGCCCGATATTTTGTGAAATCTCCAACGTTCTATTTTTTTTCTTTGCTCTTATTTCGTTCCATTTATGAAATCAAAGTGATTCCTAATTGCACAAAATTACCCAGTAATAGACGACTGAAACATACTTGTGATGTGTTACCATGACATTCCGGTAATCCTGACATAAACAGATCAACGCCTGACCATTGCATCCATACGTACTTTTCCATACTTGAAGTTCTATACTTACTTTTCTGTCAACCTTGCCAAAGTATGCATGGCTGTTCTTGGTTATTCTGTCTAATTGTACGTGTATTTTATTACATATTTACGATCCACACTGCTCTATTTCTTACAAACTGTTAGAACAAGGATTCATATTTCGTGTGATGCATATGCCTTGTATATTTTTTTTTCACTCTTTTCAATTGATTTTGTTGGATGGAATTAATGATAGCTATTGAATCGAATGTAATTGAACTGGATTTAATACACTGCAAAAAGTCCGGTGTTAAATAGTGAACACCGAGCTGGTGTTAAATTTTCGGTGCTCATTTATGGTGTTAAATTAACACCTCCGGGTGTCATTTCCAAATTTTAAACTGTTTTTTGAAGAGTTTCTTAGTAACTGCACTTCTTGTTGATTTTTAATTTAAACAAGACGATCAAGAATTTTACATTAAAATACTAGATTTTTGAAAAAAAATGTGAAAATAAATTTACACCAAAGTAACACCAGCTGGTGTGATCTCTTATTGACGCTGGACGGGTGTTAAACCAACACCATGTGGTGTCATTTTTTAATTAACACCAGTACAGTGTCAAAATAACACCAGGTACAGTGTCAAATTAACACCACGAAGTGTCAGGTGAACACTTTTCAACACCATCACTGTGCATTTTTAACACCTGTGGGTGTGGTCCTTTATTAAAGTTTGATCGGTGTTAGATTTAACACCCGTGGTGTTAAATCTAACACCGATGTTTTTACAGTGTATTAGCAACAGACGAACCCAGTCATTTGCTAATAATGACCATATCGATAGCCTACAAGTTTACATGGTGCACGGACCAGAGCAAGCCAACTTCGCAAATAGTTGGTGAAACAATTCGTTGCCACACACATTATACGGCGCGAAGCTACAGAATGTGCATGTGATTTTCAGTTGTGTTATCAGTCTTATGTTTTGTTTTTTTTCGTTTCCTCCGTGAAATTGACAAACTGGATCACTTCAAAGCCTCACTCAAAACTCAAATTTTTCACCGGACATTCAATTGCTGACTGTCTTGGAGGAGTCTGCGCCTTTATAATGTTTCTATAACAGATATTTATTATGGCGCCATCAACAAATGCTGTGGATCATCATCATCATCATTTTTTTTTTCCATTGGTCGATAAATATGTCGTCTATCTTACAGTCGATACAAACTTCACGGCCGACCGAGCCTATGCATCGATCGCAGCGTGTGGTAATTGTGTCGAAGGGTGGCTTCAGATTATTAATATTCCGAATGGGTATGGATGCGCAGGGGCGTCACCAGCTTTTTTTCAAGGGGGGTGCGTTTTGACACTAAATGTTTACGAGATTTTTTGGACAGACATTTGGAATATAGGAAGCTCTCAATCCCTAGACTTTTACTGTTTTTTTAGGGAAACCAAGCGGGGAAGGGGCACCGGCGTAGCTAGGATTTCATCTTGGGGGGGGGGGGGGGGGGAGGAGGGGGGGTTAGTATGCGAGGGAGCGAGCAAGGGTGGGGGGAGGGTGTGGAAGTGCCGGAGGGGGTTGTACCCCCTATAAATGGATTATGGAATGACGGTGTGAAACGACAAATTACTGGCAGCGATATCAGGAGAATGGCATAACGACTACATGCGAGCGGGGGGAGCGAGCGAGCTTGAAAATTTTGACATCTTACAGTCCAAAAACTGCCGTTTTATAGCCATATTTTATTGCTTTGTAAATTAAGGGGGGGGGGGCGCACCGGAAGCAACTGCTGGCAATTACTGGCAGCAACATCAGGTGAATGGCATAATAATTAAATGAGAGCGAGCGAAGAGAGCGAGCTTGAAAAAATTGACATTTTACAGTCCCAAAAATGCCATTTGGAGCCGTACTTTTTCGCTTTGGAAATAAAGGAGGGGTGGGGGCGAAACGGGCGCAACTGCCGGTAATTACTGGTAGTAACATCAGCAGAATTGCATAACAATTAAATGCGAGCGAACGAGCGAGCGAGCTTGAAAATTTTGACATTTTACAGTCCCAAAACTGCCATTTGTAGCCATATTTATTTGCTTTGGAAATTAAGGGGGGCACATCTGGCGCAACTGCTGGCAATTACTGGCAGCAACATCAGGTGAATGGCATAGCAATTAAATGCGAGCGAGCGAAGAGAGCGAGCTTGAAAATTTTGACATTTTACAGTCCCAAAACTGCCATTTGGAGCCATATTTTTTCGCTTTGGAAATAAAGGAGGGGTGGGGGCGCAACGGGCGCAACTGCCGGTGATTACTAGCAGAAACATCAGGAGAATTGCGCAACAATTAAAAACGATCGAGCGAGCGAGCGAGCTTGAAAATTTTGACATTTTACAGTAAAAAACAAGCAAACTGCCGTTTGTATAGCTATATTTCTACGCTTTAGAATCTAGGGGGCGCATCGGGCGCAACTGCTGGCAAATACTGGCAGCAATATCAGGAGAGCATAATGATTACATTCGAGCGAGCGGAACGAGCGAGCTTGAAAATTTTACATTTTACAGTCCAAGAACTGCCGTTCTTAGCCATATTTTTTCGCTTTGGAAATTAAGGGGGAGGGGCACCGGGCGGAACTGCTGGCAATTACTGGCAGCAACATCAGGTGTATTGCATAACAACTAATGCGAGCGAGTGAAGAGAGCAAGCTTGAAAATTTTACATATTACAGTCCAAAAACTGCCGTTCTTAGCCATATTTTTTCGCTTTGGAAATTAAGGGGGGCGCACCGGGCGCAACTGCCGGCAATTACTGGCAGCAACATCAGAAGAATGGCATATGATTAAATGCGAGCGAACGGAGCGAGCGAGCTTGAAAATTTTGACATCATCTTTTACAGTCCCCAAACTGCCGTTTGTATAGCTATATTTTTTCGCTTTGGAAATTAAGGGGGGGGGGGCGCACCAGGCGCAACTGCCGGCAATTACTGGCAGCAACTTCAGGAGAATGGCATTACGACTAAATGCGAGCGAGAGGAGCGAGCGAGCTTGAAAATTTTGACATTTTACTGTCCAAAAACTGCCATTTCCAGCTATTTTTTTTTCTCATTGGAAATTAAAGGGGGGGGGGGGGGACGCCCGGTGCGCCCCTCCCCCTGGATCCGCCACTGGTAGTCCAGGGTGTGGGTTTATGTTCATGACTGGGGGAGGTATGACCAGCGAGGTGGCGTCGAAGTGACCAAGTGGGGAAAGGATGTCCAAAATCTGCACTTTAGAGCATCCCCTAAACTAATATTGTGCATGTTTGTTTGTGTGTGTGTATTATATACATGGAAAAGTTAGGAATTAGCCCAGGTCAAGTCTTTTTATTGGCAATGCAAGACATTTTTAGATAGACTAGTATGTAAAGCAACACTGCAAAATGCAATGATCAAGCTTTGATAAAACGAAGCGTAAGGTACAAAGGTGTACATTCTACATCACATTGCGCAACATTGTAGCGACTCTTCGTTCGATGTACTGAGTACACTGCGCACATCCTGCTTATATGCAGAATGCCAACCAGGAATCACAATCTTTTGTCGGGTCTGGGCTTTTTGAACAATGTTTCACACTATATTACCTATTTAATTATGGTTAAAAGAAATTATAGAAAAATATCTTATTTCTGGATCACCCTTTCATTCAAAAGCAGTTTACTAACACTTGAACTACTATTTCGGTAAATCTTTTTTTTTTTTTTTTTTACCAGCGGATTGGGAGGGGGGCGCACCCCCCCCCCCCTTCCGTAGTTACGCCACTTTTTTTGGGTGAAATAATTGGACAGATTTCTTGAATTCTGACAAAAAAGCAAGAAAATCTTTTCATCGCGGGAATTATGATTATGTGGGGTGGGGCAAATGGTGCGCTTGCCTTCCAATATCTTAATGGGGGCAACATTTTTGTTTTCTTTCAAAAGCAAGAAAATCTTCTCATTTCGGGAATTATTAATTATGGGGGGGGGGGAAACTAAAATATGCTTGCCCCTCCATTTTTTTTTTTTTTTTAATGAGGCTAAGGCTCGCTCTTGGGCTGGCAATATGGATTGGTCAGAAGTAACGTACACAGACCCTACATACTTGTAAGTAGCACACGTACATGCAAACGTGTATAAGTGGTCCGTATCGTATATACGGATGTACAGTACGGTCGATAAATAGTAAACACTGTAGAATACTAATAGATATGTATAAAATCAGTGCTGCCAGAACCAGGGGTGCGAATTGTTTTTGCCGACGATTTCTTTGTGTGTGTGTGTGTGTGTGTGTGTGTGTGTGTGTGTGTGTGTGTGTGTCCCTGGTGCAAAATATGAAAAAAAAAATAGAAAAGAATAATTATTTAGCGTCCGGCGTTGAGGTCGCTCGCAGACTGGTTTTTTTTTTTTGTTTGTTTTTTGTTTTTTGGTTTTTTTTTTAAGGATCTGAAGGGGGGTGCGTTCGCACCCAACGCACCCCCCCCCCCCCCCCCCCTGGTGACGCCCATGATGCGTTGAATGCGTGTGGTACTTGCGCCATCTCTCGTCATGCTGCAGTTCAGTTGTTCATTTCCATCCAGTGAGCCTGGATTCCTGTAATGAAATGGAAGAAGAAGTAACGGATAAAGTTTGTAACGAGAAATATTATATATCTTTTGATAGCTAGAGGAGATTCTAAACAGTATATGTGTGTGTGTGTGTGCGGGGGGGGGGCGCTCTTGCACTTTGAGGAATTTCTCAGCAATCGATGCCAGTCTTGGGGCAGACAAACACCATCCACAACATAATTAAAATTATCCTGAGAATCGATTCGACGCCATTTTTATAAGGACGTTTTAAAACCTTTTTTTAGATACAAGTAAGCAAAGATGAGGATGCATGCATCAACTGATAATATTATATATCATAGGTAATAGACGATAAAAACTCAATGAAGACACTTAGTAAAAAAAGGGCTCAAGGCATAAATAAGATATATCGCCAAACTATATGCACGCTGAGTTATATCTTGGTTCCCACAGTGAGTTTTTTTTTAAAAAATATATCATCCGAAAATTGACATTATATAGGACCTCTACACGTGTACTAGTTTGCATATAATGGAATTTTATTCCACAATTCCACCAGTCTTTTCCGATAAGACTCATCCGCAATTCCATATTTGCACGCACCCCTAGCTTTAATTAGGATTTATTTCCGAGTGTGGAAACGAATCACGGTTATTGTGTTTTTCCATTTTAGTTTACCGAACTGAAGAGGTGAGGTGACGTTTGGGGCATTTTTCTGTAGACTTTGCATTTTACTATGATTTGAAATTAATTTCTAGAATCAGTTCAAACATTCTAGGTCTGTATGTTTAATTTCAAGTTTAATGAATGCAATAGTGCAATGTGTTGGTCCCAGTATCAATAATAGACCAGCAGATACAATGTCCGACCAGTTGGTTTGTGCGGTATTTCATATCGTACAAAATGGGGTGTCTATCACGGGGTTATCCCACGAGACCGACACCCACGAGTCATACGGCCCACAAGTTCGACAGTGAAAAAAATGTCTATGAGTCAGCCAACGATTCATACAGCCCATGTGCTCGACACTGTGGCAAATAAGGCCCCGACAATGAGTCTTATATAGGCAAACAAGGCCCACCAGTCCAACACTAATAATAAAAAAAAAGTCCATGAGTTCGACACTAAGCAAACAAGGCCCACGAGTTCGACACATAGGCTAAAAAGGCCCAAGAGACCGGCATTACATGGGCTGCTATGACTCGTGGGTATCGAACCCGTGATGTGCATCCGTTCATCACAGCTTGGCAAATCAAACATTATATTATCGTGTGTGTTTCCTTACGTTTGATAAGAGAGACAAGATAACTTCCATCTTCATCAAAAGCACAAAAAGTAAATATATATATATATATATATATATATATATATATATATATTATATACATATACATATATATATATTATATACAAAGTATATTACGTGTATATGTACATATACATAATCATATAGGTTTGTGTGTTTGTTTGTTTGTTTAGTGTGTGTGTGTGTGTGTGTGTTTGCGCGCGTGTGTTGTCATTGAATAGGTTATACTATAGTCTCAAAGTTTTAGAATCAGAGGACACTCATTGTCTCTTTGGATGACTCGTCTTTCATTTTACTGTCAGTCTTTGTCAACACTGTCCGTCACTGCATATTGATATGTCCAAACATTGAAATTTCAGTGGCGCAACACGGCATTATTTGTTTTGTTCTATTGTGTTTGTTCTCCCTCAATGTCACGCTTCCCCTTCGCACCTGACATATCAATCAACCTCTTTTCATCTATTATGTTTTCATTCGCTATATGTATTTCGACAGACCCGGGGTCAGGGCCCCCGGAAAACCTCTCCCATTAGTGTCCCCATGGAGAACAATAATCATAACAATCATGCTCCTGGTCGATTGTATACTGTAGATCTATACCCACCCCCCTCTAAAAATCATCGATGCCATAGACCTCTATGCATAAAACAAGTGCACATTACTCCTTTCACTATACAAAATAATGACATTGATATCTTTGTTTAATCTGATTTCACTTACAAGAAGGATTACAGTGAGGATTTACCGACAGTCGATGGGGTCGATGGAGTTTGACGACATCGTATTTCATCACTATATAGGTGAATATTCAAATCAACATAATTATCTACTATGTTTTAAAAACAAAGAAGAACCCAGGATAATGTATAACCGAAGAAACAGTATACGCTGAACAGATTGTAATCATGTTAGTTCAATGACAAAAAGTTAAAACAATAGTCAGACACTATTTTTTTTCTATACACACATTCTAACTATGTGCCACATTTCTATCTATTTACGAATTGGCAAGAATATATGTTGCAAAGAGTAGCAAAACACCAAGCATAATGTCATGTCATTGCTGGAAATAAAACAAAGAAAGTTACACTACTTTCTGCCCATTTTCGTATACATTTTAAGACCTTATTACATCAGATAACCAACAGAAAATGACCTGACATGGATTTTTAGTTAACAGATCCTGCACGAGCAGACTCTAAGATGTTTAACTATACAAAATGGTCTTTCCTACTATCTTATAATGGCATATAAAGTAGGACCTATACACTCTGGAAAAGTGTTTATCATTGAGACAAGAGGCTTTAAGGTATAAAAAAGGGTCTATTCAAGGGCTATCTCACCATGCAAACTGTGCTCCCTGCAATACTCGGATTGGGCAAAAACAGGATGTATACGTCCACCGAAAAATAGCAACCACAATTTAAGGGATAATCAGATTAAGCTGAAATTTTGCACATTCCAAGCACATTCTATTCACGACTTATGCCAACTTTCAAAACATAGCATCGTCATTTCAAGGGGCCCCTCACAGACAAACCTATATTCACACATGCAATTCTGCAAAAAAAAAGAAAAAAAAAGAAAAAAGAAAAGTGTTTTATGGAGAAAAACAAATTGCAAAAAAAAAAAAAAAAAATCCCATATAGAAAACGTTTTATCCCAACCTTTACAACTACGTATTGAAAAAGAATTGCTCTTTCATATTATAAATGATAAAGATTGACCTTAGCTTAACCCATTTCACCTATTTTTACTCCTCGGGTAAAATCGTTCGGGCGACTTTCTCTTTTTGTTTTGTGATGTCACATAGAAGTGCATGGTTGCTCCCGATATCGTATTTTGGTGACATTATTATATGTGAGCATTAAACATTCCACCACTTGCATACTCTACATCGTACGACTTTGATGAAACTTTAATCAGGGATATTTTTTGTCTGATGTTTTCAATGTGAGTATATATGTGTGTGGAATTGCACTCGAATTCGAGCGCAATTTGGGCTTAACCCTTCAGAATGCGTGCGTGAGAGTATAGCACTTGTCCTGGGATCAGTTCGTATTTATGAAGGTTCGTTTATCCCAAAACTAGATAGGCCCTATTAAGGTTCGTCAGTATACGCACCTTTTGTCATCGGATTAAGAAACTTCATTTCATTCGGGATTAACGAACGTTCGGCGATAAAGAAGTTGTAATTTCGACACGAAATTTGTGTCTTACGCCGAATAACGAACGTTCGGAAAAACGAATATTATTACCCTTTGTCGCTTGACCCTTACCCCAATAAAAGATCAAAATGTGTAATTGTTTTTTAAGCCTGTGAAACGTCAAGCATTATATCTATATGATATCTAGAAAGGGAGGCACATAATAAGAGACAGAGAATGAATTAATCGTAAAAACTTCTGAACGAATTGCCTTTTATTCCTCAAACTTTTACTGAATCACACAAATATTTCTGATTTTGCTAAATCTATAATAGTATTAAGCCATGTAACTATAAGCATAATAACTGAGGAAACTCCCTATGTAATGATTGTATTAGATTGTAGTATACATGAAGATCTTCACTCAGAAAGAATAAAGGAAATCTATATGTCAACAATTTTCAAAAGTTGATGGAACTGTTATTTTGAAAAACAGTTATTGTCTTCAGCTCAGCTCATTATGGGTGATTTTACTAAGTCCGTAACTTTGCAATATTGCTGTTTTGATACAGGCATGCCCACAGTACGAGGTTTCTCACGGTTTCATTTCACTAAAAGACAATTGCAGCAATTCTTGGGCAATGAGTTTTCTTCAATTTGTCTCTCTGTGCACACAATAAATTTCACAACTGCTGGGGCCTGTCTTATAAAGACTTGTGATAGAAATCAATCACAAGTTTCATGTGAGCTTCAATGCAAATTGCGATTGATTTGGGGACTTGTGATTGATTTGAAGGCTTTATAAGACGGGGCCCAGATCTACATTTATAACAGCAGGATTTAATCCATAGCTGTCATCTACTTTTCATGCTTTCATAGCGATTTTGCTAGAATAACAACTGCTTGTAGCAACAGCCAATCAGGAAGGAAGAGGATTTTTATTACCATGACACCTGACATATAGCATGACATCAAGAGCACCTTTATATATCAGGGCCGGCGCAGCCGTGTGGGGCCGTGGGGGCTCGGGCTCCCACACTTTTTGTGCACCATACAAAGGAATACATAAGGTGTCATCACTTTGGGCCCCCACAATTTTTTTTCAACCCGGAAGTACGTAAGTGGCAGTAAAATAGAAATAGATAGAGATCTTGAAGTATATGGCGGTGGTAAGGTTACAGGGGCGGATCCAGGAATACTGTAAAGGGGGGGGGGCGTGACTAATATTTCTGGTGCCACTTCCGGGTTTCATTTCATTGTTTTTCTTTTTATTTCTTTTGTTTTTTACGAAAAATAAAGGGGGGGGGGGCGTGCGCCGGTTGCGCCCCCCTCTAGATCCGCCACTGAGGTTATGTGTTCTCTCTGAAGACTTTTTTTTTTATTACACCCGGAAATGGGAGGGGGAGAGAATGAGCTGAGGACCTTTTTTTTTTATTTTTTTTATTTATTTTTTTTTTTGCTTGTCAGCTGAAGTGGACAGGGAGAGATGAGCTGAGGACCTTTTTTTTTTTTTTTTTTTTTTTTTGCTTGTTAGCTCATGAAACCCGGAAGTGGGCCCCCACACTTTTGAAAGCACTGCGCCGGCCCTGTATATCACATTATATCACAACAAGTTTTCCATGAAATGGAGCCCCATCTGCATTTGGGGATCTCAAAACTATCATACTCCCAGAACTCGCCCATCCTCATTATTTTTAGGGGCCTACGGGGCTAAAGCAGTGCAGGTAAAAGACGCACAGGAGGAGTTGACTAGATTGACCTAATAATATTAGATTTTCTACCTTCTGATTGGTTGCATTTTTCAACGCCCACTTTTATCACGTCAGAATTGTATTCCACCTGACATGACAACGAAGTTCACTTGTATTGTGCTAAAGTACTAAAAGTACATTTTGATTTCAAGTTTGATTAAAGGTAGTATAGCACAATGTCGGAGCTTCCCATTTTTCTTCGCGTTTCGCTGTATTCATAGTACGAACGTACGCGCGCATTCGCACGCTGGACGGTGCGTACAAATCTCAAGGCACATTGAGGGCGTCACGCACGTTTGTGTTTGATGATGACATACGGATGCTAAAGATGGGCAAAGTCCAAGTCGCGTGGTGATTGTTCTCATCATACACACAGTACAGAGTGCGAGAAAACGGGGAATCCTGGTAGCAAAAATTGTCACGAAGGTTGTGCATGCTCAGAGAGCCAAGCGCGTAGAGGAAAAAAATTGAAGAGGCGGGGTCGAGGAGCGAGAGAGCTTGAACCTGGTTGCTATATCTACTGTGCGCAGGTTAGTAGATTTTTTATTCATTAATATTTGAGAAGCGTACCGGTATCCAAGCCGTGGGTTCATCGTCGCTAAAACGTGTAGTAACCGGAGAATGCGAGAGGATGCCAGGGTCGGGGGCCGCCCAAGAGAAACGTCTATTAGACGCTTCATCTACACAATTCGACGTCAAAGACCCTCATGATGTATGTATTCTCTGTGTAGGCCACTTGGAATATGCTGTAGATATTATTAGAATTTAAATCTTGCTTCACTCCAAAGCGAACTTACATTAAATCACAGATTAACGAGATGCCGGTTTATAGATGATCGTGATGATTGGTTTAACTTACTACCGGTAGTACACCGGTAAGTTAGGCCTTCGTCGCATAGACACCACATCTAGTAAAACTGATATGGTGTGCAAAGACGTTTAGTTAGTGTAACTGTAACGTTAGCTGTTCGAGTGTTAGATTCTAACAACTGTTATTGTGCATTGCCATTGAATTAATCAATCATGATATGGTGGCATAGCATATGTTCCTATAAAAACGGTCTAAGAGACTGGTCACCGCGGTGGTAGTGATACTGATAGTCTACCCTACCAACTAGGCTGTGCTGTAGTGTAGTGACTAGTGTAGTGTTGGTTTCTAATTCTATCTATGAATGAATGTTAGCTGTGCAGCTGTGGTGGAACTGCTCTAACGTTTAACAGAGGGTTAGCTCTGATGTGTGGTACGGGCTGTGAAGGGATGGATGTTGCACTGATGTTGCCTCCGTGTGTGATGTGCGTGTGTGGTGCGGGTAGGATGGGGGGTTGGGTGTCCGGACATTTAAGACTCTCGCGTACTGACTTGCTTATTTTACTTTGAATACGCATTTACGCACAGCTCCTCACTGACAAACAACTGTTTACGTAGGCGTGTCAATGTCAAATCAGATGCACTTTACAGTACGCGTCCAGTCCCACAGCCTGTCCGGACACCCAATGACTGGGTATACATACCGCCCCTCCATCCATCCTACCAAGTGTCGTTTTGAACGATGAGTTGTTTACAGAATTGCAAGCATTGCAGTGCACTTGATTACTTCACTAAACAGTAAATTGCATACAAGTCGTCGGGGCACTGGTTACAGTGCCCTGCACTGGGGTTAGTGGCAGATCAACAAAGTTTTTCAAACGTGATGATGCACAATGCATCGTTATTCCTACATTGAAGATTGTGTATAACACACTGATGATACGTATCACATGGCGCGCTATGGGCGGCGAACTAATTCAGTGCCTATCGTTAGTTCGCCAACCGGGTGTGCATAGGAAATACACACAAGTGGCGACCATATGGTAACTGACGTTACTTCTCATCCATCTCGATATGTTGCAACTTCTCACAATGAGGGTCTACACACACACATTTCCACTCTCCATGATGAAAAAAAAAAAATTCTGTCTGCACTTTTTGACAAAGATCTAGGATAAATCAAGTTTTAATCAACCGATGTGCAGCAACCCATTGAAACACAGGCGCCAGTTGACCGAGAGATCAATCTGTATCTGGTTGTTGGGGATCTGTTCCGCAGAGGCTGCGTTTGGCTTCATGGAATCCCGAGAACCGATAACGTAAAAAATTAAAAGGCTCCTCCAGACAGACAGATCTTTCTGCCTAGGGTGCCAGTGGGTTCACTCAGTGCAGGGCTGCCGCAACTATTGGCCTGATCCCAATCAAAATTTTACATGTTTTTTTTTTTTTTTTTTTTCCGTGGCTCTCACCTTTTCATGCACGAATCAGCACCATGAGCTGAAGTCTGACATCTTGTGCATTTTTATAGACTCTCTATTCCAAATTACTATTCTCAAGCCATGCAAACTTTGGTATTTTCAGAGTGAGCTTGCACACGCACAGGTGGAGATTTCTTTACACAGCATTTTATTCTAGGGCTTGCATGCTGTCTGTGCTGGATGCCACGGGACACTTGCACGAATTGATTTTTGGCAGCTCCTGCATGGAGTCCCATTTATTACCCGGTAGATCTATCTAAAGGTGCCCACACATCGCCAGGGCCCTGAAACCACCACCCAGCATAAAAGGGTTTGCGCAGGACTGTACGTATTTTACCTCAGCACACATTTGCTTCGTGTATGAGGACGCTGGGTGGTGAGATGCAGCACTTTTAGTGCCCAACTTAAAGGATAAGTTCACCTTCATAAACATAAGGATTGAGAAAATGCAACAATATTAGTAGAACACATCAGTGAAAGTTTGAGGAAAATTGGACAATCGATGCAAAAGTTATGAATTTTTTAAATTTTTGTGTTGGAACCGCTGGATGAGGAGACTACTACAGCTTGTGAGTCATATGCGTACAACAGTATAAAGAAAATATAAAAGAAAATTCAACATATTTTCACTTTTTTCGCATAATAAAAGAGCAATTGACTTGTCTCTTTCTAAAGGCAGGGGGAATAATATTACCCATAACATTTATCGGTAACGAGTCAGGGGAATGTGTACTTTTTTCAAAAGATGGAATTTTGTGAAATTCTCTTTATATTTTCCTTATATTGTTGTACGCATGTGACATCTAAGTTATTCATACACTGCAGTAGTCTTCTCATCCAGCGGGTACTGCACAAAAACTTCAAAAATTCATAACTTTTGAACGGATTGTCTGATTTTCCTCAAACTTTCAATGATGTGTTCTACTAATATTGCTACATTCTCTCAATCCTTATGTTTATGAAGGTGAACTTGTCCTTTAATGACATCGATCACGTTTCATGGGAAAAGCTTCAAAATTTCGTATTGATCACTGAACTTACGATTCTGTTAGAATCTTGAGCATTTTTTCTTGCTTTGAGTAATTTCATAGAATTTTAGTACCGTATTGCGTACAAAATGTAATATCAACTATGGCGATGTGCGTTTCACCAAAATACACCGTACAGTGGACTCCCATTATAAAGAAATCCTTGGGACCTGCAGTTTTCTTTCATTATATCGAAATTTCGTTATAATATAACCAAACAAATAAACAATAAGAATACATAGAGTGGATAACATTGCGGCTGGAATTTTTACTTTGTTTTAACTGGAATTTCGTTATAACAGTGTTCGATATAACAGGATTGCACTGTACTTGAATGATACATCACATAATGTTAACGTTTAATTGTCCCCGCCGAACGAGTTCGAGCAGGGGACTATGAAACGGGCTCCGTACGTGTGTGTGTCCGTGTGTCCGTCCGTCCGTCTGTCCGTCCGTCCGTGTGTCCGTGTGTCCGTGTGTGCGTCCGTGTGTGATCAAAATCTTCAATTTGCTACTTCTCTGTCATTTATGAGCCAATTTTGATTCTGTTTGCTTTATATGATAGCACTACATGGGAGCTTTGAAACTTCTACACAGAATTTCAGTCGTGACCTTTGACCTTGACCTTTGACCTATATTGTACATTTTGCTACAAAATGCTACTCCTTCGCCATTTCTAACCCGATTTCGATTCCGTTTGCTTTATGTGATGGCACTAGGTGAGGGCTTCAAAACTTCTACACAGAATTTTGACCTTTGACTTCTTTGACCTTTGACCTTGATTTTTTGACCTATATTGTACATTTTGCTACAAAATGCTACTCCTTCGCCATTTCTAACCCGATTTCGATTCCGTTTGCTTTATGTGATGGCACTAGGTGAGGGCTTCAAAACTTCTACACAGAATTTTGACCTTTGACTTCTTTGACCTTTGACCTTGATTTTTTACCTATATTGTACATTTTGCTACGAAATGCTACTCCTTCGCCATTTTTAACCCGATTTCGATTCCATTTGCTTTATATGATGGCACTAGTTGAGGGCTTCAAAACTTCTACACAGAATTTTGACCTTTGACTTCTTTGACCTTTGACCTTGATTTTTTACCTATATTGTGCATTTTGCTATGTACAGAATGCTACTCCTGCGCCATTTCTAACCCGATTTCGATTCCGTTTGCTTTATGTGATAGCACTAGGTGAGGGCTTCAAAACTTCTACACAGAATTTTGACCTTTGTCTTCTTTGACCTTTGACCTTGATTTTTGACCTATATTGTACATTGGCTACAAAATGCTACTCCTTCGCCATTTCTAACCCAATTTCGATTCCATTTGCTTTATGTGATGGCACTAGGTGAGGGCTTCAAAACTTCTACACAGAATTTTGACCTTTGACTTCTTTGACCTTTGACCTTGATTTTTTACCTATATTGCACATTTTGTTACAAAATGCTACTTCCGGCGGGGACATATGTTACGCACCGCGTAATTTCTACTTTTCCTTGTTTCAGTTTTAGATTGTGCAGGCAGTGTATGCTGCAATCTCTCGTTAAGAGCAGTGGCGTATCTAGGGGGGGCAAGGGGGGCACATGCCCTGGGCGCCACTCCTTGGGGGCGCAAAATACGGGAAAAAAAAGAAGAAAAAAACGAAGAAGAAGAAAATAAAAGAAAAAAGAAAAGAAGAAGAAGAAGAAATAAAAAACTCGCCCGGAAGGGGGGGGGGGGAGGAAGAATGGTGTGGGGGGGGGGCAGAAAACCAAATCAAACACGATAATTTAAACAAAACATGATGATGATGCGGATAAAATGACAATGTTTATTGTGTTCACACAAGAATTCCATGTTCTGTCAGCTGAAATACACAAATTTTCGGCTCGCTCGCTGCGTTCGCACGCCAAAATTTATATTAATAAAGAAGGTAAGAACAAAACGTGATGATGACGCGGACAAAATGACAATGTCTATTATGTTCACACATGTCATTTTATATTTAGCAGGCAAAATGTTTCACGGAGCAGCGGCTGCAATTTCTTTCATTCTGAAGCGATCGCCAATTGGATCAAAAGAAGGCGCCAACGGTTTCGAACATACGGGGGGGGGGGGGGGGGGGGCGCAAAAAAAATCAAGCAAGTTAAGAACAAAACGTATATGTGACGCGGAAATATGCAAATTTCGGCTCACTCGTACAATTTAGAGTATTTTTTTCAAGTCCACAGTTTGTTGGTATAAATTGTTATCTATAAGGCCGTCACTATATCTTGATTAGAATTGTAAGATTAAATAAGCAGAAAATGACAAGAATTCAGTGTTTTGTAAGCTGAAATACAAAAATTTTCGGCTCACTCGCTCTTACTCGCCAAAATTTATTAAAAAAAAAGAGAAGAAGATAAGAACAAAACGTGACGATGAAGCACACAAAATGACAATGTCTATTGTGTTCACACATGTCATTTTATATTAAGCAGGAAAAATGTTACACGGAGCAGCGGCTGCAATTTCATTCATTCTGAAGCAATCGCCGATTGTATCAAGAGAGGACGACAACCGTTTCAAACATATGGGGGGGGCGCAAAAAAAAACAACAAATAAAAAAAGGTAAGAGCAAAACGTAATGATCACGCGGAAATATACAAATTTCGGCTCACTCGCTCGTACTAGTATTATAAGTCCTCAGTTTCTTGATATAAATCGTTATCTATAAAGTCATCACTATATCTTGATTAGAATTGTAAGATTTATTAAGCAAAAAATGACAAGAATTCCATGTTTCGTAAGCTGAAATACAAAAATTTTCGGCTCGCTCGCTGAGCTCGCTGGCCAAAATTTATCCAAAAAAAAGAAAAAAGAGATAAGAACAAAACGTGATGATGACGTAGAAATATACAAATTTCGGCTAACACGCGCGTGCTAATTTAGAGTACTTTTTAAATTCCTCATGCAGTTTGTTGCTCATAAATCGTTATCTATAAGGCCGTCACTATATCTTGATTTGGTAAGATTTGATTAGCAAAAAATGACAAGAATTCCATGTTTTGTAAGCTGAAATACCAAAATTTTCGGCTCGCTTGCTGCGCTCGCTGGCCAAAATTTATCCAAAAAAAAGAAAAAAGAGATAAGAACAAAACATGATGATGACGTAGAAATATACAAATTTCGGCTAACACGCGCGTACTAATTTAGAGTACTTTTTAAATTCCTCATGCAGGTTGTTGCTCATAAATCGTTATCTTTAAGGCCGTCACTATATCTTGATTTGGTAAGATTTGATTAGCAAAAAATGACAAGAATTCCATGTTTTGTAAGCTGAAATACCAAAATTTTCAGCTCGCTCGCTGCGCTCGCTCGCCAAAATTTATCAAAGTTCATTACATTTAAATCACCCTCAAAAGACCCCTTTTAAGTGCTTGAAAAAGTGTATCATGTGGACTTTTTTTAAAGTCCCTACCGGGATGGGGTTGGGGTTGAACACTTTTTCAGAAATTAGGGGCGCAATTTTTGTGCTTGCCCCGGGCGCCGTTTTTCCTAAATACGCCACTGGTTAAGAGTGAGTCTGTTCTAAAAAGGGACAACATGCTGATGTTCATATTGATGTTTTCCGAGAACAGATCCTGTGATTTTGGTGCAGTTTTGTTTAGTGACTTTGAGATATCTACATTTAGGTCTTAAATTACGTACTTCTGACAAAGTGCATAATTTGAATTGGAGCCTCAAATGGCTCTTACATGTATGCACAGTCTTTAACTAAAAGCAATATTTCATTCTGATTTCCTTTATTTGTGATTTAGATGTGAGCTTAATGCAGCCATTGGTAATGGTATGGATGTGATAAGATTGATGTATTTTGTTAGTTTGCATTGCATTTGCTAGACCATCTGTGCAATTCAATCATAATACTAATCTCAGAGTCTAACCACAAACGAGAGTGGGAATATTTACTTTGACAATTTAGCCGTACATGTACCACCATGTCAGCAAAACAGTGGAACTTTGCATCGATACCCAAAACAATTTCAGAGTTAAGAAAAGATTTGACATTTAGCCAAGTGAATGACTCATTCACTGCTAAACCAAGTAAGCCATACTCATTGCTAGTCGGCATAGAATCTCTTGAGTACTTAATAATGTCACTCATTAAATGTCTTTCTAGCATCTGTGAGAATTAAAACTGATTATCAATTCTAAGATTTACAATCTTAGATTGGATGATATGTTACAGATACCTGTATGTCTGTCCATTTTGATTAACTTCTCAGTATACTGTACCAGGGTAGTCAGGGACATTATATTGTACTGTATTAGAAACTTCCTGCATTATGGCAAAAGGGAAGCATATCAAAATTATGACAAGGTCATCGTTCGGGTAACAGAACCTCAAAATATAAATCTTTCATTGTGCATGGAAAAGTAAGAATGTAGTGCACAGTACTGCATCATGAGCTGTATTCACAGTGCAAATCTTATCTTTGGGAAGTAATTTTGAAGGAGATTTTTTGGAACCTTCTTAATTTTGGTAGATGGATGTTATCAGTCCTGCAAATGTCAAAAAAAAGGGGGGAGTGCAGAAAGATTGCCAGCAAAGAGAGAAATTCTCTAAAGAACCAATTTTCCTGGAACTTCTGAGTTTTTAGGAGCTGTTGGGAGTTTTCTTTTAAATGCATTTTAATTACCTAAACGAGGAACTAGATGCTTGATTATGAGAATATTTGCCGAGTGTGAACACAACCATACACCTTGGTAGCGAAGCTTAGCATTTGCATTGCCCAGTGTGAGAAAAGCGACCACCAGAGCTGTGTCCCTATGGTTTCTGTGACAGCGTAGTGTCCAGGTTTTCTTGGTGACACAGGATGGGTGTGTTTGGACAGGCCAGTAAGAAATAACAAAATGAATTTTGTTTGGAAACCTCTGTGTATAGTGTACACTTGTATTTGTTTTAATAGACAGTGCATCATTCCATCCCTGTGCATAAGGTTTTTCTTGTCTATTTTGTTTTTATATGTCTTTTTTTTTCGTTTTTTTTTTTTTTTTTTTTTTGCAGGAAAGGGAGTTAGGACTGAGAAAATAAGGACTGGTGAGAGTGCTTGGTAGATGCCTGTGTGCACAATTTATAGATGAAAGACCAGTTCTGTTCAGTGGGTCAGGGAAGTGTGTGGCTATGATAAAGTGCTTTCCTGAGGAGATCAAAGCACCTTTTGCTGCCAACGTTACAAGCCAAACATGAGTGGGTGGAACAGATCAGTGACCCATGTTGATGCTGATGATGTACTGAATGGCCAGTAGAGTGTACTAGTGGTAGCAGTACAATGTATTCTATTCCCATTCAGTGAGTGCAGTACATATTAATCCCATTTGTTCTGATGAGTTTTTTTTTTTTCTTATTCTTTTCTCTTTTTGTTGTTGTTTAATTTGGTATTATCTGTTTAAATAGTATGATACAAGGAGCAGGAGGCATCATCCCTCCCCCATTAAAGACAGAAAAGAAAGAAGATAAGCATGTGTTAATAAATCAACAATATGTTAGCTGTTTTTGTTATGCTAATGCACAAATGGCTGTCCCAAACTCGTACCATTATTGCCAAGATTGCTTTCTCAAATCTACCAAAGATGGAACCCCCATGACACAATGACTTTGAGATGCTCTCGATAAGTCTACCTAGAAAGTTTAAATTAGACGTAACAATTTATGTCATCTCAACTGTCGTTAAATGTGTCCTCAAAGTTTCTTAAATTTCATCATGTTTGTTTCTTTTATCAACTGAGCAAGCAGGTTGCTGCAGTTTGATACAAAGCACTCTTGAGTTGACTTCACGTAATGGTTTAACCCACTCAGCACCATTGAGAAATTTGTCTGAAAGTATGATGGGGTTCTTCAACATTTGTTTGATTTTAATGCGTCTTTCCTTGTAATTGCTCTAGAATCTTTGAGCCAACTCAAAAGACACTTTCATAATCAAAGATCTGTTTTTTTTTCTTTCTTTCTGTTTTCCTTTTTTTTTTGATTGTGTACATTCTCATTAAAGGGGAAGCCATACAACCTGGTGCTGAGAAAACTACTGACCTGTAAAAAAAAAAAAAAAAAAAAAAAAAAAAAAAAAAAAAAATTGATCGAAGCCTCATGAGAACTGATTGTTACTTACCCATGACACAGAGATAGGCCAAACATTCTTGTTTCTCCATATGTGGGAATAGTGAGCAAGAAATCTCTGGCAACTCCTTTGGCAAATATAGCCATTGGCAAAGTCATGTATGAAATGATGGCAATTTTGTGATGTCATGTGTGACCTAGCAACGAAAGCCTTGCCATTGTTTGCCCCAGCCACGTTTGCTTTGTGTCCATCACGGCAGTTTACTGTCTGTATTTTGTTCAGTGATCTGTGACGGTAAAAGAGATTTGATGTGATTCGGGAAAGTCAACACCCATACCTCCAGGTTACAAATTTCATTTTCGTTTATGTCTGTAGAAATCACTGTTGAGTTTTATTCATTGGTCAACGATGACCAGATGAAGGGCAATTGGAGTGTACGGCACAGTGTATTTCAGGTTTCTCTGAAGTTAGCTTGGTAGCGGCAGATACACAATTTATAATTACATGTACCTCTTGAATAATTGGGGGAAGAGCCATACAAAGCTGCATGGCTGATGCCATCAAGGACAGTGTAATGGTTTTGGTGTGACAGTAACTTCTCTTGGTCTCAGCATGCTCTACAAAATGAAATGGTGGTGTTTGCGACATTTCGGCAAGCATGTTCTCACCATTCTCAAGGGAAATTTCCCTTGAGAATGGCGAGAACATGCTTGCTGGAAATGTAAAAAAATTAATCTTTTTATTAAACCAGAAGTATTTACAGATGACATTGACTAGATGATGCTGCATAGATTATAAAAATACAGCTTCAAAATACCCACTGCCCATTGGCAATCCCCCCCCCCCCCCCCCATGCCCCTCCTACGGGCTGAAATACCCCCTTAATTACTCATTTGTTCCCCTTTGTTCCCCTCAAAAAAGTGGCCTTAACCCAAATTTCATGAAATTCAAGGCCTGTGATCATCTTTCCGAATGCTCAAGCTTTGCTCGTACGTTTTGAGCACGATTGTTATTGTTTCAACATAGAGATTGTGCTTTAGCTCCATACAGACTAACTTCAAAGTTTGCAATCTTTCAAGATGTCAAAGATTCAAATTACATGGTTTTTCATGGTTTACCTTATGCTCTATCCATGAGCTGCAGGGGTCCCCACTTGTAGTGTGGAGTCATGTGGACACAACAAACTTGAAAGTTAGTGTGACAGCTCATCGAAACCTATTCCCCCACCCCCCCCCCCCCCCCAGCTTTCGGGTCAATCTCCAGAACATAAATACAGTACATGCGCGTGCAGTACATTACATGGCACAGTATTGGGTTTATCCAAGGAGGTGTTAGTGAGAATACCTCCTTGGTTTATCACTAATGATGCGTGTCTTACTGTGTGTATTTCTACATTGCATGTGGTGCTGTCCTAGAGTAATGGAGTCATCACAACACTTGGTTTTGAAGTTTAATCATTGAATGGAACCCTTGCTCAAAGGTTAATCTTGAAGATTAGGTGTCCCATGGACAATTGCCAGCTCCTATGTAGATGATTGGCCATAGGTGATGATTAGTCTGAAGAATACCAAGCCCATAAAGTTCTGTGCAGTTTGCCCAGATATCTTGCATGTGTTTCTCCATTCTTCTTCTGGAGGCTTGCAACAGTGTTTGCCATGAAACTTGAATGAGAAGGCTCCCTCTCAGATAATTGTTTTTCTTTTGTATGTAGTGCCATTGATAGCAGCTTTGTGTCTCAAAATCATACTATCATACGATCATGGTGTGCTGACTTTTTTATGTCACGCTCTTTTACGTCCCTTTGTTGTTGCACTAAATGACTGGTTACCGGCAGTGAAAAAACGCTTGGAATGGCCCTGACCCAACCCAACCCAACCCAAACAGAAACTGTTGTGTTAGCTTGCCACGCCCTCCCTTGCATAGACCTATATATATTCAAATATCTGGATCAAATTGCAAAATTATGCAAAAACTTGAGTATTCTATTTGCAGGAATAAAGACTTGAATATGCCTCCACCCTGAAAGATTCAGGAGTCATTTGGTTGTCTGTGTGTCCTTCTGTCAGTCAGTCCTGCATATCTCTTGATTGAGATTTGATATAACTTTTTTTTTTCTTTTGATTCATTTTGCTCTGGATATCTACAAACTTTGCGTAAAATTCATTGCATCAAATCTTGTATTTTCCCCTATCTGGACTTCTGTCCTTACTATTGAAAGTTCATGCTTTCTCTGTGGTTGCTAAGAATAGCATCTGTCATAAAGGTACTCATCAAATTTTGTTTTTGACATGTATGCAGTACTAGGAAATTGGTCCTTCAATCTTTATGGAACATAATGATCTTCTCCTGTTTTTCCTTCCTTTTTTTTTTTAAGTTACATAGGTACAAACATGACAATGTAAGTAGTGGAAAAAATATACAAAATGCATACTTAGGAATTGATCCTTTCTCATATTTGATTTTGGTTTTGTCATGTCACAGCTGTTCCATACTTCCCTTTGCAGTCTCTGCTTCCAGGTAATATCCAAGTTTCCAGGGTTTCATTCATGGAGGTGGGGGTAGGAGGGGGATGCTTGCAGCTGAGCCATGTGTAAATGAACACAGCCAAGTATCTACTGTAAAAGTGGATATTTTCGTGCGACTAATTTTTCGCGCTAGGCCGGGTCAGAAGAGTTTCACGTGTTTTTAATTCCGCGGAATCAAGACATCACGCACAGGAACGTATGGCAAGCAAAAATATTCGCGTGCTTTTGTTTTCGCGCTAGTTTCTGGTTCCGCGAAATGCGCGAAAATTTCAACACCGCGAAAATTTCCACTTTTACAGTATACTCTGCAGCTCTCCTTCCAATCAGCAATCTTCTTACACATCAGTCCAACAAATTACGCAGAAGACAAAATTGGAGAGTTCCCTGAAATCCTTTAGACAAGCTTCTGAAAGTACTCTCATGTGGGCCTTCACTTTGTAAAGACTCTATCAATGAGGAATTTCACGCTTGCATTGTTTTAGAATTACAGAGCGTCAGTGCCATTTCCTTCCTTCTTATTAATAGAATTTCATTGAAAAACACACAAACAATGTCTAATCTTGGTATCAGTTTCTAGTACATCAAGTCAACATTATTCACTTCCCTGATTTGCTGTATGAAGATTGCCGTTGGACACTGTATGTGTGTATGCACGGCATTACAGAAGATATTTTTCCCACTTGAATGGCCAGTTCAATTGTTCAGAGGCCCCTTGCAAAAAAGGCTAATGACCCGTTAATTTAGCCAGGCTGGCAGTGAGTCCTGGTTAGCAGGCAAGCAGGTTCATTGCACCATGCTGACATACACATTCTTAGACAGACCGGCGACTCTGCTTTTGGGCTGGAAAATAGCATCAAGCTACACAATGTTGGACTATAATAAAGGTACATAATGTGATGTAATCAACACATGCTTTCACAGCCTGGTCAGGGTATGTGCTTGAACTCTTGGGACTAGCACACAAGCTCTATATGCATACAGTACAACAATGTGGTTCTGTTTCATTATGATGTGAAGCCTAAATGGTTGAGGGGAAAAAAGAGATTATTTGAAGTGTGACTGCAGATGACGAATAGTTCATGCAAGTTTTCTCATTCTTGATACTCAGTAAAATTAATATCTCCCCCGAGTCTCTCCCACCCCCCCCCCCCCCCCCCACCCTTTGCAGTCATGGTCCCAAGTGTACAAAAGGTGTACCAATGGTGCATGCAATATCCCTAAATACATGTATTAGTTCAACGGATGTTTGTTGAGGCTATACCATTCAGTTGCCACAAGTTTGCCCATCCTTGGTTTATACTGTACTGTATAGAGTAATGCTGTATAGGGCATTACTAAAGCAGGATGTCACACCTGTGGCACTCCTAGTGTTTGCTCTTAGTATACCAGGAGATCTTATCCAAAGAGATAGCTGTACCAGGGATGTGGGCACCTCCCTGACTGTATATTGCAACTCTTATTCTCAGGTGACCACACTTTGTCTTATTGAGGACATTTTTGCTGAAAGAAATCTTGGAAGAGAACCAAGGCAGTACCCTCAAGTCAAGTTGCCTTTGAAGTGAAGTTAAAAGATGCTTTGTGGCAAGTCAATTTCAAAATTGAAGATGGTAACATTTACAGTCTACGAACGTATCATCTTTGTCGTTGTTGTTGCTGCTGTTATAGCCACTAACACCTTATACTAGACATATATTTTATAAATGTACAAAGTCAAGAGCTATATTTGATAATTACAGGTTTCTTTTCATCAATTTGATCCATTTTGGACTGGAGGTATGTTGCTTCAGAAATGATCTTGTCAGTATTAAGTTGGCATCTCAAAATTTCACTGCATACTGTGGATACTGGAGAAAGATAAGATGGAATTTGGAAAATTCATTACGTCTGCACAGGATCAGATAGACACTTTAAAAAAAAAGAAAAAAAGAGAGAATTGCCAATTTTGAAGAGAAATAGAATGTTGATTTTAAAACGTGTTGCCGATTTACAAATATATGATAAAGCTAACAGTTCACAGGCTTCTCTGGAAATTCTGCCACTGAAATGAAATAATTAGGCCTACATACAACTGATATAGGCCTATACTATAGGGCGTACCATGGTATGTTTATGAATAGCAAAAGGCTCAACCATGTTTTATTCTGAAACACTGAAAATGAGTAGTAAAAAATTCACGTTAAATAATATATCACCCAAACCACAGAAATGTATATTTTTTTTCTGGGACTCTATGCTGTAGAATTGTATCCCTCCCACCCCCAAGGGGTAAGGAACACAGGATAGTGAAAATAGCGAGAGGTAGTGGCAGAGTTGCGTTGCGTCTAATATGTTTTAATTCATTGTGAGGCTTGGGAGAAAAAACATGTTTTTAGCATGTAGCATGTCACAGCCTATGAGTAAATGTGCCTGGCTAACTCAGTCTTCAACTCAGCAGAAGCTAATTAGTATTTTGACTCTTTATGTGCCACGTTCGCACGTCCGACTCAGTCGACGGCGTGCCAACTTACATGTAGCATATTCTGCTCAAACGCACAAACCTGCCCAAATCGATCAATAAATCGCCAAATGCCGCAGCACGATGAAAGCGTTTCTCACACTTCCATCCCTGTTACACGTAGCTTGCATTTTATGTGGTGATTGACTATCAAACAATGTTTCCTTCTTGATTTGTGAGTAAATTGTAAGTTTCTGTCACTGTAATGTGTGCAAAAGTCATACCTCTACTATAATGTAGGAACTGTTTATTTGAAAGAAAAGCAATCATAGATTTGTCACCCAATTTACATCAAAGCAAAGTGTGGCATTTTCTCTACAACTCTGGTCATAACAGGTCCTGGGTATCAAAAAGAAAAATCTATAAACATCAAATATAATTGAAAAACAGGACGTTTTCCCCAAGGCATAATAACAGTCTCAAAATAATGTGGCACACTGGGGGTTCACACCATGGCACATAAAGAGTTAAAGGACATGTTCACCTTGTACATGTGGATTTGCGTAAATGCAGCAATATCAGTAAACACATCAGTGAAGGTTTGAGGGAAATTGGACAATGCGTTCAAAAGTTATGAATTTTTGAAGTTTTAGTGCAGTCACTGTTGGATGAGAAGACTGCTTCTGTTTGTGATGTCACATGCATAGAATGATATAAGGGAATTATTTAAAGAGAATTCCACACAATTTCACTTTTTGAAAAAGTAGGGCCTACACATTCGATAAACTGGATCCAATGAATGGTACACCTCCCCATGTCCCTACAATGTAGTCACCCCAATCCCAAGCTATCAAGAAATTTTGATGACTTCAGCATTTGATTGTTCATTCTTTTTTTTTCTCCATTCAATTTTTATTGCTGTCGCTTTCTAAAAACTGCATTTATTTTTCTTTATTTTTGTATTATTTTAGCAGGGAAAGTATTCTTCCACTTTGGAATGGAATTTAGTCACTATGCAGAAACCGGCTCCACAGGCCTGAGGTTATGACTTTTCTATTAATAGGCCTCTTTTTTTTGCTGACATATAAGACCAAATGAGACTTGAATAGTCCCCAGCTATGATTTATTGTTGGCAAATGAATCTTCTGACACACAAAACCTTTGTAGGTTTGTAGGATTTTGTAGGGTTTTACAGTAGTCAGCGCCACCAAAATGTAAAAATTGCATTGAGATACCCTGTAGTGGGATGACCCTGATAGGCAGTAGTACAATGTACAACATGTATATGAAGCAGTAAGGAATGCAGGAAAAATAGAGGAGGACAAAAGGGGCCCCCCATATATACATTGTGAACTATTCTGTACGTTGCGCATACACTGTTTATTTATCTTTTTTTAATTTGTGAATACTGGCACTGAGCTGGTAGTAATGCAGTAGTGCAGTACTAAGCATCATGCAGTGTAAAAGGGACTACAAGTGAGGTTTGTCTTTATATCGCATATGTTGCTGAAATGAGACACTAGAAATTGATTCGTGTCACTGGCCTTATGCTTACGTCTTTTGACAGTAATTTTGCCTTTGGACTCGTGGCTGTGAGGTTTTCCACACCGTCAGGCATAGTTGACATTTGTCTGTGAGTGAACTATATGCTGTATAGCAGTATACCTGGTAGTGTGCTGTGTGGATAGTGTGTGAAGTTGGTATTTGACGACTTCTTTGCATTTTCAGTTTTGCTCAAGTGGCAGATTGCATACAAGTGTGCCTTACTATGCATGTCCTCATATGGTACGTATTTGACAAGCAAGAAATATGTGATTTCTGTGACATAAATTTACATAATGTACTGAGATTTTCTAATGATGAAGGTTTTGAACAGCATGGTTTTGTCAAACAGTAAGAAAAGCATCTGGCTAAATACATGCCATGTATCAGTCGCTTGCTTGAGTAGTGCATAATGTTTTTGCAACATTGCAGAATGTTTATGTGAAGGATGCAAGCTTGTCCTTTTGACTTTGTGTCAGAGAAAGAAATTTAACAAAGCCTTTTTGTGTTTGTTGGTTGGACACTTGATAGGTGCTAATAACATCATCATACCAAATTTGCATATATTCAGTATTGCTGCTGATATCACAGTTTTTGTTAAAATATGTGAAACTTTGCAATGCCATAGCTTCCATTTTTTAGGCCTGATTTGAATTTGCATTGTATAATGTGTATCTTTCTGTTTGCTTGGTTTAACTCTATGTAATAAAGCCACCCCAGGGATGGTATGGAAACTGCACTTTAATTTCAATGTTTTCAGTCCAGGAAAGAACAGCTTCATTGGATGAATCGGATTGTTAAAAGCTTTGATGCACTTTGAGGAGAAAAAGAAATATGCTGAGCACATGAAAGTTGTCTAGTTGACCAGGCAAATGATTACAACTTTTGAAATATATTGCAGTTTTGTGTGTTTTAATGATTCATTTACATTTGAAGATATCTATTGTTCTGATGTTTTTCAGTAATCAATATCTTCTTGGAATTTTGTTATTGTTGTTGCACATTTCATTGCAGCTAATTATTTACACCATTACATTGCCAAGGTAACCAAATGTTCACACTATCTATGCTGCTGTCATTGTAGGAGTTGCAGAAGTGCAGAATCATGTTGCAAGGTGTTTATGTTGTTTAGATGCGCAGGAACAGATTGTAAATGACCGGAAACTTCTGCTGAAATGATAGCAACTCACAAATGGCAGAAACCGTTGTCTTTTCATATCCTGTTTCTCGTGATTAGTTACATGATCACGGAGATTGAGGAGAGATAGAGAGACAGACAGACAAACAGATAGAGACAGAAAGAAAGAGAGAGAAAGACAGAAACATGCTGATAAGTTGAAGCAGAGTTTCTTGGAAAAGGGGGAATTCCCTCAAGATGCTCAGTCCAAATCCAAAGCGATAGCACCAGTCCACCTGTGCACTTTGCTGATAGGAGAATTCTGTGAAATTCATGGTGGTATGGATCTCCGGCACATTCAGAAGCCATTTTGCCTAGTGTACAATCATCAATCGTAAAAGTCAAGGCTTCTCTAGTTGCCCTTTGTATTCCAGAGTAGAGATTTTGAAATTTCTTTGTCTTTGAGAATAAAATTTTTGTATTTGCCCTTTTCCAACCACTTGAGACATTGTGCAGAAACTTTGGAAGTTGTGATGTTATTCTTTTTTTAATGTATTGATTTTCATCTTTGACCACATTGTGACAATGAATCTCATACTTTTGGATATAATCCCACTGAATCATTCCTTAAGATTTATAGTGATGGTTTGATTATTGCAGTCCCACATCGATGTCATGCATGGCCCCCTCTAGTAGTATTTCAAATTTCTATGTGTTAATATGTACCATTCATATTAACTACGTCAGTCAAGAATTGAGACTGCACTGTGGGGAACCACACCCTTCTGAAGAAAAAAAATGCTTGCGTATCATATCATTCTGCGTCAGAATGCTTTTATATTTACCGTTCAAATCGTTGCATCTGATCATGCACTGAGTTATTGGTGGTGGTTCACGTAAAACAAGAACGGAGCATTGAGCTCCCACAAAGTAGATTTTTGGGCTCTATCAATAGCGACAAAAGGAGCAGGAGTTTGCAAACTCTTTTCTTAAGAAGTGTTGTGAACTTTGTACTCTGTATGCAGCATGTATGCATATCAAATCATCAGTGATTGGGGGTGGGTCGGGTGAATTTATAACCCAGCATTGCGCAGTTGAGCAAATTCACCCTGAATGCCAGCTGTGGTCAATTGTGATTTTTAGTCTCTGTCCTTGATGTATTCATGGTGGCATGTCTTGTTTGACGTCACTGCGTGGCTGAATTTGTTATCATCGAACCACAGAACAGAGAGAATGTCTTTGAGGATTGAATGACACTGTGGTTTTTGAGCATGGCAACCATATATAATGTAACAGGATTCCGTAGCAAGAGCTTACAATGAAAAAGGAAAAAAAAAACAACCATAGGACTGTGTGTTTGCCAAATAGAGGATCATTAAATTGATTTGTACTAGGGGAAAAAGTCTTCTGTTATTTCAATTCGGCATTTAATGCATTTACATTTGTAGCTCAAGGATGTTTACGCATGACACATAGTAATGCTCTCTCTCTCTCTCTCTCTCAAGTATGAAAAGACTACGACAATAGCACAATAGTATACAGCATGACATCTGAACAATGTAATGTGCATGATGAGACAGTGTTATTATCATACTTAAATTTAACACTAATTCAACAAAATGTGAATTGCAATGCATTTTTTTTTTGCCCACCAACTCTGTTCTTGCAGGCCATACCACCCTTCCCCAGAGAAATATGCTTTTCCAATATTACAAAATGCACACACACACACACACACAAAGAGGGGGGCATTGTAACACTCCTTGTCCTATCCTTTACCTACTTAATGCACACACAGCAGCAAGTAACTTATCAAAGTGGCCACTTTTCTGGCATTGCTACTACACTGCTCCATCGGGGTTACTGGTAAAAAATATGTAGACTTGTGACATGAGTTGATCAATGCCATGAAGTACAGTATGTAGAGTTCTGTGCATACTTGGCAATATTTGTAAACACACCAGCAGCTCAAGATTTGCTACTATTTAATGAATGCCAAATTGGACGAAATTGTGAGGGATTAGTCATTTTAAAATGATTATATGATGATTTAAATGATATTAGCTGTCCTCCATTAATCTGAGTCTTCAGTTTTCTATCCAATGTGATGTGACCTCATCGATCTGACAATTGAAATTCAAAACATGTCTTTCCTTATGCAATATTTCACACATGTGACCCTGTCTGCACACTAAAAGCCCTTTCTTACTGATCTCAACTGTGTGATAACTCGGCTAGGTTTGTATGCAAACCAATCACTTGGAGGTCTGTTTGTAATGTATCCTAAAATGCTGTTTTATAACTCAAACATATTCTTCCTCTGTCAAACTTCTCCACGAATGCAGATTACCTACACCAGATTCATGAGTGAGAAGCAACGGCGTGAGGATATCATGAACAACATCAACTCGTCCCAGAAGGTGGAGGGAGGTGGGGACGAGAAGAAGCGCAAGCTGCGCGTGTGCATTGCCACGGCAAACCGGGCCGACTACTCCAAGCTGGGCCTGCTGATGAAGGCCGTTCAGGAGGAAGATGATTTCCTCCTCTCAACCATCGTGATCGGCTGCCACCTCATCGACGATTACGGGTCAGAACCCGCCTATCTTTTTCTTTTCCTTTTGAAAATTGAAGTGTACCCAGTTCTTTGTACTCCCGTTATAACGATTACTTTTACAAGATTCTTGTTACAAGTCTGACTCAAATTCAGACCCCAAAATCATTAGCTATGTATATTTCTGATATATTTTTCTGCTGAAAAAAATGATATAACAAAAGAAAACTGCTGACCCTGAGGACTTCGTTGGAACAAGAGTCACCTGTATGACATCTGGTGTGCTTTTTATTATGCTTTGCACACAAATAAGAGGTAGAGAAGTGCACTTACGATTTTTGGTTTTAAAGTTTGTTATAAAATTCCAGAGAGGGAAGGAATTACTGCCTTGAATGACACAAATGTCCAACTATAGATTGAAAGAAACATATGACCATCAAAATAAACTTGTGAATCTATAGTTTGAGTTGATCCTTAAACATTCCTTAAAACAATTCATTAGAGATCAAAACCTTTTCATTCTCTCTTTTAAAAAAGAAAGTAAAGCTTGAGTTACAAACTTTAAGGAATATATGTATTTGTGTTGTTGATCATTGGGATTATAAATGCAAAATTTCCTGTTATCTATACATCTCGATACCACAATTGTTCTTGAACATTGTATCAAAATAGATACACTAATTTAAGAACATATAATCCTGCCATCAATCTTCAAATATAGGAATCCACTATGGCCTAGGTTCATCAGTTGATATGCTAAGAATAAGATGCAAAAATGATCGGTTAGTCTGAAGTGCAAAATTGCGAACGTTTGAAAGTCAAATGACACCTTCAAAAGTAATTGGTAGTTCAGAAAGCTCCGCAGTGGAAAGGAAACTGAAATTGAATTCGACGAATGATGATGCAAGATCTTTTGTTTTTTTTGTCATTTCTGTCCTGTCTTTTGAGTTTCTCTGTTGGACTCAATTAAATAATATACGAATAATTTATGAGTTGTGAGTGCATAGGGCACGAATATCCCACGAGGCGCGAGAGAAGCCACTGGTCTATTCAACAAGGCGCGTAGCGCCGCGTTGAATAGACCAGTGGCGAATCTCACGCCGAGTGCGGTATTACGTGCCCCAATGCACGAACAAAATCATAAATTATTCGTTTTATACAACACCTTGTCCACAATCACAATACTAAATTAGTGACCGCCAACTCAGGAAGGCCCAAAAATAAATGTAACAATTAGGCAGAGAATTGTAAACCACCCTGTGTACTGCTTTCAAACACTCGTCATGATTCGACCACACAGTCACAGGAATCACAAACTCCGCAGGGTCTATACCCATTCTACGCTTACGTTAGATCGAGTTAGGCCTGACTGTTAGGCCGATCTGAGATGTCGGTAGATCTATAGTAGGTCTAGACTTTGTCTATTTCCGAAAATGATTTTGTATAAAAACACAGAAAAATAATCAAATTACGGTTTCTCAACTTGAAATGAAGTCTTGATTTTGGGATCACTGTGGTCCACGTAGCAGATCAGAGTCAAAAGTAAAAACACAGCTTAGCAGTAGGTATAAAAGGCCGCGCGATACATGCAACTAGCTAGGTAAAGTAGCTGCGCGTACACACGTACACGTTAACGTTGCAGTACTCCGCCGCGCCTGGTCTGTGAGACTTACCGGCAGCGCAGCGCAGCCGGCCAGCACGTACAATGTAGTTTGCTGGCGCTTTGCTACGGGTGTGAGCCACAGAACTCTAGCTGTGAGCGGCCATGCATTAGTTACACCTCCTGATTTTGTTTCTCTCTTCTCTTTCTGTCAAGTGTCTTATCTCTCTCTCTGTCTTTCCATGTCATGTATCCGTACTGCTAAATTCACCCTGTGGTAGGTTGTGTATTGAGGACAATACCTCTTTTCAAAGGGGGGAGTAGTGTTAAGGTCAGTAACTTGTCCTGTGTACTGGTTACACTTCATAGTCAGGGTCAATGTCCTAATTCTTATCAGTATTCTCCCACACATATATCTTGTACAGATTGAATATCCTTTGTCCTAAAGTCATAAAGTGGAGGGCTTAGTTAGCCCCTATGTGTTAATTGAACCAAGACACACACATACAAGCTCAGTGTTGGTGCCTAGAATAAAGCAGTAATTGTAGCCCTTTTCTCATCTACTATACTGACCATGCAAGAACCTATACCCTGTCCTCCCGTAGTAGCTAGACGTTTGATGTCACCCCTTTGTAATAGTCTCAACTTTATGTCTCTTTGTCCTATTGTTGTAGCCATGCCTCCCTCCAATTACCACCCTATGTATTGCCCGATTGTACCTGTATTGGTTTCTTATTTAATCTCTTCTATGACTATGGAAGTAGCCAACTGGTCAATTGTTTGTATACTTGGCTGGGAATGATGCCAAGCTAAAACTCCTGTTCGGGAGTCAGTCTGGATTTGGTCCTCCTGAAGTCAAGACGCCAATAAATGTTCTCTCTGTAGATACAATGATTTTATGTTGGTGTGATCGATTCATTGACTCTTGTTTCAAACGCAACACTGGTGAGCAGCGGTGGGATTTAGACTTATACATGCCATCGAGACGCTAGCACTTTCATCGTTGAAATGCCACAAAATTAAAGACGTTGGATATGCACTGCCAACAACCTGCAAACAAGATGGACCACAAGGCAAAGGCTTGCGACTTCTGTGTGCTGTAAAGTCTGCATGACAACCGTCACCACAAGGACAATGAAGGTCCTTACTCTTCTGTTGTTGGCATCAGTAGCTCTGGTCTACTTTGTTACATCATCAGATGTCAAAAAGGGGATCGAATCATCGGTAGACACAGTGATCACTAAAAATGGTTTCTTTTACCCCGTGACCAGCGACAAGGAAGTGAGGAGAAATGTTTCTGATTTGCTTCTGAAATCGATGCCAAAGCCAACAATGAACTTTGCTGCACTTGCAATTCATTTGAAAGTATGCGGATACCAAGGTAGCAAGTTCCATCTCGTCATGATCCAGGGCGGGGACTTTCCTCGTGGAGATGACACTGGAGGCAAGATGACACGGGTGACGACAGGACTGATGATGACAACTTTAAAGCCAAACTACCATGGACCTGGCTGGATGAGCATGACAAACGCTGGCAGGAACGTGAGCGGATTGCTGTTCTCCATGAGTAAGAGCACGACCGTTGAGACGTCTTGGCTGGACGGGAAGCACATCGTTAGGTAGATAAACCCGGCACATACAATATCACCATGACAACGAAGAGACTTTGACCACACCACAACATGAGTGCAGTGATTGACAAATTAGTGTTTCTCCTTCTTCCCGGTACGTTTTTCATAACTACACATGGTCTTTGGTTTTTTAACTTGTAATAAATTTCATTGTTAGAAGACATTCGTGAAATTCAGTTAGTTCCACAACTAAATCTTGCAAGTAATGTGTTTTGTTTCGATATTCTATAGGGAATGCACACACAATGAGAAATGTGTGATGAAATTTTATCATTGGCACGAAAATGAAACCCTGATGGGGGTTGTCAAATAGATAATGAGTAAAGGTGCCTAGATCTAAAGAATTATAGAGATAATTCAGTAATGTGCATTGTTGTTCGTATATGCGTGTTTTTACTGGTGAATTGCCCTGCAACTATACAAAGTTGCCTTAGCTGAAATTTCAGGCAGCAATGATCCAACTTGTAATAGCACACGTATGTGAATAAAGCTACAGTTTATCAAAAACATAACAAGAGGATTTCTCCGAAGGGTCGCTGGTAGTTAAAAATATTTCACAGTTGTACCAATAGACCGTATGAAAAATTATGACAGCATCTGCATCTTTCCTGGCTTGGCATACCAGTGTAGGTGAACTTTTATACATAAGTGATAGAATTTAGTTGGATATGTCAAGTGAATGCAATTACAGTACCCCTTTAGTTGAGTTGACTAGTTGTGTACAAATGATACATGCCAGTGTTGTAGAGGTTGAGCTCCAAGGTTTGTAGAGTGTACAAGCTTGTGTTGAGGCTAAGGAACAATCTGCCCTGCATCTATACAAAGATGCCTTAGCCGGATATATCCGGGCCGCAGAGAAATTCCTGTAGAGTTTTGCATGTAGTTGTTTCATAGAATGTTGAAGTAGACTAAGGGTATCAAGATTTGCGTCACCACTTGTCACCCAATTTAGGTTTTACACTATGATGAATTGTTCAGTTGATGCTGGTATTTAATTTGCACAGGATCCAATTTTCACATCGGGGTTTGTTGTCTCTGTTTATTCCATCCCTCACTCTAGTTTTCTATTTTAATTCATTACACTGAGAGACCAGAATGTTTACACCTATGCATTATGAACAGGAATTTGTGTGGTGCCCATGGTCTTATGTTGCAAAAGGTTCTAAAATGAATTAATATTTTACAGTACTGATCTGTTCTTAACTCCTGTTCGTGGTTAACCTTTAATTTTCTTGTCAATGGCGATCACATTGTATGTACACTGTACATGTCGTTTTACTCTTGATCTCGATGTGTTTACAAAGTAGCATCTCTTCCGTTTAATAGTTTACCTCGAATGAGGATACTGTCTGTTCTTCTCTTTCTTCTCTTACAATTGTCTTACTTCTTCGTTATCTTTTCTTCTGCAATGTTTTATTCATTTTACAAAACTTAGATTGTCGAAGCTTCAATAACCAATGTCTTTATTCTGATTTTCAACGTGCATGTTATAGTGTAACTGTAAAGATTAAAGGTAAACGCTATTTGTTGATAGATGGACGTAGAGTGAAAATGTAAACAATGTAAATTTGGGTTGTTATTTCTGTTACATGCCGTTTGTTCGTGTCATTACTTTTTGTACATACATGTACATGATTATACATCGCTGTCAGTTGTAATATATTTTTGAGTCGTTTTGTGATGGGTTCACTATTTGGGAGTTATAAAATATTTGGACTATTTATTAATTATAGTTTGGATAAATGTGACAACCTCTCTAACACCTTGTACGAAATCTTCACTATCATTCTGTTACACCTCCTGATTTTGTTTCTCTCTTCTCTTTCTGTCAAGTGTCTTATCTCTCTCTCTGTCTTTCCATGTCATGTATCCGTACTGCTAAATTCACCCTGTGGTAGGTTGTGTATTGAGGACAATACCTCTTTTCAAAGGGGGGAGTAGTGTTAAGGTCAGTAACTTGTCCTGTGTACTGGTTACACTTCATAGTCAGGGTCAATGTCCTAATTCTTATCAGTATTCTCCCACACATATATCTTGTACAGATTGAATATCCTTTGTCCTAAAGTCATAAAGTGGAGGGCTTAGTTAGCCCCTATGTGTTAATTGAACCAAGACACACACATACAAGCTCAGTGTTGGTGCCTAGAATAAAGCAGTAATTGTAGCCCTTTTCTCATCTACTATACTGACCATGCAAGAACCTATACCCTGTCCTCCCGTAGTAGCTAGACGTTTGATGTCACCCCTTTGTAATAGTCTCAACTTTATGTCTCTTTGTCCTATTGTTGTAGCCATGCCTCCCTCCAATTACCACCCTATGTATTGCCCGATTGTACCTGTATTGGTTTCTTATTTAATCTCTTCTATGACTATGGAAGTAGCCAACTGGTCAATTGTTTGTATACTTGGCTGGGAATGATGCCAAGCTAAAACTCCTGTTCGGGAGTCAGTCTGGATTTGGTCCTCCTGAAGTCAAGACGCCAATAAATGTTCTCTCTGTAGATACAATGATTTTATGTTGGTGTGATCGATTCATTGACTCTTGTTTCAAACGCAACAATAGCGATTGCGACACCTCGTGCCCTAAGCATACACTGTTGTTGCCAAATGACGGAATGAGAAGGCGTTTATCGTTAGAGTTTGGGGGGTGTGTCGGATCATTACCAAGACAGATTTATGAACTTCACAATAGTGCATATTCTTTCATTGCAGGGAACAGAACTTGACTTAGTTATCGCAGGAAATCAATTGACCCTGTAACCTCTGATATGAACACAGATGATAAACTCTTCACCGTTCAGTTGACAGGCTTGACTCTGACCTACAATTATTGGTTGGTAGAAGGTTGAAATGAAACTAGGGCCTGGCATGATCACACGGCACTATACAAATGACGTCATCAAACTGCAAACTTTAGCTCTGCGGTCAAGTTCTAGTCAATAAAACTTTATTGGATTGGATTAGATTGCACATGATCCTAGCATCTAATGATTTCTCTGCTTCTCAAAGGAATGTCAAAATATGGCGTGGCGATACACTCTACAATGTACACTCATGAGGTTTTTATTGCTCAGTTTGATATTTGTGATACATGGGATTGTTTGCAGTTGCTATCTGTCAATATGTGCTGCTATTTAGGGTTGCAATGATCACAGAGGTGCCGGCTGCATGAGAATCTTTGATGTTTTCTGATAAGTCCCACCATAAAACAGATAGCCCATACTTCAGATTGATTTACACTGAAATTTTGTATGATACATACTTTGTGTACATAGATCTGCCAAAGAGACTTTGCAGCTTGCAAGGATGATTGACGTTATAAGCCATTCTCAATTTTATAAGAATTTCACAAGGATTAAAAGAATATTTCTTACTCTTTATCAGAACGGAAATGGAGATACAAGGTTTTGATAACAAAGACAGAGATGAAGTCGAAGAGGAAGAGAAGTGATAAGCAGCATCACACTTGTATTTCATTGGAATACCAGGAACATCATCTTTGATACATCCCATTCCTGCCAAATTCACCAAATACTTTACAAATGTTAATTTTCCTGAAGAGGAACTTTAAACTAGTTTTTGTCATTCACACTCAATGTACAAGTAATACATGTGTGATGTATACACTGTATTGTATTCTGTTCATTGTTTTGAATAGAAACGTGAGTCCTCGTACCAAAAATATACGTGTATTTTACAGGAATGAAGTCGAAAGATGGGGGGGGGGGGGGGAGAAGGGAGGGAGGAGGATAATCCATAGAAATTCTGAGGTGTATGGTTGTATCAACACCAGTGTATATAATGTTTTTGTCCTTGTTGATGGAAGAGTAGTGTATTGTGATGAACAGATATTGTTCATTGGTTCTACACTGATTGCAGTCCCAGTTACTTGATTCTATGTTTCACATCCTACCCCAGGTCCACATATCGGCTCATAGAGAAAGATGGCATCAGAATCGACAGCCGCCTCCACACGATCGTTAGGGGGGAGGATGAAGCCGCGATGGTGGAATCTGTTGGCCTCGCCATGGTCAAGCTGCCGGACGTCATGCTGCGACTCAAGCCAGATGTTCTCATCGTCCATGGCGACCGCTTTGATATCCTCTCACTAGCTGCCTGTGCGGCGCTCATGAACATTCGCATTGTACATGTGGAAGGCGGGGAAGTCAGCGGGACAATCGACGACAGCATCCGTCACACTATGTCCAAGCTCGCGCACTACCACATCTGCTGCACGGAACGTGCTCATCGTCGCCTCTTGGCAATGTGCGAAGATAACGACAGGATCCTCTTAGCGGGGTGCCCATCCTACGATAAACTGTTGAGTGCCAATGTTCAGGACTGTGACGTGAGTTCCTCTGTCTTTCTCTTCTTCCTTCAAAACACAACAACCAAACCAAAGAATATAACAACAACGAAAACCAGCAACAAAGAAAATGGTTCCGCAGCACATTATCCGTTGGTTTGGAAGCCTGGTGCAGCCGTAAAACCACTGTGTGTCTCAAATGAAAATCCACGTGTTCACTTATATAGTGTTTGTTTGCAATTTTACCCTTTTTTGACACACTACGTCCTTCTGATTATACATGTTTATTGAGTTTTTTTTTCCATATTGATGACAAGAGAACCTATCCACAAATTCTGAAATCATGGTTTGGACATCAGGTGTTCCAGCTTACGTCACATCTCAGAGTATATAATACGATTTCCTCCTTTATAGTTGACCTCTGTCAGGCATTGATATCCTGGTTGTGGGCTGGTTCTTTTTTTTTTTTTTTACTTTTTTTTTTCTCTGAAGGCAATCGGCTTTACAGCTGGGTTGTGCTCGCAGTTACATTTGCACAGCTGTGTTAGTTCCTGTATGTTTTGTGATGAGACTGGTCATGTTGCACGATCAAGGTAGGCATGGCTGCAGTGTGGTCATGCGAAGGACATTTTAATAGCCTCATTCACACACACCCAAAATTGATGGGTAATGACAATCAATTTTTGCAACAGGATGCAAAAATTATCAATTGTTCGATGAGGATACACACAAAAATCTTGGACTCTTGCAATATGCGTCGTGATGCAAAAATCAATCCTGCTCGATCGTGTTTCATTATATTCCTGCGAAAATTTGTTCTTGGCAGTGTATGTCAACAAGTGAGAAATAGTAATAAAAAAAAAAAATCAGTTTTTTAGGACTCATAATGCAATTGACTACAGAAGGTTGGCACACATGAATGCCCTGAGTCATTTCTGGTCAGTGATTCTGTTTTATTTTTTAAGGTCCAGCTTTATTTTCTTCTTTGAAGCCTTTGTGATCAAGTGCGCTTTGCACAGCATGTGTGAGGGATAGCAAATAAAAATGAAATTGCAGCACTTGGGATGCAAAGGGCAGGTTCAACTCCTTCGTGTAAACACCTGTAGCTTTTTGGTGCCACATCAGCACTGTAGGTATCAATGAGGGGAAACATCCCTATAGATGACTATGACTGGTTTGAAAATTAAACAGCTTTAAAGACAAAGAAGAGATAGACAATCAGCCATCTGACTCTGAGGGTTGCTTTTAGCGCAAAGAATGCACTATAATCTGAAAAGTAAACTTTATTATCTCTTTAAAGCAGAAGCATGCTGTAGAACAAAATGAATGGGAGGACAGAAAACTTTGTAGTTATTATCTTCCTCTTGCCATGATTCAGAATAAATTCAGCACATTGTGTTATATACAGGAACATCCATGGAAATTTCAGTATTCCCCCCCCCCCCCATTCTTTTATTTTGGTTGAGTGATGAACGATTGGTTGGATGATGAAAGATTGTCCCGGTATACACTTATTGTCTTGTAATCATTGTGTAATCGGGTATTATCCTTTGATGCTAGATAGAATATGGAACAGTAAATTTTGTTTTAGCACATTTACTGTTATTTGGGACATCTTATAGATATTTCTTTCCTGGGAGAATTGATTAGCACTGTAGTCTTCCCGAAAACTTTGGAAATAGACTGCTGGCATCACTGCCTTGTATCTGTTTTGAGGATGCACACTATTGATGTGTTCAACTGTTCTAATTACTCCATGCAACCATGCTGTAGATTTTTCGTTTATGGGCACTTTTTTTTTTCCAGTACAGTGTGCCTGCATATGTTGCATACTTTACTATGTATGACGGTCTTAATCATGTACTTTAAATATTTTCATGGATTATGGGCTTCTCACTTATAAAGTCTAGAGCAAATGCGACATGTCTTCATCCAGTATTTGGCTCTCAATAGACCTTCAAGGGAGCTTTTGTGTCCTTGATTTGCAGATAGATTATAAGCATCTGTTGCACACTGAGCTGCAAATATTTAAAATTGAAAAAAAGAATAATTGAAATGAAAGTGAACATTCACTGGAATTGTCCTGTGTGTATAACCTACAAAAGCTCTGAAGATGATGTGAATCATCACTCTAAGGAGATCTGTGTAATGTTTCTCATGGTTTTGCATCAAAGTCTTTATGCATGTTCAAGGGAGAAAGAATGAAGATTGCATAATATATTGTAATCGTGGTTGCCATGGTAGCATACCCTATAAAAACCTTCAAAGTTCCAATTTTAGACTTACTCAGACATGTCAAATGTCTAATTTTAGAGCAAATATTGAATTTGTGATTTTTCAAGCAAATCCCTTATTGTGCATTTCTCTTGGCTGTGAGGTGAGCAACTAATCAGATTAGAAAAATCATATATGATATTCATGTTTTCTGTTGTGTCCTTTGTGGCTGTGGTTATCTGTGCAGCCCGTGCTGAACAGGTGGATGAAGGGGGAGGGGCGATGCAAGGACTACATCGTGGCCCTCCAACATCCAGTGACCACCAACATCGGTGACTCCATCAAGATGTTTAGCCTCATGGTCGACGCCCTACTGGAGTTCAAGAAGAGGGTCATCATGCTCTTCCCAAATGTGGATGCCGGTGAGTAGCAGGCAGGGTGTTGCAAACCCGCGTTCCCATTTGCCCAGGGCTGCTAGATCTCAATGTAGGGCTAGTAGTGCAAATGGCACTTGCTTGAAAGGAATGGATTGCCTTGCATGCCCTGTAGGAGCAAACAGAAGCGAAATTTTTTTTTGTAATACCCTGATCGGCATTCCTTGTTAGAAGCCAGTGTTTTAGGATCCTCCTCTCAATCCTTAATCAACACTTTCTTGTTTTCTGATATATACTTCTCCTCCTCCTGTTCTGTTCTTTTTCTCCTTCCCTTCTTCCTCTTGCACTATTTCCTCCTTTATATATTCTTTCCTTGCTGCTCTCATCTTGCCCTGCTCTCCACTATTTTTCCCCATATCAGGACAATTTCCCCTCTAGGACAATCAGAAACCCCTCCCCCCCTCTAAATAGTGATAAGGTTAGAGTAAAGATTAGGATTAGGGTTGGGTTTAGGGATAGGATTTTGGGTTAGGGTTAGAATTAGGTTCAGGATTGGGATCAAGGTATGGGTCAGGGGAAAGTTCTGGGTAATTAATTGTCCAGGGGGTAATTGTCCTTAACCCATTTATTCCATCATGAATGGTTGATTATTCATAAAATGTTTTCGTTGATGTCTTCCAATTGACCCTGTTTTACTGAGTTGGTCATGAAACAGTTTAGTTTGGGTTTAATTTGTTTGAACTTTTGGTTATCATGGCATGAAAGATTTGCCTGAACTCCTTTTATCTTTCCTCCCCATCAATGTTGGCATCATGTAGGAAGCAAGGAGATAGTGCGCATCATGCGTCAGAAAGGGATAGAGACACACCCCCTTTTCTACACAGTCAAACACATCCCCTTTGAGGAGTTCATCATCCTGGTTGCCAACGCCGGCTGCATGATTGGCAACAGCAGTGCCGGTGTCCGGGAGGCCGGAGCCTTCGGGACGCCGGTGGTCAACCTCGGGTCCAGGCAAACGGGTCGAGAGACAGGTATGTACTGCCCCCAGATGATGAGCCAAGGTTACTGATCCTCAGCTAAAGATGCCATTTTGCCAGCTATATCTTAGCTCGGAATATCCAGTAATAATATGATGTGTTAACAAAGGATAGAAATACGTAGGCAGCTGTTACATTGGATGAAGATAACAATCAAAAGTCACAGAGTAGAAAATGTATAGCTGTAATCACAGCTAGGAATACCCAGTAGTATGATTTATTAAGAAGGGGAAAGGTCAGTCTTGGTGATCAAAGGTCTAGAGCATTTAACTTCATGTGTAGGTGAAGATCTGTAATTGTAATTTAAAAGAAAATTTTTTTCTTTTCAGAAGGCAGAGGATGTTGTAATTGACTGTGTGTAATAGTCAAATTACTTTAGCTTTTGTCTATCATCACTGTTTTTTTTTTTGTTTTTTTTTTACTCTCATTTTGTCTACACATTAGTGTCATTGGAAAGCAGTACATTTCTGAAAAATCCTGGATCTAATTCCTGTGTCATGGATGTTGTTTGCCAGTAGTTACTTTAAAGCCAGAAATGTTTGTGTGCGTTTTAATTTCGTGAATTTCACGAGAGCAAAGATTTGCAAAATTAAACTACACACACAAGTTCTTGTCTACACTATATCCATTGAATGCCTGTATGCCACGAAATAGGCTGTCAGCTCCAATTCGCAAATAATTCATGCCGCAAAGTGTTCTCACTTTACAGTATTAATTTGCAGATGTATCTATGATTCTAAGCAGACATCTTTTTTTCTCATTTAGAGTAAAGTCATACTAAAGTGTACATAATGCAACAGAGAACATACTAGGTACTGTGAATTAGATTTTGTATGTTTCCGTGTTCAGATGATGACTTGAAGTTACAAAGAGAAAAAAAAAACTTCTTGCATATGCTTTTTTGCATGTTGTTGTTTTCGAGGGACAAGCAGTGCTTTGAACTTAATATTTGTAATATTTTCTTAGTTTATCTTATTCCTGGACTCCTTTCAAGAGGCATGGAAGAGTAAGGCTGAAGAACCAAAAGAGTTATTTTTTTTCAGTGTATGTTTTCAAATTAGCAACAATATGCTAGAGAGAGTGACCTAATGCTGAAAAATTGCTGAATGAGGATTATTACCCATTACGGAAAGCAAATAATAAGAATAGAAAAGCTTCTGATGGAAAATTGTCCACCCCTTCTCCCTACAAGGTGTTGTTATGTTATACTCATTTGTATGGTTTTATGTCATTGTCTAATCTGACCTCGCTTTGATCACAGTAATTTGATCGGTCAGGTTTTACTAGAAACACTGAATTTTGAGATTTCATTTGAGCCAATGCTTCCCCCCTTTTTTTTGTGCTTCATAGAGAGAGAGAGAGAGAGGGGGGGGGGGGGGGGGGGGGAGAGACAAGACAGGCAATGAATAGTGTAACATGTGATGATTTCTATAAGCGTATCAAATTGTTCCATAAGTGGATGGAGAAGGTGACATTGTGGAGGCAAAGTGAATGATTGGTCACTGCAGTTATGGTGTGGACTTCACAGTGGTCGTTTGAGGAAGTTCATTGTTGATTGATGAGGTCAAGGAGAAGAGGGAAAAAAAAACCAACCTGTACGGAATAAATTCAGTGAAGCAACATACAGCCATGGATAGATGGATACAGCATTAAATTCTGCTGTAGGGTCAAAATCGTGATCGAAAAAAAAAAAGTGTGTTATTTGTTTGGGCATTTTCAGTAGCTAGTAGTATATTGAAGTTTGACTGATATTAGAAAATTCCTACCCTTGTTTAGTTCATGAAGCCATGAATGTTTAAGAAAAACAATAACAACCAAAACACTGTTTTCATGTGTAATTTGTTGTTGTGTACATGATGCCCAACCAGGTATACACATTTGTATTACTTTTTTCTTTTTTGCACTTACAGTGTGTTTGAGAGTAAGCTTGGTTTGTAGATTTTTCGTGAAAGGGAAATTTGGTTTGCAGAGAATTTGTTTTCAGTGAAAGCAGTGAAAGGAAAGAACAAATCAGGGAAAAAATGGACAAAACAGCCATCTTGAAGTTTTAAAAGAACAATGTAGTGAGAAGATTTCTGAAGATTGACTTGTTTTTTTTTTAAATCTTTTACACGTAAAAGTGCAAATAAGACCTCTCATTCTCTTATCCTAATTAAACTCTCACTTTTTTCAGTTTTGTTTAGTGATTTGCTTTATTCAGTACAGTTGAGTTGAATGAGACTTAATGGTTTCCTTTCATTTCAATTCTGGCATATTTATGGGGCATCCTACATTCCTGTCATCTTCCTCATCTTTCGTCTGTTTCAGGTGAGAATGTCTTACACTGTCGAGATGCTGACACAACTCAAAAGATTCTCCACGCGCTCAAAATCCAGTACCAGAAGCATTTTCCTCCGTGAGTATTGGCCCATTAATACCCGTGCAGCCATTACAATCAAATGTTGTATGCTTCAATGCCCATTTTAGAGATGCATAGGGATATAGATCCAATTATTTCTGCACCTGTGACTTGAACAGGGAACAGCATTTGTCCAATTGATTTCCAAGTGACGTTGGCTCTGATCCAATATAGCCTTTTTTTTTCTGTGTGATTCTCTTCGTAGTCAAGTTGGACTCATATTTTCCTTTCCTTATACTGAATTAGCCATAATTGAGATCGTCAAGCAACTGTTTAATAACTGTGGTATGGAAGCAATCACCCTCCATTAGACGTAGTGCCTAATAAAGATTCTATTTTTAATGTTGAGAGAGAAAAGGATTTCTCATGTTCTTTCTCTTAATATGATAATATTTGTATTTGTTTGCAATTCCTTTTTAAGTAAAAGTGCTCTCTGATATTATTGTTATCATTATTTTTGATACAATATGATGAAGAAATATCACTTTATGTTTTGGATATTAACCTCTTGAAGACCAGCTCGTGTACACTTGGGGAGGTGTCTATGGGAAAAGTGTGTTAAAGTAAAATCAGCTCGTCCTTAATGGGTTTAGCTCCAAATTTTGTGTTATTTCCCCCAGAGTCATGACATTGTCCATGAAAACTCACAATGTGTACCAGTACTCATTACTGCATTAGTAGCTAGGCTTAGCTATCGGTCACCCCACTGAAATGAAAATCTGGCGAAAATATTGGTTGGAATTCACAATAGGTCAAAGGTGGTTTAAATTTAAATCATGGTTTATGTAAAATTCTTCTGCCTAAATACGATTGACAGATTGTGTATGCCAACAGATGTCCAGTAACAAACATGCTTTGATATGCCCATTTCAAAGGTGCGCCTTGATGCTTATTGTAAACCATGGTCTAAATTTTTACCATTGTCTAGGATTAAACAACCTTTGTGAATTCAGGCCATTTTGTCTTATCATGGTTTATGCAAATTTCTTCTGCGTAAATACGATTGACAGATTGTGTATGCCAACAGACGTCCAGTAATAAACACGCATTTATGCGTGCATGTCAAAGGTACGTCTATTTAGGTGATACGCTATCAGCGTATCACCTATTGTGATTGCCAAAATTTCTCTTTTTTTTTATTCTTCTTTCTTTCTGCCACATTTTGTGTCGTCAATATCTCAACAATGACATTACGGAATAACATGACATTTTCAGTCAACATGTCTCATGACAAAATCTAGCCACAATAAGGTTTTCATGACAGTAACATATCTATGACGTCATCTAGGCGCCATTTTGTGATTTTCGGACCTTGTCACATGATCGATCATAACTTCATAACTGGATATCATTTCTGTATCATTTTCGGTGGACATAAAGTTCAGGTCACGCTCTATCTTACTTTTTAACGCTAGTTACCCAGGTCTTCATTACGCGCGCGTTTGCGCGCGTCAAAATTTTAAAAGGCTCAAAACGACTTCCCAATGGGAAATCTCGAAGTTTCAGACAATTTTAAGCGTTTCAAACATTTTCTCGCGTGCGCGTCCGTCCGCGCAATTTCGCGCGCAGAGGGCGTAAGCAACATGAAAATGCATTTTTTTTTGACTGATTTGGATTCCTGATACTTTGAGTAACAATATCCATTGATTTCCGATCGATGTTGACCTATAACAAAGAAATGCACTGGCGTCAAAGTTGAAATTCCGCGCGCGCGTCTTTCTGCAAATATAGTGAAAAAACATGTCTTTGTTTATTTCGGCATAGCTCTTTAAATCGTCCATTGACCCTATATTTCTATTGCATATTACAAAAGCATATGAATTGGAAATAACGTTTCAAGTACCAATATTGCCAGGAAAACTCATGACGTCATCATATCATCATCTGAAATCAAAAAAGTGGAATTAATTTTTTTGAGGTACTGTTTCTGTCATTCATTTACTCGTATCTCTGTTGTTTAAGCTCAATATTATCCCAAATTCAGATATGTTGTACTTTGAACATTTGCCTTTTAAGTCCATATCATGCTTTTGATATTTGATGACGTCATCATACCTTAAATTGTGATTAAAGGTAAAGACGCAAAATCGGACAAGTTTACGTGTATTGTCTATGGGAGGTGAGTTTTTTTTAAACCATGCATTGACTTAACAACGTTTAAGCACCTTTATCTCAGCTGATTTTGTTTCATTTCCTCTGAAACTTAAGTATGTTGTAGCTGTGACAATAAGCTGCAGTAATCATGCATTTTATTCTTTGAAATCTCCTCATGAGGTTGACAATTTTGCAATTTAAAACTGAAAATGAGAATGGAATGTGGACGAAACGATTCCTGATTCATCTTTCACGTACATAAATCTACGTTCCTCTAATTTTCTCGTCGAGACGTATGGCCGAGTGGTTAGAGGCGTCGTCTCAGAAACGTGAGGTTGCACACGTATGGGTTCGAACCTCACAAGAGCACGAAAGAAAATAATTATATTTTTAATTTGTTTTTTCTTCAATGGAGTACTACACCTTCGTCCATGTAGAAATCACGTTCGCATGTAAACACAACTATACGCACACACTCACATAGTATCCCTTTGTTTTGCGTTTGAGACTGCATTACTTCGACTGCTGCAAAATTTTGCAGGCTGGGCTTTTCAAACTGATTTTAAATATTGTAATAAAATGAAATTTGTTCATATCAATTCAGTAACACAATGTAGTCGTGGTTACTTTGTGCTGATTTATACATGGAACAAGCTATACATTGTAAAAAAGGTATTTGAATTGTTCCTTTAAGTCAGTCTTCTGTATTGATGATTATTTGTCAATTAGTGGTTTTTGTGGAGTTTCAGATAGTGATAAAAAGTATAGATGATAAGTACAGCGATAATTCCTACAGTTAGTTCAAAGTTGTGTTACAGAGGTTTGATACATACATTTAGCATCGTGTGTGTGTGTACGTGTGTATACAGGTTGGCCATATGACACATTCTAGACAATTAATCTTAATTAATTAGCAAACGTGATCAGCTATGGAACTGAATATGGTACTAATGTATGATGTTAATGATTCTAATTAAACTGTGACGAGTTTAAAGGGATAGCTTAACTGTGTGTAAAAATAAAGCAATTATAAGGAAATTTTAGGGGAATTTGATAACCATGCCTATAATAATTTCATACAGGTACTAATAGCTGCCTCATGTTCATGTGATCGATTGTCGTGTCAATAGCAAACTGACAACGTACGATGAATATGTTATACATTGAACAACTTTCAAGTCCATATCGTTATTTTCTAATTTGATGATGTCATCATGCTAGAAGGTATGGTTAAAGGCGAGATATCGAAATCAGCGAAGATTGTACGTTATGTCTATGAAAGGGGATTTTTGTTTTTTATCCATGCATTGACTCGATAACGCTCGAGCACCTTTACCTCACTTGATTTTGATTTCCTCTGAAACTTAAGTATGTTGTAGCTGAGACAATAAGCTGCAGTAATCATACATTTTATTTTATTTTTTTTAATCTTCTCACCAGGTTGAGTATTTTGCAGCATAAAACTGAAAATGAGAATGGAAGATGGACGAAACGATTCCTGAGTCATCTTTCACATATAAGTTTACGTTCCTCATATTTTCTCGTCGAGACGTATGACTGAGAGGTTAAAGGCGACGTCTCAGAGACGTAAGGTTGCACACGTGCGTGATTAAAGGCAAGGTATCAAAAACCAGCCGATTATAGGTTTTATGTCTGCGGGACGTATTTTTCCCAAGTTGCCAGAAATGGCATAGCGACCTCAGTCGTTACAAGGCCGCTTTTCCGTCTAGCAATGCAATAGATGTTCACACGGCCACGTTTAATAGTTGAGTGGGCATTGACTTTCCCCCTGTTATATCTATACATTGTTGTGTGTATTTTTTTTTGTCTTACCATTTCCGTGGATGACCCGTGGCCGAGTGGTTACAGAAACGGTTTGGCATGCACGCTCAATATATTTTCAAGGTGCCTATATCACATTCTTTTCTTTGTCGATCGCAGATGACCGTCATCTGATGACCACAAGCGTATCACCTAACTCGTCCTCAATGTGACGAGTTTTCATGTCTCGTTCATGTTTACTTTAGACCATGGTCGAAATTTGTACTGTGGTCTAGGTTTGAACCACCCTTGTGAATTCAGGCTATTGTGTCTAACCACAAGCACTGCTGTATTTCTATCATCGTCAGACTACTTCTCTACAGTTGTTTAACGTATTCGTAGAGATGGCTTAAAATGCAAACGTCAGTTTACGGCATATCACGATGACAATAGATGCAGCATATAACCCCAGTGCTGAGTAAAGCCAAACCCATTGTGCATTTGTACATGATGATTACACTTCGCCCTTTGGAAATACAGGGCTAATTATTGTAGTGTCACTCAGGCTTTGTTTGAGCACGTCCCTCCCGTGTTGCAAACTATGGAGTTCATGTTTACCCCTGTCGTGGCTATGCATACAAAATGTTTGCCTAGTGTAAGGACGTGCTTGCCTCACCCCCACCCCCCCCCCAATATCACAGGGGCAATTTCAAGGTAAAACTTTTAAAACAGAAGTGGAAATATTAATAGTCTGAAAAGATGGAATGAGAGCCCCAATATTCACTGTGTTTGATCAGGTGTGGGAATAGAAAATAAATCATTGACCATATTTTGGGGATTTGTGATTGCTCTTAACTATTGATTAGAAACAGCTGGCCTCTGGCTGCCTTTGAAGAGGACTCCAAGTCCATACATGTATTTAACTTAAAGGGATGATAATTGGTGGAGATGAGAAATGGGCATTTAACTTTTTGCGAGATACCAAGAAACCACTTATGAAATAATACAGAGCAAACCATCCTAAGAAGAATCCAAAGTTTATTTGATGAAAATCGGTTTTGGAATGGCCGAGACAGCCAAAAACAAAGTAAAACATAACAGTCGGAATAGAATGTGAGTCCAACCTTTTATTAGTATTGCTTTGTTTTGGGTATCTCAGCCATGTCAAAACCAATTTTTATCAAATAAACTTTGAATTTCCCTTGGAGTTACATTCTCCTTCATATTTCAGAAGAGGTTCCTCATAATCTCATCCAAAAATGTTAGAAACCTGAAGTTAGACCTCAACCAAAGCTATACGATCCCTTTAACCTTCATGGACATCAAACCTGACTATGGAATTTTCATTTCAATAGCAATTCCATACTGTGTTCAAGTTAGATGTTATTATGAGTAGCAACAGTAGAATAAAATCACTAACCACATGGGTGGAGGTTTCATCAAAATCTGACCTAATGTAAAAATGTTATGGAATTATTATACCCCCGCCAAACGAAGTTTGAAGGGGGTATATAGGAATCAGCGAACGGTCGGTCGGGCGGTCGGTCCGTTGCAAATCTTGCGTCGCGAACTACTTCCTCAGTTTTCAACCGATTCCCATAAAACTTGGCACAGATGTGTGCCTTGGGTTGTAGATGTGCAAGACATATTTTTTGACAGTACCCAAAAGTACGTTGCCATGGTAACGGCATATTATGGGCAAAAATGGGTACAAATCTTGCGTCGCGAACTGCTCCCACAGTTTTTGATCAATTTTTATGAAATTAGGTACAGATGTTCATCTGAATATGTTAATGTGCAAGACACATATTTCCGCAGTGGCAAAAAGTGCGTTGCCATGGTAACGGCATGTTATTGGTAAAATATAGGGCAAAATGCTTCATGGCAAAACTGCTTCATCAGTGTTCTTCCAATTCTCATGGAATTCATATTGAATGTTTGTCTTAGGATATAGGTCAGCATGACACATTTCTTGACAGTGACAAAAAGTATGTTGCCATGGTAACAGCTCACATATTATGAGCCAAAATGATGGAAAATTTTGTGTTGCAAACTACTTCCTCAGTTTTTGCCCAATTTCCATGAAACTTGGTACAGATGTGTGCCTTTGGTTGTAGATGTGCAAGACGCATTTTTCGACAGTACCCGAAAGTACGTTGCCATGGTAACGGCATATTAATGGCAGAAGATCAAGGAAAGATCTTGCGGATTTAACTACTTCCTCAGTTTTTTGACCAAAGCTTATGAAATGTTGTTTTGACCAAAGCTTATAAAATGTTGTTTGGTGGGGGTATAACCAGTCGCTGTAGCGACATTTCTCATTTTTATTGCTTTCATGTTTTCATGAATCAGTGTACGAGTCCCAACTGACTCAAATTGGCAGCATTGATGATGTCATCACCTCGCTAGCCTCCCAATGAACTGTACACAAGCATTCCCTCAATTTCCTCTGTTTGATATGAAGTCAATATGAATGACACCATCCCTAGCGTCATACTGTGCTATACAGAATTTTCAATCTTCACATGAAATAGTTATGCAAATTACAATGTATGTAGTCGCCCTACAATTCTACTGGCTCTTACCAAAAGCACAAACACGCATAAAATGCTTTTGTTGTCTGCATAGATCAATTATGATGTAATTTCTTCTTTTCTAAGAGAAAGGATGATATTTGGAAAGATCTCAGTGCAGACCATTTTGGAGACTTGACTTTCATAATTTGTAGATTCCCAAATCCACGTTTGAGCTCTAAGTTTATCGGGCGAGATTCCTTGCATCTTTCAGGTCCTACATCTACGGTGATGGACACGCCATCCCCCGCATCATCAAGTTTCTCAAGTCCATCAAGCACAGCGATCCCATCCAGAAGCAGTTCATCTTCCCCCCGATGCCAGAGAGCGAGAGCATGGACATCGACCACATCTTGGAGACACAGAGCGCCCTCGCAGTCGACATGGGGGGAACCCAGCTCCGTGTGGCCGTCGTGGCTGCAAATGTGAGTGGTCTGTTTTAATTGTGATCCCCTGCTGCTAGAAGTTATCAAAGAGGAATTTATTCCAAATATACATATTGATTGAGTGAATACAGCAATAATAGTAGAATACAACAGTGATAGTTTGAGGAAGATAGGACAATCAGTGCAAAAGTTATGAATTTTTAAAGTTAGTGCTGCCATGACTTGATATAGAAGACTACAATAGTTTGTGGTGACAAAGCAGGACAAGGACATTTAGAAAATATGTAGAAAATATCCACATCCGTTAAAGGTACACATTCCTTGGACTTGTTAAATGACATACAATGTATCTTATTAGGGTAATATTATTCCCCTCCCCCCCCCCCCCCCCCCACCTTGGGAAACAGTCAAGTGCTCTTTGGTTATGTATTAAAAAAAAAAAACATATGTTGAATTCTCTTTAAACTCTATTTGCACCATTGCCATGCAGTGACATAATGAATTGTTCGTCTTCTTATCCTTTGATATCCTTCAACCAAAATTTTAACTTCACAACTTTTGACCAGATTGTCAGATTTCCCACAAAATTCATTGATATATTTTTGCATTCAATGAATTCACATATGTGACCCTGCACCTCAAAACAAACAAAAAGTCGCCAGACATGAATTTTTAGTTAAGACCATATTCTGAAAGAGCAGACTTTAAGCTTTAAAATGATGTATAACTCAAATCAAATGGACTCTCCTAACCTATCTAAATATTTGAAAGAAAGCACAAACTCAGGAAAAGTTTGAACTGAGAAAAGAGGCTCTGAAGTACAGTGTCTATTCAAGCGCTTAATCTTTACCAAACCGTGCTGGCTGTGCGATGAATGGGACAAAAAACAGGAAGTAAACCACCAGAGTAACAACAATGAAGGGATTATTGGATTAAACTGAAATTAAGCATGCCTCATTAACACATTCTGTTCACAATTAATGCTAACTTTCAAAGCAGTAGCACTATCTTTTCAAAAGTTATTAGAGTTGAAAGTGAAGAGTGTGGACAAGGTTTTTAAGAAATGAAAAAGGGATTCTAAAGACACACCTAATCACACTATTCTACCAAAAATGTGCGAGATAAACTGCTAAAAAACACATTTTTCTGCCCGTTTTATGATACCAAATTTTAGCATAATGTAAAAGAAGACCCGCTCTTTCAGAAAATATGAAAAAGTCAAGTTCGGCTAGGTTGACCCATTTCACTTATTTTCAGTCCTCACGCAAAATCAGTGTGTGCGACTTTATGTTCGTTTTGAGGTGCACGGTCACATATGTATTTGAGGTAAATTGCCCTTTGATACATTTCTGAAGTTGATGTTACTGCAGAATTTGTTGGCACGTTTTAATCTTGTAAGGTACCCCCTTGAGTTTTCTGCCATTTTCAAGCTGTGAATCTGCCAGTGCCAGAGTTATTTATAGACTGTAGGTAAATACTAATAGACGTATCATTAGCAGTCAAACAAGTAAAAATGGGACTCTTAAGAGATCCACCTAAACAATGGAATCAGTCATCCAGACTATGCGGTTAATGGGTTGCGCTCCAATGGAGATAGGTGAATATGAATTGAGCACAGGGTGGGATTAGAGCTACTCAGTAGTATCCCTTGTTTTCTCAGGCATGCCCCCTGTGGCACAATTTGCATATTGTGTCCTCTCTTTCCATTGCAGTGAGAAATGAGGTTTAAGAGCAACCTTATGAGATACCTGCTTAGATTTAACCTGATCAAAATTTGCTCAAGTCATGCACTTACTGTCAGATATGAGTGGAATTTGGCAGAATTTGTTGATATTAGACAGTAGTGAGGTTCATCAGTGTGTTAAGATCACAAAAAGTGTTATACAAGTGTATGGAGTGATATCAACATGACAGATATGTTGGGATACAAGCATTGTTCTCAGTTATTGTCAGTGCTTCTCATTATTTGGATTATGATGTGATGATGATGGTTGATATCATTATTATCTTCTTTATCACCTAAAGAGACAATTTCAATCCACAAAATATCAGTGTTCATGTCATGATTACCATCTTGCATTCCCTATATCCAATCACATTGTAAGTGTGCCTTCCTTATTCTGATGCAGCTGTTAGATACTGGGCCTACTTGTGCTAATTTAAAATGTGCCACATTCAGATGTTTTGCAGTGCCACCAATCAGTTCATGTTTGATTGCTCTTGTATGAGTGGTGGAGGTCGCAATGTTTTGTTAAAAAATAATAACATTTGCTATCTGTGTTGTGGAAGAATGTACTGCCACGGTGCATTGGCACTGATGTATGTCTGAAGGCATATCAGCAAGATGTATGTCTGAAGTAATATCAGCAAGACTGCCACGTTAAAAAAAAAAAAATAAAAAATTAAACAGAGTATCACCAGTTGTTCAGTGTCTAAATAAACCAGGATATGGGAAGTTGAAAAGGGGAAAATATTTGGATTGCACAAGCTGCCTACTGATGTTTTTTTTTTTTTTTTTTCTCTGTGTAATTGCAAGCAACATGTCACTGTGGTAGCAATACTCTCAAATGAATTCATGGACACTTATGACAGGTAGTTATTGCTGGTTATATTATGAAGTATTACTCACTTATGTTCTCACTGAAAGAATGGAGTGATATTGAAGACAATTTGACGCTCCTCTTCTATGAATGCGAGTACGCTGCCTTCAAGAATATCTTGACGTTTATTCATAAATATCTCATGTAAATGCATCTGTACCAAGTGATCTGGAAATGTTTGTTGCCCTCACACTACCAAGCTACGGCTGTCTTTCAGCACTGGCCTGCTTCTAAAGAATGCCGAGGAATAACAACATATCGATTGACAAATTTCCAGTATCTTAATGGGGTGCTAGAATGATGGATGGCAAACACTTGCTAAGTGTTGAACTGTAATATTTTGGGCTGAGTTTGCTACTGAATTTACATTGGCAGTGTAATGTTGCCCCTTCTCTCTTTCTGTGATTGCAAAGTGTAGTGTTAGCTCAGTCATTATTTGATTCATTAGTGCTGATAACAGCTGATCTTCAGCTAAGGTGTGTGGTTAAGAACAAGATTATCATAACAGTTCAGGCATAGATGTTAGTATACACCTGAAGGCTTAGAAAGTCTGAATTATCTCGTTTGCAAGCCTTCATCTTGTCTAAAATAGCTAAAGAATTTCCCTTTGTGTGAGTGTTAATGCTCCTCCCTTTTTATCTCATTCCATTTTGGCCACTTAATGGAAAAAAAGCTGAGGCATTATTGATGATTTAAGATTGGTATAGCAAACTTTGAGGAGTCTGAGATTAAGACTAATATTAAGATAAGGGTTATACTTATGACTCTTATGTAGTTGTCTTTATAGAAATTATTTTCTGTGTGATGTTGTATGCACTGATGTGATGATGGAATGAGTAGGATAGAATTGTGTGGCGTTGGGATCCCTATTGGCTCTGATGCTTAAAGTTTGATCTGTAACCTCTTTTTTTTTTTTGTCCAGGGTGAGATAAAGCTTCGGCTGTCGAAACCCACCCCCCACGAAGGCAACGAGGAGCGGATGAAGACCCTACTGGAGCTACTGATAGAAGCCATGCGCCAGAGCTATGCCATCAACTGCCGGGTCCTGGGTGTAGGTGGGTTGCCCCTAGCGATAGATGCCTTTATCATCACAATGAACACTTTTCCATTTGGTCCAGTTTAGAACTCTTACTGATACATTCCTTCTGTCCTCTTTTGAAATTTCTGTATTTATCTTTGAAAAGTATTTGTTCACATTCGTACAGTTCCATTCCCCCCCCCCCCCCCCCCCCCGCATAGTATTAGTATATGGCTTTGCTGTATGCCTCCCAGGCCCCCCCTCCAGATCTCGGCTGTCGACCGGGCGATCGCGACGAAAATTGGCACACACATTGCCTATGATGTAATCTAAAATACCATGAAGTTATTTTTTTCAAAAAAAATCATCATTTATGCTAAATTATGCTAATTTATGCATGATGATGCATAAAATCAGACTATTTGGTATAAATCACAAAATAAAGCTCAAAACAGGCACTTTTTTTGTGTAAATATTCTTTTTAGTGTCCTTAGCAAATGTAATGAAAAAAATTGTGATATCAGAAAAAATTCTTAAGTATTTTATTGTTTTTTGGAATTTCTTATGTATTTCGTTGTTTTTTTGACTTTATGTTTTTCATTGTTTTTTTGATGAAATTTGTCCGCGACATCGCTCCGAACAAGAAAATATGTTATTCATTGATGTTAATCAATAAAACACCAAAATAATCATGCTTTTATGAAATTTGCCTGTAAGCACAGTTTGCATTGAAATTGTACACGAATTAACGTTTTTGAGCAATTTTTGGTCTGACATGCATGTACATATTTATGCGTAACTTCGAAACCGCGTGCCCGGGCGTCGCAAATTTGGTTTCAAAAGATGCGGGAGACTCGAAAGAAAAAAGTCATGAAACGTCGCGGCGACAGCTTTTTGCGATTGCGATACATCGCGCGGAACGTCAAGGGGGGGGGGGCCTCCGAGGCCCCCCCCCCCAGCCTAGTTAGGGTTAAGGGTCCATCACTTATTCGAGCTGTTCATACTGTGTTCATTTTCTTAGTGTTTCCTCTCCTGTCAAATTAAATGTTTATTTCTGCACCGTATTTATTTATCATGCTTTGTCAGGAGTCCATGTCTATATTATAAATATATGTATTTTCTTTGACTGGCTGTGATCAATTTCCAGTGTTTTTTCAACTTTTTACATGGAGGGATTTTCTGTCATTTGGCAAATGTTCTAATGTGAAAGAAAAAAATACCAAAAAGCTAAAAACGGAGGAAGAGAAATATGCAGAAAAATGGCAGTCTATTCCACTGAATGCTTCAGGGTAGTAACGGTCATATTTTCTTGAATTCCAGGCATTAGCACAGGTGGGCGTGTGAACTCCAAAGAAGGCCTTGTCATGCATTCGACCAAGGCCATTGATGGTAAGTTTAATAGATTTTAATCTGCATAAATTCATCTATGCTGACATTTGAATGTCAAACCAGTGTCAGTGCAATTATCCACTCATCAGCATTTCACCTCAGAAAGATGCCAGAGTGTTCTTGACAGATGGAAGTTGTTAATTATCACTTTGAAGAATGTTAATTGCAGATGTGTGCATTGTAGCATCATTTGATTTAATGTCATAGTGGTTGCTTATCAGTTCTGCTTTTCCAGAATGAATGTAGAATTCTTAAGAGGTATGATTTGTATGTAACAAGGTAGTAGGGATCTCTGATATAATTCTCAGCGAGAAAAGCTAAAAAAAAATGTTTTTTACCTCTTTTATTTATTGCTGTCATTTTATGAGGATGTATGAATGTTTCGATAAAATAACCAGACATGAATTATTATGTCTTTCAGTATTGCTCAATAACAGAAAGTCAACAAAAAATGGAAAAGTGGAGGAAAAAGGGGTAGATGTCAGGCCCTTTAACCTGTTGCATGCCACATTAATTTCTCATCCATTGGTATGTGTGTAAAATTTGTGCACATTTGACTCATTGGGACAGAAATGGTAAATAGAGATCACAGGAAAAAAAGAGTGTTAACACAGGGAGGGCACTGATATTTTGTCTACTCTGAACTCAGGATGGAGTGACATCGACCTGAGAACGCCAATTGAGAACACTCTCCATCTCCCTGTATGGGTGGACAATGATGGTAACTGTGCGGCCCTCGGCGAGAGGAAGTTTGGGCGTGGCAAGGATGTCAAGGACTTCATCACCATAGCAACAGGCACAGGTATTTTAGGATAGTTTTGTTCGTATGAGAAGAAAAAAGAAGATAAACAAGCCTATGTTATTTATTGTTTGTTTGGTTGCAACGGAATTTCGATATAATGAGCGAAAATTGCCAGTCCCGAGGATTTCGATAAAACGGGAGCTGCTTTACTCGTCTATGAGGTTTCAAATCATGGGTCACATTGTTCAACTTCGAAGAATAGCATCTATCCAAAGTTGTTATCTTTAGCTTGCTCTCCTTCATTTTGTTTTCTTCAGTTCAATCACACGTAAATGATTTTACATCGTATATGATTTATTCCCTCAGAATTTAAGCAATTATTTCTCGCTTCTTTAATATTTTTGCTGTATTAGTCACCATCAAAGCCTGGTATAATCACTGTAGGATTTAGTGATTTTATTCAAATTCTACAGACTAAAGGTTCTCTGTAATATGTAACTTGTCCCACTTCCATTTCAAGTTACCTAGAAGAGTAACATCAGGGAAGTCTACAACTGGATAGTCAGAATTTTTACAGAAAAGACACTAAAGCTTTGCAACGTATTCAATATCAAAATGCAGGCATCGGTGGTGGGGTGATTCTGGATAAGCACCTCGTCCATGGGACCAACTTCTGCGCAGGGGAGTTGGGTCATATGAAAGTCTCTCTGGATGGCCCCAGCTGCCAGTGTGGTAGTAATGGCTGCGTGGAAGCCTACAGCTCTGGGTTGGCCCTTCAGAGGGAGGCTGTGAAACTACACCAAGGTGTGTGTGGAAACATTGCCAACATTATCTCGACATCATCATCATTATCATCATCATCATCATCATCATCACCATCACCATCATCATCATCATCATCATCATCATCATCATCATCAATCATCAACATCCTCATTATCATCATCAACATCATCATCATGATCTTCATCATCATCATCAACATCATCCACTATCATCATCCTTATCAAAATGAATATAATGATAATTATGATGCTAAGACTGATCATAACACAGCCACAGCTACCTCTACAACTATAATCACAACTCCACTTACTGACTATGATCTTAACTACAACGACAACTGAAATTGTAGCAGTGAAAATAATGCCATGTGCAAGGCTTGGTAGGCCAGTGTAGTCATGGCAGAGCTGTACTCATGAGGAACTCTGAAAACTAGATTCTACAAAATATCATAGTGCCTTATAAACATAATCATCCTAAAGATTGGTAGTTTGCTGGATGGTATTGAGTTGATTGATATGGGGGGGGGGGGGGAGATAAGATTAATAACCTCTTGGTTTCTCATTAGACACATCATTATTTTGATTTCAGGCCTGCATCTAAGAGAGGAAGCACAAAAAAAAATTATGAAATCTTTGAAGGCTTCCTTGGTGGTAGAACATTGGGTGGTAGAAGGCTTCATGGTGCACCACGTATTCTTTCTGGAGTATGTGAGTGGCCCTAAAATGACTCTGATCACTCTGATCAATAAAATCGCTGACAATCTTTTGCACCAAGTTTCAGCCAGAACTGTGTTGAATGTGAAAGTTGTCTCCTGTTGTATTAATAGGACATCGTAAGAAAGAATTCACTCTTGTATCCTTGTGAGTGACCAACTGATTTGTTCCCATTTTGGTCTCCACACGCATCAGCCGGGGAACTGCTGGCTGAGGGCGTGTCCATCAACAATGATGAGGAAGTGACGGCTAAACATCTCATCGAAGCTGCCCAGCAAGGCAACGCAGCTGCCAAGAAGATCCTGGACACAGGTAAGCGACCCCCTACCACAACTTGTCCCAATTCCCACACATGACAAGAAGCAAGAACTGGCGTTGGTCTGACAGTCCCTGACCAGTAAGAATTACTGTCAGACCAGTTAACTTTTTCAGGAATGGACTGGGTATGTACTGGTCCAACAGACTGGTCAGACCAGTAGAAAAAATGGGTTAGTGTGCAGCCCCGCAAGAAGCATCCCTTTCTGTCTTGACTTTATCCCCTGTCACACCCAAAACACCTGTTCTCTCCCGCTCTTTCTCATCGTTCTTGTCGGAGGTTGGTCAGGATAGTCCCCTCTGAATGCAGTCTTGCCGTGGGGCTGGTAACATGGTGGGAGATGATCTCTCACAAAACCAAAGAATCTATTAGATTCTGTAGATGTCTCTTCAGGGTTTATAGTCTGAGAGCCGTGTATGAAGTGTTTGAGAAATTCATAGATCTTTGCGCAGGGATATCTAAGATACGTCATCGAATACCCAGTATTGCACAGTTGAGAATGCATGTAGAGCTCAGTCGTTTCGACATTGTTGATGGTTAGTATTTCTAGTCTTGCAACTTGATTGTTTTGTAAATTTGATGACAAGACTCATGGAGAAAGTTACAAATCCTGGAACTGACAGATTGCATCACTTTCTGACTCTGAGTCACATTGACTCATGACACTAAACTTTGTCCCCCCAAACTCTGAATTTTTCTTGTCTTGTCTTGTCTTGTTTTCCAGCTGGAAAGGCGCTCGGCACAGCGATTGTCTCTCTACTCCACATCCTAAACCCAAAGCTAGTGATCCTCTGCGGCGTGCTGTCCAAGGTCTACCTAGAGCCCGTCAAGCAAATGGTGAGGACAGAAAGCCTGCCGTCGGCCGGCGAGGTTGAAGTGCTCAGCTCCGATCTCACGGAGCCCGCCCTCATGGGAGCGGCGAGTCTCGTGCTGGAGTATGCAACAAGGAGGACTTATTAAAACATACTCCATTGGACCCGATACACCTCATTGCTTACCTTCTAATCGCATTTTGTCGTGGGAAGCGGAGTTGTGGGACTGCCTTTGCTAATGCTTTGTTAGTAATTGCACACAAAAAATTAAAGTCATTTATTGGTTTACTTGCTTTTTGCTACAGCACTAGACACAAGCGTGTGTCCGCCGTGTTGTGTCCAAAGCACATCTCAAAGGAAGTTGTCCAAACTGTCGGCCAAATCTTGGGTGCCTTGTGTCTCCTAAGAAGCTCATCCCTAAACAAGGCAAAATGTAGTATGTAGTTGTCTGCAATCTTTCTTGAGGCGAAGCAGTGCCAGCATGCGTTTTCCTCCGTTTTGTGCCACAAGATGTGAACAGTTCTGAGCCCCGACTTGGCCAGCGGTTATTGGTCCTCCCATAGAAGGACATTGTGTACTTAGCTGGGTTTTTTTTCTGTGTCATTCTTTTGTGTTCGTTAGAATGAAAAGTACTGGGGATGATCACGCATCTAGTGCTGACAAAGTAATGTACATGGACAAGAGTAAATTTCAGAAGTCTTTCCTGCTTGTACATTTTTCTACATGGGTGTTTTGTGTGTTACTCACAACACCTCGTTTCCGAGGGAGTTTTGTATGTTTATTTGTTTGTTTGTCTTGTTTTATTTATAAAGGTTCACATTTCAGTACAGCTGCAATTTTTAAGTGAGGCAATCAAATCTGTCAAGAATTAGTGGTAGTTTTGCTGTAATGTCTGTCAAGTCAAAACAATCACTCGCTTGATACTTGAATGTCGACACTGCAGCTATATATTGTGCCAAAGTGGGAACAAAATCAAAGATATTGTTGGTAAACTAATCCATGGTTCATTTAGAACTAAAACAGTAGTACTCATAGGGGCTCAAATTTAATCTTTTACCAATTTGAATATATGCTTGCAATATATTGGAAAGCTCTACCGAGAAATTATTCTGGCTGACACGATTTGCTGGGATAACAATTCTTCTTCTTCTTCTTCTTCTTTTTTTTTTATAGTATTTTGACTTTAAACATATGAAATAATAAAAGTAGGTATACCGATTTTATTCTGGAATCACCCTCCCCGTTCAGCATTGTGGGGAGGTAGAACATTACGTGATGATCAATTTGGAACTTGTAATTGTATTCTGCATGTGATTCACTGTAGCGTGGAAGATCGAAGAAAATTGCTGCGACCCGATTGATTGATTATTTGTAATTGATTATGAAAAAATGTGTAGCAACCATAGTTGGGTAAGCTACGAGATTGTGAATTTTTGGCAAACCTTTCTGGCTAGTATTTTGCATTTTCATCGTTACACAACTGAAATTGTGCTGTACAGTGTTACTTCAGTCATTTTGTGAATATTTGCAATGCTAAAAGGGTACTTTCAAATGTGTGAGAGTCCTTTTCCCCTGGCATGGTAAATGGCCTTGCTTCATTCATAAGTGCTGCAGCATGCACAAAGTAATATGGCTGCAGGTTGGAATGTCTCATACATAGGGGAATTACCCAGCATTCGTGTTCTGTCACTGGCGAGCTTGTCCAAAAGTCTACAGTAAAATTTCAGTCACAAAACATGTGCAAAACAAATTGTAGGGTGGCACATCCTATTACCGGACGCTTTTCTTTGTGGCTTTGAATTCCGTACTCATAGAATGAAATTTCGGCTAAAAATAACACCACTTATTCACAGACTCATGGAAATTACGAATTCAGCCAACTTATGTCAATTCTTCGTTCCAGTTTTTAGAAAATATGCTTCAAACATACCCCTCTAAAAATAGTGGTTTTTTGCGCGGTGCAAAATCGCATTGTATTACCGGACGCGATTTTCGTAATCGAATAATCGAGGTCTTTCGCACCTAATCCTTGCACCAGAATCACAATTCATCCCACAAATCACCGTACACATTCTCACCGAGCGGATGAAAAAAAAAAAATCGGCAAATGAGGCTCAAATCTAGTATTTTACAGTAAAATGTCTGTCTTGACCATTTTGAACAGTTCACGCAATAAAGCCTTGTGAGAAATCGACAACTGGTTAGATTATACGTGCTTTGTCTATGGGAGCTGCACGCGCGGGTGATGAGTTGCGTGCCCCAGCGCACAACTATTCCGCATCGTTCGCGTTTGAGGACGATAGCTACAAATTTCCGATATTGATCAGTGAACTTTTGGTTCTAATAGAATCTTCAGCATTTTTCCTGTATGTGAGTGGGATTTCATAGAATTTCAGTCGCGAACTGTGATTCAAACATGCATGAATATTAACTATGACGAAGTGCGGGTCACTCAACTATAAATTTGAGGTAAAATGTGAATTTTTTCGTGTTTTTACATTTTTATGAGGCGTTTTTTGCGATTTCGTTCCACACAAAGTTTTGTGAGGCTAATCTACGAAGTCTCGCGCGTACAGAATGTCATCAGTATGCAAAAATGTGCGTGTCCGGTAATACCATGCGTCCGGTAATACCATGCTTGCCAGTACCTACAAACATACCCCTATTCCTAATCCTCACATTGAACTAAACCCTAAACCCTATCACAACCCTAACCCCAAGTCCTTCGAGAAAACAGGACCAGAGCAACTGTTGTCGCACAAGCAAAATGTCTTGTCACCGTGTCAGAGGCACATCATTCCAGAGCTTTACTCAACATATCTATAACCAACTCTGGAGATTTGGCGCAGTTTGAGTAGCAAGGTTCAGCGCACTTTGTTGAAGGAATTCGAGACTGACAGGATGGCCCGGCCCTTTATTCTTCATTTGATTTGATTTTCAACATTTTGGCCATCTGAATGAGGTCTGAGGCTTCAGAGTGTATGCGCTTTTAGAAAAATTGAGAAATAAATGCTTATTATGAATTTAATATGTCTATTATTATAGACAATTATGATTATGTGTGTGTAATGATGCTATCTCTGTATGCTGTGAAAGTAACTTTAATAGTCGTCTTGTGTATTTTTGTAGTTGACTGTATGATATTGCTTTTTCTTTTGGCTTTTTAACACCACATCTGATTCTTTCATGAGGTAGCTCTTTTATTGAGCATATCTATCACATGGTTGCCAAGTCTTATGAAATAGTTCTTATGTGAAGTACTCTGTGTGTCAGTAAATCAGCTTTGTCTTGGGATCAGCAGAAACCTAGTAAGATGAAAATGATATAATTCATCCAGTTTCACTAAGGTTTGATATCGGCCATGGGAATTTGAAAAAAGTTTTGCAACAGAAATGATAGCCACAGTAGCTCATTGTAATGGAATTTCAAAAGATAGGATCCTCCACTGTAACTTTAACACTTTTAACACATCATCCATTCCACTTAGTTTTAATAACACAGGGAGAAGGTAAGCATAATTCATGTCCCGTCTTGACTTCGTGATGGAGGTGTCTGCCGTAAGATTATCTTTCTGGTGTATGACCCAGCTGATAGTTTGTCAAGCTTAAAAGGATTGGAGAAAGAATTCCAATTAGCGACATATGTATAGCATTATATTTAGCATTTAATCATGTAGACAGGAGTTGGAGTCAGCAAAGATTTTATTTACATGTTAAATTTGATCATTCCATCGAGCAGGTCATGGAGTCACAGGCTATTCTGAAATATGTCGACAACTGCCGTGTCGGGCAGAACTTTTCTGTAAAGCTTGCCATTGAAGTGTAGGGAGGACCAGTATGCAGGAGAATTGGGCATATTGCATTATGGGTCTGTTATAGGTATTTTTAGATGTAAGGTAAATGATGTTCAAGATTATGTCACAATAGGAAGTATGGCATGTACAGTTGGATCTTATATTATCATTGGAAATGGATGGGGGGTGGGGGGGGGGGGGGGTAGAGGAGGCTGTTGATGAATAGCTGCCCAATCATAACATCAACAGAACAGATGCAGGACATGAGGTCATAAAGCAAGGAAGGAGATAGCTTCTATCTGTGTGATTTATTATTATTTTTTTATATATATATTCTAAAAATATGCGGAGTATTTTGTCTTTTAGGTTTATAGAATGAGTGACAAGATATGTCGGCATCAAATTCAGATCAAATGTGAATATCAATATAGATATGTAATTGATGTTGGAAGTCAATATTGAGGTAGAAATGCCAGTATTGCCCATTTTAAAAGACATTCCATTTTAATTCATGATTGTAGGAGAGTGTTACATTGTGATAGACATCTACACTATCAATTTGCATCTCTCAAAAATACAAAGCAAGACATAGGAGTGATAAATATTATTGCCAGTGGCACCAAATTTATGAACCATCTTCAAAAGGTTTGTAAACCTGGGGGAAAATGCAGTTCAGTGAATCACATAATTAAGACAATTTCTGAAGTTAACAGATATTGCACAGTCATATTGTGTTAGAATGGCTGCAATTTCAATGCAGCACAACTTTTGAATTATTCTATGGTCTTTGGGATGTTTGTATAGTTTTTTCTTTGCTACAACTTAAAAAATTCATTTGTCTTGTCACATGTAGCTGGATTCATGCTCATCCCTTTATCAAGTCTAATTGTTTGTGTTCTTTTGCATTTATTTTGATCATAAAAATGTATAGTTTGCTCAAAGAGAGATGTCAAGTCATTGAGAATGCCTTATCAATCTTTTATCATTTTAGCCATGTACAAAATATAACTAGTTAATCTGTAGAAGCCTAGGTTATGTACTTCCTTCTAAAATGTGTACTGTAGATCCATTTTTTTTTTCTTTAGGTGCAAGATTTTGCTTTTGATCAGTGCATAAAACAGTAACAAATTTGCAGCGAACTGTTCACATGCTTGGACAGTAGGAGCATCTACATTATAATCTTTCAAAAATCACTTGTGTAGAAGGTGTTGACACCAAATGTATTTTCATTCTTGGTGTCTATTTTGCCTTTTGTCCTTTAAGTGAGGACTATACATTGTATGTACACCAAAGTGCTGGACATCATTATACCTACAAATCTGTTTTGTTAAGTTGCTTTGCCTTTTTAAGCTGTTAACTGTGAGAACTTGAATGTTTGTCTGTGTATATTGAGTGTGTGTGAATGTGTGTCTGAAGCATCGTACTTCCTACCCCATCAATATGGCTGTACACATATTAAAAGGGTTAAAGCCAGCCCTTTTGCCCACCCTGTAGTTTTACTGCCACTGGTAATCAGAAGATGGCAAAATGCAGTTCAAAAGGTGATATTATGTCAAAAAAAAAAATGAAAGCACTTCCCTCATAATATCTGCCTAAAACCTCCCGCTCCACCTCAAAACAAAACGAAAAACAAAAATGTATGCCTGCATCACTAGGATGTTTCAATAACAATTTGTCAACAGTGTCATGTGTGTGCAAAATGCATTCCTGTGTAATTAATGATGTCAGATGTTCCAGGACATTTCTTACTTACTTACACATCATTCAGAACTGGAAATTTTATTAAACCAACCATTCTTGTTTTCTCACAAATTTAAAGACAATTAAAAGAAATATATATTTATGTGTTGTAAGTATGCCTTGTTTAACAAGGCAGTCTGCTAGAGTAAGGTACTATATTTATTGTAGTTGTAAGTGAAATGCATATCACACTTGAAGCAACTCTATGTTGCACTTGCAGTCTTTCTCTTACTCGATTTAAAAAAAGACAAACTGTTGACTAGAAATAGAGCTGAAAGGTTGCGTACTGTTTTTATTAATACTTTGGCTGCGCTTGTACGGAAGCCATTCCGGTTAGTCGTTTCAGTTGTAACGACAGTTGAACGACTTCAAGATAGCTTCTTTATTTTCATCTCCTCGACGTTGCAATGATCGAGTACCGGTGTCTGTCATTGCATAACCATGGATACCACCTCTTGTGGTGGTACACAAACATTAACCCTGTAACTACTGCTCGCAACCTGTTCACATACAATGTAAATTGTATTTTGAGGTTATTGTCCTGCAAGAGTTATATAAAGATGACTGAACAGTGCTGCCTTGACTTACTGATAACTTGAGATGGTATTGGACGAGACTGGTATTTCATTTTTGAATACTAAATGTCATTGTGTCTTGTCCCATTCAACTGAGTCAATTGGTCCAATGCAATCCTTGTCTGTTCCAGTTGAAATGGTGTAGAGGAAGATGAAAAATATACTGTATTCTCTGTACATCCATTTTATTAGGTCACTCAAAGTACATGAGTAAATAAATGACTACTTCTACAGATTATAATGGCATCATGCTTCAATGGGCTTGATTTCTAGAATGTTTCTGTGTGAGATGGGTGAGGTGTGTGCTGTGACGTGGCGAGTGTGGAGAGGAATTGATTCGTCATGCTTACCGTTGAGGTGTGTTGCCTCAACAATTCGTGAACAAGATTGTAAGAGCATGTATGCAATGAACAACATTAATGTAATGCCACATGCAATGGCATATTGTCCATGAAGGAAAAAAAAAAACAAACCCAACCTAAAAAAACCCAACCCAAATTCAGAGCAATTTAACTGCTACACGGTGCACGAGGCTGCCTCCACTTTTTTTTTTTTTACAATTACTATTTGTGCCATTTAGCCCTTCAGTTTCACTTTGATGAATTCACTGCTCTTGACCACTGATCAAGGATCGACCTTTTAACTCTGTGCGCACAAAGGACGTATTTTTCCAATTTACTGTCATGCATTACACCAAATAATGATATTGTCATTGGATTTTCTGGTACCTTTCATGCCAGTTTCATGTTGTGAAATATGAGCAAAAATTTCAACTTTTAGAAGTACTAGATACTCTACACTAGTTATAAAATATATATATGTATGTATATGATACACACATTAATACATACATACATACATGCACATACACACACACACTAATAAATACCATTGATGCAGAAACAGCTAGTCCCTTACAAATTGACATTTTGATATTTAAAGTATGAGGAGAATGTGGGTTTCTTGCACCACATTATAATTCTTAAACTGAGACAAGTTTACTCCTTTACAAACAGCTGCATACAAACACAGTAAGTTTTCACAGAAATTACCATTGTTTATTACAAAATAACTATGTCATATAAAAGCATGTGTAAGCAATTTACAAATATATACAATATACAACAGAACCTATCATGGGTTGAAATTTGTTAATGTCATGCTTGCCAGAAAAGGCAGTGAACCACAGAGTATGAATGGCATAAAACCAGAAACAATTGACTTGAGAAGTGAGCAAACCCAGCAAACCAAGCCTACTGGAATAATATACCTGTGGTAAAGTAAAGTTGGATTGCATTCAAGTTAAGCACCATAGCAACAGAATTGCCAGACAAGAACGGGTTTGCTCTGTGACAGAAATGTGGTTCAAAGAAAAAAAAAAGAATGATTCACCAAGGAATGATACATTCACACAGATAAACTCAAATACGTCTCAGAAACAAATATGCCAACAGAAGACTACCTGGTTAATGTTCTTCCATTCATAATTGCTGTGTTGCACTGTCATGTGCCTGAGAGTAATGCCATCTGCTTGAGGAAATTTGGTGTAAATTAATATAATGTATCTAGAATAAAATGGACATGACTACTGTTCAGACATAACTTTCCCACGACATATTCACTCGCTTTCCTGCACAAATCTCTCCAGTTACCCTTTTGTATATTGAATATATAATATACTGTAAGGAAAGAAACATTCCAAATTCCTATTTTAAGCAGTTCATCCAAAACACTTCTAATTCCATAATGGAAGAGTCCGGTATCTCTCCCGTTCCTCAAATTAGGATGATGGAGCATAATGTTACCTCCCTGAGTAGTACAGGCCACACTTGCCATATCACCACCGCTACTACAACTACTACTGTTGTGTAACATCTTCTTGTGTGAGCTGAACGCAATGCTCTTTATTCATTCTACTGTCCTCAACAAATGTAAAATAGTCCTTCAGATGAGATTTGAGAGGGATATAGCAAAACTGTCTATTGGGTGTTAGACAGGGTTTTCCTTCTGGTGCAAAGAACAAAAAGAGACAAGAACTACATCTACTGCTAATGTAAATTTGCGTTTGAGCAGTTTTTCCCCGTGTTGAATAATTGTAATATCTTTCTGTTGGATTGCTCTGAAGCTCTAATGACTTAACAGATGAGATTACCATCCAAAAGTGGGAGTTTATTGTTGCTTCATCAATGATGAAACAAAGACTTCATTTACAAACTGTTGAGATAGGAGGCGATGTCATTGTCTCGCCTGATTTGTATTTGTGACAGTATAACTGATACATACATATCAACGTTTAATGCAAATGGATGTCCTAATTGGGATTAATCACACTTGACAGATACCGGTACTCAAAATACATGTACTGCCATCTGCATGACACTTACACAGTTGCAGATTAGTATGAACATAAGTAGACTTTGCAAGCTTTGAGTAACGGCATGACTTCTAATGACCCACAATATTGGCAAGACAATTTGAAGACCATTTCGCAAAAGGATTTTAGAGTTATTCTACAAGTAATCTCCGAGTCTGAGGCTTTACAAAATATCTGAAGATAACTTTTGGACTACATCCTTGTGCTTCGAAGAATCGTGGCTCTAAACTCATCAAACTCTTTACAGGAATGAAGTGGTAAACTGTACATGCAGTGGATGCAATGTGTTGTGGTCATCCTCTCTCAATGACGAGATTGCAGGAAGCACCACATTTGGGGGTGTGCGTAGTAGCAACTCCATCATATATATGAAGATTGTCATATTATAAGTCTTACAAATATCTCCTCCCACTCATATACCAAACCACAACACCTTGCTTCCTCATCTACAGCTGAAGCATTATGTAACTATTCATTTCCCTGTGATTTCAGCAGGGGCATACAATAGACAGCACGGGGATGACATGTACCATCAACCCCCCCCCCCCCACATGTTTCGGGGGAAAAATATTTGTGATCAGTGGTTTTGTTTCATCATGTGTTATTAATCACACTCTTCTTCTTCCTTTCTTTTCCTCCTCTTCTTCCTCCTTCTTCTCCTTCCCCTCAAAATGATTATCATGGTGACTATCATTATCATTATTACAGTATCCCCATTGTTTATCTTCTTAACTTTGTTTATTTGAAACAGGGATGCCAACCTACCATATTTCGCCATATTTATTACGTTTTTTGACCCAAAATACGCCCATACGTTTTTTTCCCCATTTTTGTACGATATTTCCATATTTCAGTACATGTATAAACAATCAATATCAATTCTTCTGCGCTGCCACTGCGTGTACGATGCGCACAACACTTAATTCTCCTTTAAAAAATCAAGCAGTGCTACATTGAAACTGTGTTATCTGTGAGTTGGGAGAATTTGTAGTTTGATCAGATCCTCAAAATTTTATCGGGGATCAACTCGAAAGATCGATATCTTTACCAAGAGCTCTATGTATGCTACGTGCATCGTAAATACTTTCAAGAAGATCCCATACACCGTCCTCTTCCCATAATATAAAACATGTGGTTTAGTACTACGTGTATTTACGGTATTGCGCTCGCACAGTACACCCTCTCGCTGGTATCTGCACATGCACAGCATGCATGCATTAACACGCAACTCGCATCGCTTATGCATGCCCTACACACAGTGTTCACGATCGCTCTCTGAACTTCGCCTCTTTTTTTGCCTTTTTTAAATCATGGCATCGAAATCAGCCCGCAAACAATCATATAAAAAGGAATATAGTATGCGCTGGCCATGCATAAGACCTTCGAAGAAAGATGAATTTTCAGTTGTTTGTACCATTTGCTCTAGAGAATTCAGCATATATCCCACGGAGGAGCCAATGACATCGCCATCCATGTTAACAGAAAAAAACATGTGAACTTGGCAAAAACGAGAGATGCCACGCGAGGCATTGATTCTTTTTTCGGGAACAAGAATAAGGATTATACCACCATCCGGTCAGAGGCTCTTATGGCGAATTTTTTGATCGAACATAATTTGCCATTTGCATTGATGGATCACTTTAGTGACCTAGTGAAAAGAATGTTCCCGGACAGCACAATAGCAGTTTCATTCGCCTGTAAACGAACCAAGGCCACAGCTGTTGCGAGGACACTGGGAGAAGTAGAAAAAGGTGAGAGCAAGATCCTGTATAAGTTTGTAGCTCTATGATTCAATTACCGGACACTTAATATTTCAGTGGCGAAAATAATTCAATTTAAATTTACCATAGGATGCTTGAACTGTCTGGACGTACTCAAAAAGTTGTGATAGGAGAAAATGAGTCTACTGACCATGTAGTTACACATGGTGTTCCCCAAGGATCTGTACTAGGTCCAGTTTTGTTTTCATTGTACACATCCCCTTTGGAAACCTTAATCAATTCATTTGGTGTTCAAAAGATGTTTTACACCGATGATACCCAGCTGTATTTAGCTTTTAACAAATCTGATGTTGAGAATGTAATCCCACAAAATGAATCCTGTATCAAAGTGATAAAGGAATGGTCGATACTCAATGGGCCGAATTTGAACAGTGCCAAAACAGAATTTCTCCATATCTCTTTGTGTTTTCGAGCAGTAGAATCTATAGTCTCCTGATTTTGAGGGTACTACAATCCATGCAGCACTCACTTGCAGAAATTTGGGCGTAATATTGGATGAAAAATTGCTCATGGAAAATTTTGTGTCGCACATATGTCGCTCTGCTTCATTCGCTCTTTACAAAATTGGGAAAATTTGAGAGTTCATTGACAGACAAACCGCAGAACAACTAGTTCATGCTTTTGTCATGTGCCACCTTGACTTTTGTAATGGTTTGCTTTATGGATTGCCGGTCAAACAGATACGGAGATTACAATCAATACAAAACATTGCTGCACGAGTAGTATCCAAAATCAGGAAACATGAACAAATTTCACCAGTTTTAAGAAGCTTACACTTGCTTCCAGTGAAAAATTGGATTCAGTTTAAGATACTGTTAATAGCATTTGAATGTTTCTATATGTCTGCTCCACATTATCTAAGGGAGCTACTTAAAATCTACACACCAGAGAGAAACCTACGATCAAAAAGTGCAACAAGGAAATGCCTTGAAAAACTCACCCAAGAAGAGCAATCACAGTTCTATTCCTCTGTCAGAGAGTACTTCCTTTATACTGTATGCACTTATGTCTTTGTTACCTTCCCTCTGCAGGACGAACTATCAATGCACTCGTGTGTAGCGAATCCCAAATTGAGGATGGAGATGTCCTTTAGTGATGTGTCATACTTTGTAGAAAGGTTTCATTTCTTGCAGGACAAGATGGATGAACTTGAGTTAGAGTTCGTGCATTTCCAAATGGACCCACCTCTATCAATCGATTTGGATGACAGAGCAGACAATGTGTGGGTCCAAATTCGTAGCATTAAAGATGCATCTGACAATTTCAAGTTCATCTTCTTGCCCAAGCTAATGCTGCAGTTAGTCTTAATCATTTCCCATAGTAATGCTTCGGACGAGAGATTGTTTAGCCTAGGAAATTCATGAGAGCACTTTGGGGCGAGTAAGTCTCACAGTATTAGTTATATGAAAGGTACTTTAGGGAAGGGATATTTATTCTCCCTAGCGTTCTACTGCGGGATCCCGCAAATTTGCGGTAGGACGATTTGCCGAGCGCGCAATACCCGCTGAACGTTTTTTTCCTCGCTCAGCAGCAGGGGGAAAAAATTAATTTGCCATCGCGCGGAGGAACGCGGTAGGACGCTGATCGTCCGGTCGCGGTAGGACGCAATCCAAATCGTATGAATAGCACACGCACATGAAGCCAACTTGCGCAAACCTTTCATTGGCGACGAATTCGACAAAGGAAATTCTCTCCTGGCTGGAGAGTCCTCCGGAGAGAAAACGTAACATCAAGAACTCGGAGCAAAAGAAGAGGAAACGACGCGGAAGACCAGGGGTTTCAGAAAAATTTCCGGCCGCTATCCAGGAAGCAAAAAACCACGTAACTGCCTGTGGGTATGCAGCCCACAGGCGGAGAAAAACCGAAATTGGATCTGTTTGTGGAACTACGCTTCCGCACATACGGGAACATCATTCTGTTTCATACAGTTCCGGGTTTGAAGGAGGAGCACCCAAAATTGAGTACGTACAATTTGCTTTACTGATTAATTTCAAATGGACACTGATTATAATAACTTATGTCTATTTCCGGCTGCGGTATAACGGAAAACATGGTCTATCCTGTAATCTAACAAAGACGCATTGCTTCCGGTTATTATATTTGTGTGAGTACACGTGTGTAAACAGTGTCTATCCTTGTGTCTCCTACGCGTGATTTTCCGTTTGATTTGCAAAAAACCTTCAATGCGAATGTCAATGAAAATTACAAAAATACAAACAAATTATATAAATTACAAACAAAACTACTCCGATGTCTAGTATCGACCTTGGACTCATATCCTAACCCTTCCATTGCACTGCTTAACCGAAGAGTCAATATAATATTAGATTTTAACAATCAATGTTTTTAGAACATAGAACAACTAAAATGGTTGGTTAGGTCTATCGTCTATAATACTAATACTAGTAGTATAGGGGTCTACAATTGCACGCCCACCGGACCCCCCCCCCCCTTCCATAGTCGCACGCTTACCGCATCCCCCTTCAACAGTGTCACGCCCACCAGACACGCCTTAAATACTTGTAGCTACATCCAGCAAGCGCTAGATGAGATTCACAGTGCAGAGTGGGCTAAACGAGTACTCGAGTATCTCTCTGACTGTGAATTGCACAAGAGAACGTGCAATCTGCTCAAGATCCCCCCTCCAACTTACAAGCAACCTCCTGTGTATCCCACTCTGCCTCTCGCATCATGGTTCAAAACAACTCATGCCAACGAGGTCATGCAGAACCTTACCGCCATGCGAGGCATCTTGACATCGGCGTATGGCAGAATCCTGAAACTGGATTCCATCAAAAAGGTAAATTAAATATAGGGTGAGGCGGATAAGTATACACTAGCTGAATAATCATGTATGCTGCCCTCTGGTGGTTGGACTGAATAGAAATTAGCTAATGTCAATGCACTTGCACTGACAAGATGGCAGCCTCCATGTAGAAACTTTTGGCGTGAAAATTGAGCTATTTTTTTTTTTTTTTTTGAGACATTTTAGTGAAGTCTACTTGATAACTTCCGCGTGCATCCTCCGTTTAAAGGGACGGGAGTCACGTGATAACAACAATGGCAAGGAACAGAGGTAAAAATGCATCAGAAAATGAGAGAAAACGAGTGATTGAACTCAGAATGCAGGGACATAGTATGAATAAGGTTGCTACTATGCTAAATCGCAGTAAGAGTTTTGTTGCCAAGACATGGGCAAGGAAACATTGGCCAAGTTTGAAGGATAAAAAACGTAAACAAAGACCGGGTAAATTGACTCCGGCTGCTAAACAGTTCATTACAAAATTTGTGAAGGATAAATGGTGCAGGGGCTATAGGAAGGCTGCAAGAGCTCGCAATTCAAGTGGTATTCTTGGTGTTGGTGTTACAGTACATCCAAGTTGTGTGCAACGGTACATTAGGAGTCAACCAGGGGACAGACCTCTTACAAAATGGAAGTGAAACCACTTCGCACTGACAACCATAAGAAAAAGAGATTGGCAGCATGCAACTACTGGCATCGCAACGGATATCTCGACGGTTCTGAACAAAGTAAACAAAAAAGAATGATTATCATGTGGACTGATGAAAAAAACTTTGAACTGTTCCCCAAACCCAATAAACAGAATAGACAATAACTCTAGTAACTCTGTACATATGTTTTTGTTTGATGCTTCAGATGTTGTCGTCATTCGCTTGATGCAACCGCCTGACAACAGCCATCGAAATACCTCAGGGTTATTATCTATGACGACAACATCTTTCCGATTATCAAAAATTTCCCCTCAAGAACGGCAAAATCAAAAACGCTGGGTCCAAGTTCTTTCAGACTTTCTGCCTCCGATCGGAGTCGCCGTATGGAATCCAAAATGGCGCCATCACAACCTAGTGCCTCACCAATGCCATGCTTTGAACCAGCCTACCCTTTTCAGTGCATATGTGCAGATTACTTCCAGTACAGAGGCAGCAACTACCTTGTGGTTGTCGACAGATCCTCCAACTGAGTGGCCTATTGTTGAAAGTGCCGCAAATGGAGCTGCCGGCCTCACCGCTTGCCTGCGACGTATCTTTGCAACTTATGGCATCGCCAATGAGATCACGTCAGATGGTGGTCCTGAATTTACAGCAGCCGCTTTAAATCTACAAGTTCTTCTTCGGTAAAAAATAATTTACAAAAGTTAATGTGTTGAAAAAGGAATATAAACGCCTTTCTGCAGAAGTTGGCCCTTCGGGGTCTGGGTCACAAATCCTAAAAGGCTTCCCGTGGTATTATAAGATCCACAATACCGTACGTACCGTACGTAACCGATCAGCAAGGCAAGCGGCACTGGATACCATTGGGGGGAGCTCACAGCAAGGTGAGATCATTAACTTTTATGTGTTTGAGGCTTGTATTTGTGAAAGTAAAATGTGAAATGTTGAATGGACATTCTATAGGCCCTACTGTGTTTGTAGTTTAGATGCATTGTTATTATAATCATTTTTCTTTTTTTTTGGGGGGGGGGGGGGGCTGGAAGTGTAATGGAGCAGTGCCTTGACCTGGATTAGGCCTGTGTGTATCTTTTTGTGTTATTGTTGTTGTTCATATTATTATTATTAACATTATTATTATTATCATTATTATTATTATAATTATTATTGTTATTATTTTCATTGTTATTATTATCATCATCATTATCATTGTTATAAGTAGAACTCTATTATCAAAACATAATTGATCAGGCAGCGGGGGGGGGGGGGGGGGAGAAGTGTACAGTTCTACTTGTAATACAAAATTTGACGAATATCTTTTTAAAAGTCGCCAGTGCTCTGCATACACAACACGACAGAGGAAGCTAGTGCCTCCAGTGGCACAAAGAGTAAGGGAGTCCGACAGGGTTGAATCAAAGAAGAAATTGATGCCTTACTAGCAGTGTGGGCGGAACCAGACATCGCCGAGGCAATCGAGAAAAAGACAACTACAAGGAAGGACATCTGAGAGGTCATTGCAGTGAGGCTGCATGATATCGGATTCGAATCAAGAAGTTCTTCTGCAATCAAAAATACAGTAAGTGCTTTGAAAAAGGAATATAAATGCCTCTCTGTAGAAGTTGGCCCTTCCGGGTCTGGGTCGCAACTTGATAATATGGATACATTTTCTTTGAGCCAATTTCTAAAAGCAATTTTTCCTTGACATTTTATTTTTGACATGATCTCTCAAACTATCGTTTTTTAGATAACATGAACATATATAGTTCAATCATTGCACTGATGTGCATAAGAATGCATTTTTAATTAATCTCAGAATTCTGTGCAGAAATTGTGTGTGCCTCATGTATAGGTTCACCAGTTTAGTTAGATTTAAAAAACAAACAAACAAACAAATAACAACTACATGTTGAGTTGTCATACTCATTTGTCTAAAGCTACCAAGCATATCGAGCAAGAAATCTCCTTGCCATGATTGATTACATGGCACACAAAGACAGACCAGTCAAAAGAGATGCTGATGGAAATGTGAAGGAAGTAATTGTGAATATTTTCAGCATGTTTCACCTAAATTACTTCAGCCAAAGTATAGCATACACTTATTCTTTTTTATGGACGAAATTCATTCCTGTTTCATGTGGACTATAGTTCCTCTGTGATATTAACTGCATTGACTCACCACTATTGGATAAGCAGTTTTCAGCAGTCTTTTTTTTTGCTACATGTAATATTTTGTCTGGCATACACAGGGGAAGCGAGCCTTGATATCACTATACTGTTGTCCTTGTCAGTGGCAATAGCAGTATTGTCAACCTTTTGCTGCACTCTCAGTAACTTTCCACACTCAAATAATTGTGGTATGCAGTCAAGACAATGCTGGGTGTTGATGTGTGTTTGATTTATCATACAATGTTTGTTTGTTGTTGTTCTCTTTTGTTTTGTTTTTGTTTTTCGTTCCTCAGACATGTAGCAACTTGGTCTAAGCATGCAGGGAACTATGTTGCCAAGGCCCTTAAAGTACTGAAGACGTACCCCTACATCAGGGACATCATGACCAGCATCCTAGCCCGCAGGGAAGTAGACCCATCGAGACTCTTCTCCAAAGCTATCCTCTTGCCCAATGATCCACGTCACATCAGACCTCGTCTTGCACCCTTTCCACCACCCAGTGTAGAGGAAATCAGGCAGCGCCGCATGGGACGTCTCTCTGAGGCCACATAGTTTCTATGCCTTGTTGCCCTGCGTTATGATATGAAGCTGAAGAGATCTTTCTGACAGGACACATAACTCCTATTATAATTGAACCAAAGAAGAAATTGATGCCTTACTAGCAGTGTGGGCTGAACCAGACATCGCCGAGGCAATCGAAAAAAGGACAACTAATCACCCCCATCTTTCATTAACTTGCATCCATCACTTGCAAGAGTGTACAACCTTCAAACCCATGTGCCCTTATAAGTATGCCAAAAGGACAGTTCCCACAATCAAAAAACACGGAATGGACAAGGGTTTGCACAGTTATATAATTATCATTTATATTCAGCTATTCTTAACAAAGCCTGTGCCTGAAAACTCAATTTCTTAGCAATAATGCACTTGTAATAACCTTGAAGATATTTCCTTTTCTTTGCATACATTACATTTCAGTGAACTAGCATCAAATACCAGTAATGGGAAAACGGAGGCCCAAACTGACCTTGCAGCAGGAAAGAAAGAGTGAGAAAGAACATACACTTTTCATTTAATGCAAACAGTTCTAAAAAACAAAACAAAAACATGTCTTCATTAACGTACACTAATGACTATCAACAAACTTAAAAGTATCTCTTTTTAAATATAATGTAGGTACAGAAGAGGAAGGATGCCTCATGGCAAAATGCTTTGGATGAGCTGGAAGCACAGGGGCTTCCAAGGGGACGGTCAGCAAAGGACCTTCGCCTGACATGGACCGAAATGTCGTCCAAGGCAAGAAAGTACAGGGACTTGAAGTTCCGGACTGGTATGTGTAGCAATCATTCTCATGCACGCGATACAGTCAAAGGAAAACAAGACACACGTCTTTAGGCAGGGCTGCCAACTCTCACTCATTGAGAGTGAGACTCACTCATTTTGGTCCTTTCTCACCCTAAAACTTTATTTCATTTGCATGCATTTCTTCTGATCTCACTCATTTTGCATCCTAAATCATAGCATTGGCCTATGGGAGTCTCACTCTCAACTAAAATTAGTTTCCAATTTTGGCAGCCCTGCTTTAGGGGCACAACATCTGTCTCTTTGTTTGGCCATGTTGGTTTCTAGTTTCTATGCCTTGTTGCCCTGTGTTATGATATGAAGCTGAAGAGATCTTTCTGACAGGACACATAACTCCTATTATAATTGGACCAAAGAAGAAATTGATGCCTTACGAGCAGTGTGGGCTGAACCAGACATCGCCGAGGCTATCACAAAAAAAGACAACTACTTGGAAGGACATCTGGGAAGTCATAGCAGTGAGACTGCATGATATAGGCTTTGAATCAAGAAGTTCTTCTGCGGTAAAAAATAAAGTTAATGCATTGAAAAAGGAATATAAACGCCTTTCCGCAGAAGTTGGTCCTTCGGGGTCTGGGTCACAACTCCTAAAAGACTTCCCGTGGTACTACAAGATCCACAATATCGTACATAACTGACCGGCAATGGAAGTGCCACTGGGTTCCATTGGGGAGAGCTCACAGCCAGGTGAGATCATAAACTTTTATATGTTTGAGGCTTGTATTTGTGAAAGTCAAATGTGAAATGTTGAATGGACATTGTATAGGCCCTCCTGTGTTTGTAGGTAGACGCATTGTTTTTATTATTATTTTTATTTGGGGGGGGGGGGGGGGGGACTGGAGGTGTAATGGAGCAGTGCCTTGACCTGAGTTAGGCCTGTGTGTATCTTTTTGCGTTATTTTATTATTATCATTATCATTATTATTATCATTATTATTACTATTACTATTATTATAATCATTATCATTATTATAATTATTATTGTTTCTATTACTATCATTATTATTATTAATATTATCATTAATATTACTGTTATAAGTAGAGCTCTATTATCAAAACATAATTGAGCAGGGGGGGGGGGGGAGGGGAGTCTAGAGGTTTACTTGTAATATCTCAGCCCCCAAGTACGGCACCATATTGAAAGCAATATACCAAGAACAGGAATACATAGGCATGTTACTTCTAAATGATGCTTAATCTTGAAAGGTGCAAAAAATAGCAATCTATGATAGACTGTCTTGTGCTATACTTCATTATATGCAAATAGTTCCAGTAATATTACAAATGTAAACGTGTGTGGTAAAACTATAAGTAAAATATGCATAAAACTAGAAATCCTATGTATGAGTGATCCAGTATGAGACTTCATCATGCTTGTGTAGAGAGTGAATTGCAATACTGGTGCATATTTTTCATTATTGTCAGATTTGTTATGTTTCGCAGTGTCACAGCATGCTCAATTTTAAAGCCATTTTGTTTCTCGTTCATGTGCAGGATACAGCTATGGAGGATCTTCATGCCTGTGAGCTGAAGAAGCTATGCCGGCTCTGTAAGGGTACCATCAAAGCAGATGGAAATAGGAAGCCGCGCCCCAAAGTTGAGTACGCAAAGGTTCTCAGGGATGCCCTCCTCATTGATGTCGAAAATGAGGATTCCGACGTATACCCGCCATTCCTGTGCAGAGCATGTGACTTGAAGATTGTGTGGTACAGGAAGATAAAGTCGAGAGAGAAGAACCTCAACATCCAGCCACAGGAATTCGTCAAACATAATCCGGAGTGCACGATCTGTGGTGACCAAAAGGCAAGACCTGCTATTCACGAAGCCTGTGAAACTCTTGGTGAAGCAGCGAGGCTGTTGAAGAGTGAACATTGTGACAGGACATTCTTCTTGACTGTAAAGCCAACTAGGACATCTGAAGTGAAGGTGGAAAAGTGTCTGACTGTCTATCGAGATTTAACATGGGATCTCTCTGTGTTTGGACACAGAGTAAATACTGCTGATGTGGGAATCGGCGAGACACTAACGCTAGACACTGCAAAAGTGCTGTCTCGATATATAACGGAGCATGTGCCATGCAAGGACTACCTGACATGACAGAGGAGGTGCGAGGAAAACTCCTCCGTTCTGCACATGTTGAAACTGTTGGCGAGTTTACGTATAGAGGTAAACAGTACCACGAAACTTTGAGGCACAACTTGTGCAAGCTTCTTATCGCCAGCAGTGAGGAAGAAGTTTGCGGACCATGTAGGTTCTACAGAGGGGACGTAGCTTCCATGAGGCAGAGTGACAAGGTGAAAAAGACCAAAGCGAGCTCATCTTCAAAACTATCGTCACTCTCAAGGGAAGGGTTGATAGAGCGCTGCAGATCATTGCAGGGGGAGAGGCAGCAGTTGACTCGTGAAAATGTGGCTCTGAAGAAGCACATCAAGTAAATGATGGCCGCAGAAGCTATTGAACTCTCAGAAACGCAGTCGGAAGCTATGCTCCATTCTAGCAATGATTTGGACAAATTGATGCCGAAAGAGAGCCCTGAGAGGCTTTTATTGGATGAACAGATGAAAGTGCTGGAAAATAAAAAAAAATATGAGATGGCACCCAGCAGTTATTAGATGGTGCATAGCGATAAGATAGCGATAAGATAAAAATCCAGCTTATCATGCTTTGCGAGAAGCTGGATTTTTTAAGCTTCCTCATGAGACAACATTAAAACAGTACAGTCACTGTCGGTTGAGAATGATAAGGGCGTTAAGTTGCCACAAAACCCATAGTGTTCAAGACCACTTAACGCCCTTCTCATTCTCAACAGACGATATCCTGTCGTTGGCATTCAGCACGATATATTAGAGACGATGACTGATGACATGGATTTGAGCTAGACTCGAAATGCCAATGTTACGCTAATCTTGGATGAAATGAAGATAAAATGTGGTAGGGTCCATGATTAATTCAGCACTGGTAAATTAAGACTGTTTTCTTCTCAAATAAACACATTTAAGACAAATTCTTCTAGCCTGAATATACACTATTGTCGGCGATGTTTCATCTCATTTGGTTCAAAGATGGCCCGTCCCTTTTGCACACCTAAATCTGAAAGTTCCCGAATTCTGTTATCATTTGAAAGAAAATGGACTTACAACTTATCTCTGAAACCAAAATGGCGTGAAAATCGATTTTAATGACATAATCTTCAATAAAATAACAGATCTCACCTTTTTGCGAAGCCTGGAAAAAGGCCGTAATTAAAAAAATAAAACGGAACTGTAAATGCAACGAATTCTGTATAGTTCCCTCTACGATAAAAGAGTGCACAACTCTTGCTTTGTGTATATACGTACACGTGTGCATCGATCATGCATGCCCCGAACTCGGCTCGGCTCAGTTCAGTTAGCTCAGCTCAGCTCAGCTCAGCTAGCTAAGTAGTAAGCCTAGCGATAAGCTGTTTCCCTTGTGTCTTGTGTATCAGAATAAAGTCGTACTCATGGAGGTGGAAAAATCAAAAAGAAAATGAGAAGACTGCGGCTAAACCTATCAGAGAGCGCAAAAAAAGAAAGAAAAAGGAAAAGAGGCAAGGAGAGGCACAGCCGAAACAAGGCTGTGCTAATGGACCACCAGACCCATCAGCGTTGGATGGCCCTTGCCGACAGTCAGGGCGCAACATCCAGGCAACTCACCGTGCTTCTGATGGATGCGGCGGAGAGACAACTCTCCTTGCACAGGCGAGTATATTTGTCTTCACCTCATCACACGATATCAGCGATGTAAATGTAAGCAACTCTGGAAAGTCACCAGGACATGTTTTGTAAACATGATGTACAGTGATGTATCAAATGTAAATATATTGGAGAACAGTGAATAAAGAACACTTGCATTCTGACTCCAGAGCCAAGCAGTCATGCCTCCATTATTCTCCTGAGTCCATAAGCATCTAACTTCCTCCTTCAAACATAAAACCAACCAAACACACAAATCATCATCACTTCTGTTGTGAGAACTGTAGACGGTGAGCTGGGCAACCTTCGTTTGATGGTAAAGTAAAAGGTAGGCTTAGGCTATAGTAATGTAGTAGTAAATTGGGTTTAGAATTGGCCACCAGTCCCAGGGGTGGAAGGAGGCCAAGGGGAGCAGAGCCCTCCAACTGTCCCCATGGAGTGCGAGAGCAGTGCGAGTGAGGGGGAGGAGCCTACGGTCAAGGCGGAGGTGCCCTAGGTGGCCGTTTGGCCGGCGGCAGCACTTGCTAGTACACCGGCTGCGTGGACCCCTCGGGTAACGGTCCAACCAAAGGTCAAAGGGGCAGTTTCCCCTCCCCTAGTCATTGACTCTCATTTCCATTTGGACAGAATGGGGCGCTTTCTCAATGTCAGGGGTCTGGGTCCGACCTTGGCGAGGAGGGTAGGCCACCCTCCCAAGGTGCCTGTGAGTGTGGTCGGAGGGGTCCTGAATTACTGTGACCCCGACCAGTACTCCAGCATAGTGTTTCCGGAGGATGCCCAGTGGAAGGTAGTAGTGGGCATCCATCCCAAGCACACTGGTAGGACCACTGACCGACAGATCTTTGAGCTGGAATAGCTGCTCAAAGACGCCAGAGTCGTGGGTATCAGCGAGCTGGGATTGGACTACTTATGAATAACATTCAATGTTTTTTTGTCTCATTTTAAATGTACAACTTTGGAGAATCAAGGGGAATAGCAGCTAAGGTCACACAGACCAAGCTTGAAGTCAGAAGGTGGTATACACTGCAAAGGATGAGTAGCTTGCTGTCTACAAGCAGGATAAGTGCAGACAATACAAGGCAGTGATCTTTTGAACACATTTCATCAGGTTAAGATTATCACCCTCAGTAAAGGATAGGATGTCATGAAGTAGACACTGGTTAAAGGCTGTGTCACACACATGGACAGTAATCACCTCAGATACATCACAAGGCATATCAGAATAGGAGAGATTTTAGAACCTGGATCTAGATAATGGTGCGGCCAAGACAGCTCACAATTGCTTGCACGTAAAATAGTATTAATCCATGGTGATGTGGTGCACTCTCTCTGACTTAGTGGCTAGCAGTTGCACCACCATCCTGCCTGTTTGGCCTGTTACGTGATATGACAAGTCATGGAAGGACCTTAATTGGCGTAGGATGTGAATTAGTTGCATACTCAGCCTTTGCTTTGCAACTGCAAAATCTCCAGCTACAGGGTTGTTTACCATTATGCCCGACTAACATTTTCTACTACAACATAGAACCCTCTACAGCCTAACTCTAGACCTAGCATATCTTTAGATTAAGAGTCGCGAACGATTGACGACGAAAGGAAGTACTAAGGACTCTGAAAAGAGGCACAAAAAGAGTGGTTAACAGTCAAGATCTGCGGGGAAGCAGTGTATGGCTATGCATTGTGGTTCTACACACAAAACGGCATCAATGTACAAGATTCTTCCTTGTCGCCGCAGGGAGATAGGTCACCACAGTGCAAATGGGGCGGCTCAACTTTGAGAACCGAAAGCGCATGTTTGATCACAACAAAGTCAAAAATATCGTCGTTTGTGGGTTGCATTTCAATGAGTCACAGTTTGACTCAATCCAGGTACTCATGCACCGTATGGGACCGAGGAAATTACCACCAAGGCTCTTACCAACTGCTATACTCCACATAGACACACCAGACGAGCAAGCTAGTGTCATGATCACTTGGAATTGGACCATCAGAAATGCCTGGCCCATCAACATCCAATTTGACCACCGGTGGTTATCCAGCCACTGAGGAAGACAACTCCAATCATGCTGACGTACTCATCGAACCCTCATCATCTTCGAGTATCATTACGGGGACAAGAAAGCGGCCTCGGCCTTGGTCATCCCATTTCAAGAAGAAAGTAGGATGTTACAAACAAACTAGCCTTCAATTTAGATAGTTCTTGGTCTAGACCATTTTCCAGATTAGAAGAGATATGAAAAGCCAATCTTGGGAAGGTTGGCTTGAGAGAGGAGGATGCCCCAAATCAGGAGAGATGGCGAGGTGTGAGAGCTGTGAGATGATTCCAGCCACCCCGTATCGGGACAGACCAGGATAAAAACTGGTGAGATGACGAAAAGATAGTAAACTTTCATTACCAGTACTAAAAAGGTTTTGTAGACTAATCAGATTCGATGGTGACGAGGTCCAAGAAGGGAGGGGCTGGACTCCTCAGTGCCACATTCCGCACCATCGTGTCCGTCTCTAATCAAAGGTGACTATAACTTTTCTTTTGCTTCATTGCTAATAATTCTATTCTTTAATGAAATTCCTTAATACATTTATTACATTTTATTTAGTTATATTTTGTTGTTGGATTATTATTTTCCTTATTTTCTTTATCTTTTGTCATATTTTGCAGTCCACCACTCGTTGCACGCGGGTTTGTCTCCCACACGCGCATCACGGCCTTCCATCAGATGACGCCCATCTTCCCCGAATGCAGAGGCAATAGGTGAGTAATTATTTGCTCCTTACAATGTTTATCAGTTTGATGTTAACATAATTCCCTCAACAATTTTTATGTTATTCATATTGCTTTAATCATCTTCATAAACATTCAAATACATTGATCTTCTACCCCTTATCCAGATTCACCTGTGTGAATCTGTCAGCAGACGCATCATCCACGTGGTGGAGTCCGTCGCGTCATGTCACACTACCATTCGGCAGATGCCCAGCCTTGCCTCTCTGAAGATCACGGGCTTGGAGACACAGATGGCCTTGGAGGTCTCCACGGCCATTGCCGACCTGGAGGAGACTGACCCGAGAATGTTCGACACCTTGGTCTGTCTCCCCCCTCCTCTACCACCGAGAGAGAAAGATTCGATTTGTCTCTGAAGAGACTAAAAAGTTAGGGTTCTATTATACTGTATTCTTCAGTGCACAACAGAGTTGCCCATCCAGACTACGTTAGAGAGTTAGGAATAGGACGGTAAATACAATTTACGATCCTACTCTTCTGTTAGTTTGAAACTTCCGTATTCACATAATCATTCATTTTATATTCTTCTGTATACGATTTATGATCCTACTCTTCTGTTCGCTTGAAACCTTGCCGTGTTCATAATCATCCATAATTTGTTATATTCTTTTGTTTTCAGGTTGACGGGGAGGATAATCATAGCATAGACACAGGCATAAAGTAATGGAAGTATATTGCTTGCTTTTCCTGTGAATTTGGGGGTCAGATTGTCAGAAATAACATTACTACTACTGAATTGCTAGTTTTGGTGAACTGATGTGTTCAAAACTGAAATGTGTACAAAGAAATTAATACAGACTTATACACACTTGCTTTGTTGTGTTTGTCATCTGTTCTACAGTTCATCAAATTTCTGAAATCTCCAGCAGATGTGAAAGAGACCCGGCTGGATTTTTTCCAGTTGGCTGGGTTTCCAAAGGTGGTAGCAGCAATGGATGGCTCTCACATCCACATCCATGGAGTGGCTTTAGATACTGCAGAACATTTGTATGTTAACCGGAAAGGTTTCTACAGTATCAATGTCCTGCTAACCTGCAATGCTCAATACGAGATCACGAGTGTTTCAGCTAGATGGCCTGGAAGCATTCATGATACCAGAATTCTGAGAGTAAGATGTGAAAGAGACCCAGCTGGATTTCTTCCAGTTGGCTGGGTTTCCAAAGGAGGTGGCAGCAGTGGATGGCACTCACATCCACATCCAAGGAGTGGCTTTAGGTACTGCAGAACATCTGTACGTCAACCGGAAAGGGTTCTACAGTATCAATGTCCAGCAGACCTGCAATGCTCAATATGAGATGACAAGTGTTTCAGCTAGATGGCCTGGAAGCATTCACAATAGCAGAATTGTGAGGGTAAGATATCCACAGCATATTTTCTCTCCGTCAAACCAATGTCTTCAATTATTTCTTGAATCGCAGTGAGTGAAGTTACAAAATAACCTACACTGTATAAAAGAAATAAATTTTCAGCGTGTGTATGAATCCTCAATTCATTTTCTTCAATTATATATTTCTTTTCCTAAGAAATAAGAATGTTCACATCTTTGATTAATGCTACAACTACTACAACCAGTATGTAATATACAGTACCATTGACTTGAGTTACTGTGATATGATAATGAGTTATGGGCATACACGTTGCAAAGCTTACAAGCATTTTACTTATAATTATTCAACAGTTTACCAAATACACATTCATTCTAAGATAAACACCAATTTTACTTATTTCAAAGGTACATTAAAATCCCCTTAAAGGACATAAAGCGCCTGAATGGCCTTGATTTCAGTAACAAGTGCTCTCTCTATATATTTTTTTATGAATAAAATTAATCTGACAGCCATTTCCCTTAATTCAATACATTTGCTCATGCTAGGATCTTGCGCATGTAAATGCGCTGCGTAACTTATACCGTAGACGTTTGTTTGTCTGTTTGTAAGTTTTCTTTTTGTATTAATTGATTGCTCTCTTCTGATCAGGGATAAGTTTTGACTGCAGATATGGCTGCTAAAGGTGCCAATTGAGCACCGGAAGATGTGTGATGTCTACTGCTTTTGTGGGCAGAGCCTGAAGTTCAACATGATCTGAAGTCGAAAGTGAGAAACAAGCCAGTGTTCGCGAGATTTGCCTCGGAGCTTGCCCGTGCCGGCTACGCGCGTTGGGACGGCCCTTCATGTAGAGACAAGATCAACAGAATCCAAAGGAAATACAGGACCCTTCAAGACAAGTCTCGCAAATCAGGACAGGGCAACGAGGATGACTTGCCCTTTCGGTACGACATTGTTCATCCTGTCTTTCGGGACAAACCATCAACATCCCCGGTAGCGACACTGGATACAGGAACTTTTAAGATCAAGTCTGATGCTGAGCATGAACACGCAATGCAGCTGCGCAGTGACAAGACCAATTTTCGTGTTGTGATGAGTTGATAAATGCAACTATTTTGGAAGCCGTTTCTAAAGGGCTTTGGAAACGGCTTTTGAAAGCCGCTTCAAACAGGGGAAAGATGATAAACGCAGCCTTAGAGACGTATTAGGGGTATCATATTACTTCCTAAACTACATCTTTATCTTAACATTTGATACATAAGATTGAAAAAACCTACATAGAAGATTTTCCCAAGATTTTAGAATGTACAATGCAGTCCACTATGGAAGACAATGAGTGTATTTTGAATCTTAGGAAAATAAACTAGATAAATAAACTAAATAAACAGATAATCCCATGGAGGAGGAATTGATCCTTGTAGTAGAAGAAAATCCATGGCTCTACAAGAGCTTGGAGAGTTTCAAAGACGTGAGGAAGAAGAATAATGAGTAGAATCATACTGGCACCCCACTTGGAATCTCGAGATATTTCACACATACATAAACCATCTGTTCCAGGGTTATGAAAAGCCACAAACTTTGATGGAAGTCAAGGAATAAACAAAATTATGGAGAAGACCACAAACATTGCTGTGTGTGTGTGTGTGTGTGTGTGTGTGTGTGTGTGTGTGTGTGCATGTGTGTGCATGTGTGTGTCTGTGTCTGTCTGTCTGTGTGTGAGTAATAGAGAAATATGGGAATGAACAGCAAATCCATCTGTTATTTGCAATCGAATAACTACATGTTTCAAGTTCAGGTACAATTCCGTTTAACTAGTTTGTAACTCGGAAGAGATAATGGTAAATTGAACTTAACATAATTGAGACATGAGTTAATCCTTCAGAATCATATATGGTGGAGAGGATCTCAACACGATTTTGAGAGGATACATACTTTATTCTATTATTTTGTTTCAGGTGTTGGTAGCCAAGAAAGAGTGGACCAACATGAGGGATAGCATTCTGAAGAACAGAAAGAAAATGCAGGAGAAGAATCGAAAAGTGGAGATGGAGCAAGCCAATCAACACAGAAGTACAAGTTCAGCGACACTATGGAGTTTCTTGTTCCTCACATTCATAGTAAGGAGTGAGGATTTCCACAAAATGAACTTCTCTATTTTGTAAAAAAAATAAATGCATGTATGTGTTTGCTTTAACATTTCGGGGGGGGGGGGGGGGGCTTCCTACATCAACATACACTTGACTAAATCTTTGTGCTCATCAAATACATTCTAGATATATTTTTTTTTTTGGTACTACCCACTTACATTCCTGTTTGTCATTCATTGAGTGGAAGACATTCACTTTGTTACATCACACAAGTAGACTCCTAAACTCCATCTGGGCATCGAGTGAATAAAACGCCACCTTGGTATATATCATACATTACTCTGTCTGCTGCGATTCTTTTTTTTTCTATGTGTCATCTTGAGGTAGTTGAGTATGAAAGAGACACCAGGTAGTATTGTTGAAAATCATCATATAACAATGTGACAGAAATAAATGTGACAAACATATAAAATATATAGAGTTTGGAGAATACCACACAGAGAGAGCACCAAGTGGCACCAGCGAGCCACGGGAGGAAGGAATCTCTGCATCCCTTTTCCTGTCACCTCTTCCCGCTCCTCCCCCTGCCCCTGTGGGATGCGGTTGCTAGGTTACGGCTGATGTAGGCTTCCTGCTGCTGCTGGATATTGATCTCCTCCAGCTGTCGGTGGTGGCTCTCTTTCTGGCTGGCTAGGCGCTTCTTGAGGTCGGAGATCTTGGCGTCCTTGAACGCCAGCAGGTCCTCCTGCTTCTCCTTCTCTGCCTTGATGGCTGATGACAAAATGTTCAAGACCTAACTTTAAAGGGATGGTATAGTTTTGGTTGATATGGGGATTCCGATTTGAACCTATTGTGAGATAATTAGAAACCACTTATCCTATAAGTATTACAGATCATGCAAATCTGAGAGGAATTCAAAGTTTGTTTGATACAAATCCATTTTGAAATGGCTGATATCCAAAATAAAGTAAAGCAAAGTCGTCATCATGAAAGGTTGGTCGCACTTTTTTCAGGACCTCTTTTTTTTTTTTTTTTTTTTTTTTTAATAAATCGATCTCAACAAATTCTAAACCACTTTTAATCAAGTGTAGCAAAAAAAAAAAAGCTGCTGAAAACTGCTTATCCAATAAAGGCGAGCCAATGGAGTAAAATGGAGTCAAAAGGGGCCTGAGCTTTCGATCCTAGCAGATCTTTGTCAGAGGCAAAATGACAAACAAGCAGGGAAAGCAATCACATATGCTAGGATCGAAAGCTCAGGCCCCTTTTGACTCCAATTTTAATCAAATAAACTATGAATTCCTCTTAGAATTGTATGCTCTATCATATTTTCATAAGAGGTTTCTCACTATCTCACAAAAAGTTGGAATCCTGATTCAAAACAACATTGAATGATCCTTCCATGATGCAGAGCCCCTCTATTCTGTACATTTATATAAATGTCTACCACTAAAGATATCTCTTTCTAGTTCAAATTTGGTAAGTGATAAAGCATATACTAGATCATCTGGAACAGGTTCAACCATAACGTAAACACTGCAAGGATTTAAATTACAAATATGCCCTTTCAAAGATAATTTTCATGTGCAGCACTCTAAACCCATATTGAAGTGCTTGCTCATTATAAATCCCCCTGCAAATTCACTATTGTGCAATCTTTCATACTGAATACAAAATCACAGAACATGTAACATGTCAGAATGAAACACATTCTCGGTTCCTGAGAAGAAAAGGAGAGGTAGGGAGGGAAGTCAAGACTGTATCTGTGTAAAACAATTTATTAAACTGGTTTATCAGCATTTTCAAATTCATGCAAAACTTATAACAAAGGTTGTTCTTTATATAAAAATTGCCTGATGCTTGCAATATAAAATACACCATTATGTTCTATAAACTGAAATCCAAGTATTTCAAGTTTGTTTCATATATAGTTGCAGGCTCAATGAAAAATTCATACAATGCCTTCAAGGGAAAACATCTATACATTTGAGCTATCATTACAACAAGACTGTTAAATTCATGGCACTGGCTTTCAAGTGGTCTCAGCAATCGACACAAACTCCTTAACCTACTTTGCAGCTTTTTCTGATCTTTTGTTTACAACCCACATCAGAACTTAATAGCATTCATTAGTTTGTTGCCAAGTAAGACAGGGCTGGGCAAGCTTTATGATTGCCAAGGAAAATCTTTTGTTTTACACTTGTGCAGAAACTTTAAATAAATTGAAGAACTCTTTTTTCTACACAAGACTTTTTATAAGGTATGTTCACAAGGTATTGACATTCATAAATAAATTTCCTCTGCAGATGTGACAAGCTATTGCATGCAATCAGTCAATTTATTTCAATACCTGGGGACCGTTTCATGAAACTTTTTGTCAGTGATTTACACTGACAACTGTTAAAAGCTACTGAAATCCTTGCTTCTGATTGGCTGTTAGCAAATTTGTTGGTGAAAACCTCCGACGAACTCGTTGATGAAACGCCCCTTGCTTGCCTGTGTTAGTTGTTGCTCTGTCATGCAGCAGGCAAGCGTTCCACATTGTCAGGGACAACCATTTTCCACAAAGTATACTGTAAAACACGATATATTCGCGGCACGAAATTTTCGCGAATTTGAGCCGACGGCCTTTTTCGCGGCAAGAAATTTTCACGAATTGCCTCTTGCGTTCAATGCATATAATGTAGATAAGAAATTTTGCGTGCATTTTAATTTCGCGAATCTTGGTGCTCGCGAAATTCGCAAAATTAAAATGCACGCGAACATTTCTCGTTTTACAGTAGATATACTGTACAAAATTGGAATATCACAGTAAACCAGTCTATTGCGACTTACATGTACACTCCGCAGCCAATGTGTGATTTTTGTTGGTTTCTTTCACGGCCTGGTGTCTCACTTTATTAAATCTGTGCAAGAGGAAGAAGAGATGCCAAAATCATCACAATGTTCCATCCTTACTAAACATAAGATCACAAAGTATAGTGTCACAGGTAAAAGAAAATGACTCAAATGCATAAATTTATCTGTGTGTTTGTTATTGAATTGCACTCTGTATTAGCAGGAAGTTTAACAGAAATCTGCAGTCATCATTACTAATATCAATGAAGTACAATATTTTCATTGTACGTCTGAGCTGACACAGGAGCACACATCCTTCCTGGAAGCCACATCTCTCTGGTCTTGTAATTTGATGGAATGCTCCTTCAATCTAATCAATAAAGAATAACAGTTTGAGAAAGGCTAAAAACTTTTCTCATCAGGTTAATTTTCCCTAATTTCACTTGTTTCTAGAAGGGAGTCATAGGGTTTCAGATTATTCCACAATTCCTCCAAGTTTCTCCACTTTTGTTTTTCTCCCTAAAATCATGGCAGTATGACATAAATCACAATGAAGTAGACAGAGAAAGCTTACAGTTATTCACTCAACATGAGGGATCAGTAAAAGGGCATCACATCGTTATTATTCTAAAGGGACAACAATGAAGCTTTCTGATGCCAAGACTGTATATACCTTAGTTTTGAGCGTTCTTAAGCACAAAGACAAGCTCACCATTTATGCAAGGATCAATCACTTCTGAGAGAGAATAAGAATACACAAATTTCCAGTGCTGCTATCATTGTCCAAAGATAAGCCAGCAAGAAACCTACACAGTGATCTACGAGTTACAAATGCATAGTACCACTCCCCGCGTTCACATTAGTCCCCGCGACGTGGGGACAGCCACATGAGATCTTATCTTTTTTACGACTGACAGTCCACACTGCTATCTCATCTGTCCCCGAGCTGTGGGGGCAATTTGGGTTTGGGGCGAGCTCTGCCACTTGAAACCAGGCACAGCGCATGCACACATTTGATGACAACAGCTGGACGCTATCAATTTTGCCCCAAGGTCACTCTCCCCTCCAAATCTTGTCCCCGTACCCAACTTGCTTGGCGGGGACGAGGGGACAAGTCCCAGCGAGCGTTCACATTATGGTTTTGGAGGAGAAAGTCCCACAGCTCGGGACTTTCCCCACGTCGCGGGGACCAATGCAAACGCGGGGACTATCTTGCAAAAAATAAAAATAAGACACACAAAAACAAACAGAACACCTCCCCCCCCCCCCCCCCCAAAAAAAAGAGAAAAAACAACAAACAACAAACCAGACTAGTTGAATTGCAGACCACTGCATTAACTCACAGAGAGTGAGAAAAGAGTGAGAACTGAGACTTACGAAGCTTCAAATACTGCCTTCTCCCTAGTCAGCTGTGCTGTCAAGATCTCTATTTCTCCAAGAGCAAACTGAAGCTTCTCAGAATGGGTGTCCAACAAGGCTCTTGTTCTCTCATGCTCATCTTTCTCATTCTGGAAGTTAAGAAAAAAAGTGCAGTTTTCAAAATTACATGAGGTATCATCAATTTTGCTTGAAGAGTGCAGGGGAAGGTTCACCTGTATACCAATAGTTGTGTGGGTTTTTTTTTGTATGTCATTGTCTGTTTAAAGTAATGATCAGTTAACATTATTGATCAGGGTCCCGTTTCATAAAATTCTTCATCAGTAACTACCATATTTCTATGACAAACTTGCTCTCAGCTAATTGGATGCAAGGATTTCAGTAGTTTATAATAACCATTGCAATTTGTTATTGATAACAAGTTTTATGAAACAGAGCCCAGGATTCAGAAATCTAAGATAGAAACTAGTTTGCTGGGGAGACTAACATTCAAAATCACTAAGGCACACATACACACATAAATATGCACACAGATACAAAACCAATTACCAGAGTCTGTTCATTTGTGGGGTTTTTTTAAATTTAAAATCTGAAGGGCATATCAAGATTGGCCCCTTGAAGTTATACAATGTATACATGCAGGGTCTAGTATTTTCTGAATCATTGTTAATGTGTTCAAATGTTCAAATATTTGAGGACAAGTCCACCAAATTGTGTACATGTGGATTGAGTGAAAGCAGCAGCATTAGTAGAACACATCAGCGAAAGTTTGAGGAAAATCAGACAAGTTACAAATCTATAAGTTTCCTGAAATTTTATGGAATTTTGTTAATATTTTCCTTTTATTTTTCCTTTTATCGTTCTCCCTATGTATGTGACATCATGACCTGCAGTAGTCTTCTCATCCAGCAGTGACTGTGTAGAAACTTCAAAAATTCATAACTCTTGAATGTATTGTCTGATTTTCCTCAAACTTTCACTGATGTATTCTATTGAACCAATATTGCTTCATTTACTCAATCCATATGTTTACTATTGAGGTGAACTTGTCCTTTGAATTATGAATTTTGGGAAAAACTGATTACCTCTAACTCTTGCTGTAAGTTGTCAAACTCCTCCTGGGTTGGTCTATTCTCTGCATCTTGAATCTGTAGATAGCACAGCATTCACGAAAGAAAAAAAAATCAATTGACAGTATCCACTTAGTAATGACTGAATAATCTACACGTACATGTACATGGCCATGGGCATGGCAAGTATGGGGGCTGGGAGGTGTTTTGATTTGTTGTGTTTTTTGTTTGTTTTGTTTGTTTGTTTGTTTGCTTGTTTGTTGTTGTTGTTGTTGTTTGTTTGTTTGGGTTTTTTTTTTTTTTTTTGAGGGGGGGGGGGGGAGGTTCTGTTGTCTGCATCTGGAACCTCCAACTCGACATAAAAAATGGGTCCAGACCTACGACTACCACTGCATCTAGTATAGCACCGTTGCATACTAACCATTTTTTTCTACTGGTCCAACCTGTCTGTCTGACAAGTCGGTACCGTACCCAGTTTTTCCATTTTTACTGGTCCATTCCTGAAAATGTTACTGGTCCGAAAGTGATTTTTACTGGTCAGGAGCCGTCGGACCAGTGCCAGTGCAGCACTGAGCATAGTAAGTCTACTACGCATCGACCACGTATTTTCAGATTGACCACCCTCACGCAATAATTTTCTGGCGTATGATATGACAAGTACGCGTGAGACGGGGCGCAATTGAAATTAGCTGGAACGTTCAAACATAAACACAAATCAAGAGAAATGAGGGTGGTACAGGTAAATAACTTGAGGAAACAGGAGGAAAAAGAATTGAAGAAAACCCTCATTAGTTACTATAATACTACACATTATCAATGTTAACACATATTTGCCATTCACTGACACTACATTTACATGCTTTATAAATGGAGAACAGGCGGTTGATTAAAATGAGCTTGCACCAGTGCAGTGCACAGTAAGAAAAAAATTCGTTTCTTTTTTTTGTCGCGAAGAATTCCGCACTTACAATCAACAATCTGAGCAAGTGATATGAATCTACAGTATTTTCTGCCATGGTGAAATAAAATTAAGGTGAAACTGAGGAATATTTTCTAAGATACAAAGGTATCTAATCAAATTTGAAATTTGTGCACATGTGATGTGTGCGCATGCGCTGGCCGTCAATTCAGTGTAGCTCTGCACACCCACCTACTTACATGTAATAGACTCTAGTTATTCACCCGCAACATTGCGCAGTCTAATCTGATATAGACCGGTCGGTCAATGTTGTTCCTCAAATTAAACGCCCATGAACACACACACATTCAACTCTCCAACTCTACCACGACTCTTCTACACCAAATTTGTCATTGACCATTGTTTTCATGTGCATTAATCGATGTTTGCATTTTTAATACCATGAATGGGTATACCTACTCAGCTACTGTACTGAAACACAGGACGCAATACACTGCAAGCATCAAGCCCTGTCGCTGCCAGCATGTCGTGACGCGACGGTCGGGCTAAATTTACATTTTATTAATGTCAATCATCACCAGGCCATGCCATGCCATGCCCATGATGATACACCACACATACAGGTCTGTGAATGCAACCAAATGCAATGTAAATTTACATTGACGTTACAATTGACGTACCATACACCAATGTACATATATGGGACCGTTTCAAAACTTTCGCTTTGAGTACTACTGACCTTTTCGCATAACGTACTAATCAAACGCTTTTGGGTTCTCACGACATCTTGCAGTTGAGTGAAAACGAATTGATGAGAGTCCTCTAAGCTATTTGCACCACCGACGGAAGCGTTCTCACTGTCATCCGACATGACTTCCAGGCATGCTCCCAAACTTCTCGTTACATACAGCTGTAGTCAAGAAACTCAGTGTCAAGAAGACCTACAATACAATACCAAGCTGCACAATTCAAAGCGCACGCATACATCACGCACGTCCGTCCCTGAACGTGCGCTCCACGTGCTCACCTAAATGTTGACAAAATTTGATGATTCATCTGTAATGATTACAAGTGGCAATCTTCCGTCTCCGGAATGATAAAGGATCTCAAACTTCATCCACTCCCAGAACGACGCAAGCTTTTAAGGCTATCAACATTTCATAAAATAAAGCACGGCAATATTGATCTAAATCTCGAGGATTATAATTCTCAGTCCTGCTCAAGCACCGAGAGGTATGACAACCCGAAGTTATCATCCGGATAATTACTCTACTTTATACGGTTCCTCAACTGCTCTCGCCAACTCCTTCTTCCATAGAACAGCGAAGGATTGGAATAATCTGCCGAGTAACATAAAGCAGATTCATAAATTTGACACATTCAAAGAAGCGCTCCAGCGTCACCTCCGTTGTGATTAGCTGCACATCACACCACAGTGCTGAGTGATACTCTATCCAGAGTTTTTCAGCGTATTCGGCCCAAAACCACTATTTTGGCACAATTGGACAATCACAAAACGGGAAAATTAAAGTTGTTAGAATAGGTTTCATTTTTATACCAATCCACGAGACAAATATTCAAGTTTGTAGTTGAAAAATATGAACACATAGTTTTGCTTTATTTTAAAGGTGTGATAATTTCTTTCATGGGGCGTAAATTTCATCATGTAACATACGTTACCATGTCATTCTATTTCAAATGCATTAAGATTGGTGACTACATTCTATGATTGAGATAATTATGCTTCAGATGTGAAGGTTACCATCGGCTGCCATGTTTGTAAATGCTGCCTGCAGATGGGAAGGATGGCAAATGACCTGTATGCTATACTGAACACAGCATGTCCTATTGTGTAAAACCTTAGACAGGTAATGTTAATTTGTTTTCTCGATAATTTGACGTCAGACTTTCTTAAGAAAATATTTTCAACATTTATCAATCCCAAATTGCCAACTAATTCTTGAGTATCATCGATGAAATATGTGAAACTATGTGCGCAAAAATATAGTCGTTAGATTCCACGTAACGTATGTTTCACGTTAATGTAACGTAAGTTACAAAGACAATACTACTACATGTGCAGCAAATTTTGGAACATTTTCTTTTTGGTTTTTGTATATATTCTTACACTAATTTCTCTTCAACTCTAAGTGAACGAATATTATAACACGATGTCGCAATATTATGGCGGTACAATTCTCAAAAATAAGAATTAAAATAGTTGTAAAACTGCAAGACTTTATAACATGTCCTCGTATAAACTCTTCAGTAGAACAGTAATCCGTAACTGTTGATATTTTGAAGACAATTGGCTTCATACTTATTGATTTATGGCACTGAAATGATAAGAGTTGGGAACATGCTGTTTCGTGCCTTAACGGCTGAAAATATTGTCATGATGTACGTGTAATATAAAACGAGTGGTGGGTAACGTAGGTTTCACTTTAATTTTATCATAATGAAAGTTTTCGTATGCTTGATGTCTTGTGACTTGTTATCTTCATATTGATGTCTTGTAACTTGTTATCTTCATGCTGTTGAAAGATATGTTTCGAATCCATAACTTTGCAGACTCATCAGCTGTCGCAACAGTTTGAAAATAGCAGTTGCAATAAAATAGTATTCACAAAATTTTTAACACTTGTATGAAACAAGAAACGGCAGAAACGAGATGATTACTCTGTTAAAGTGCTTCATAATGAACAATAACGCCGTATTGCTTGTATTTAAAATGTCTGAACTCGGTAAACAAGAGATAGGGAAAGAAGGAACCGAGAAATGTTCTTTGTTAACTAAATACTGGGTAAATGACCACTTTACTAAGTTGACTATGGCAAAATGAGGTCCATGAAATAACGTCAAATTACACAGTTTCATTAGCACAATACTGGGTAGGATGAATGAAATTGTCATTAGTAAAATGATGTACTCGATTTTCTTTGTTATGTATGCATAAAACAGTATAATCCACAAGGATAACAAGAATAACAAGTCTTGCATTAATAATTCTTGCCGTATCTTGAAATTGTCTCCAGGAAAAATGTCTTTAAAAAGAAAAGTGAAAGGACAAGTTGCTATACATGCACAACAAAGGTACTGATAATGATTATAGGCATGCAGGCCCGTAAGTAGGATTTTTATGGGGTGGGGGATGGGGTCAGGAGTTAGAAAAAGTCGACCACTTCCAGTTTTAATCTCCCGACGGGCAGAAAAATACAAAGCTCCTTTTTTATTTTTATTTTTTTTTTTTGGTTTCATTTCTTTTGCCGGGTTTCATCGACTGACAAGCAAGAAAAAAAGAAAGAAAGAAAAGAAAATTGAAGAAATATATATAAAAAAAGGCTTCAGCTCAATTCGATGCTGCCAGTACAAGCCCAATTTCATGTTTGTATTTGTTTTTATTTCAAACGGGGGAGGGTGAGTCCGCGATTCATTTTTTTTCTTTTTATTTCCTTTTGTTTATATTTTGACTGCTGGCAAAGGGGCGAGGGAGCCTGAACCCCCTCCCCTATAATTACCCTGATGTGGTAGGGTAAAAAAAAAAAAAGATGTGTAACTTTGCTTCTTTTCTTTGTTAACTATGAGACGGGCATAAGTTTTTTTTTCTTGAATCTTTGCTTAGAGATATGCTTTTTCGCCATTCTGATTACAGCTAACACGTTCCCTATATATGGGGTTTTATAATCCTAGCACTGCTCTTCCCCATTGCAACTGTATTAACTTCAACGAGAAGGAAGAACTCATATCTTAAACATATAGCTTACTGAAACATATATTACTATAATTACTATTATCATTATCATTATTATTATCATGTAGGCCTGATCTATGATGGTAACAGTAATAGTTGAAATTACGTTTCTCTAATGCACTGTATTTTTGTTGCCTTTTCTTCATTCAAAATGTGTTTTTCTTCACTTTGAGATCATCAACGACATTACGACAGAAATTTGAGTTTATTTTCTCCGTTAAAATAATCAGGGAGTAAGTCACCATATTGGTTTATGATAACCAAAGATAGATATAATTGAAAAGACGTATTTCCCTACAGAATTCCTTCAACAATAGTTCTAGAACAATTAAATGTTATTTTTATCCACGCACATTCTCTAAAATATCCTTTTTCAATGACATGAATTGATGAAACTTACGTTACCAAAACTAGAAACTTACGTTACAACATTAATGCAGGGACCTGGTCCACTAGTTTTGAAGTAGAGATCTGTGTAATCTCTAATTTTATTAGCTATTCATTGAATTTTCTTAAAACAATGTTAAATTCATTGCTTATACTTGAAATATGACATCATTAAAGCCAAGTTGAACATCAACGCCCACCAAACGATTTTTTTAAAAGATACTATGATTATGTCCCCTTTTACTGCATCCTCCAAACAAACAAGAACATACAGCTGTAAATGAATTTGATATGTTTTGACGCAGAAATTCATCAACATCTGCAACAATTAAATTGTCTCAGATTAAACGGGCTTTTCCGTAGATTGTCTGTTATCAACATGACAACATCTTGAAACTTACGTTACCAAAATTTGAAACATACGTTACTTAATAAATTGAGTGATTTATTTCAAAAGAATAAGCCTGTACAGCAAAGTAATTACTGGATTTTTACGGTGGAATATACTGACTTAATAAACACACAATAAACAGAAGTAATGCATGATTCTATGAAAAACAACAACACATTTCCAACAATCAAATACTTACTCAGTTTTTCAACACATCATGTAAAGGTATTTTGCGCGCTGCCAATGCTCAAGATGCCAGTAAAAGAGGTTGCTGAGCTATCCCATGGCCTCAAATCGACGGCACAGATTCGAGAAATATACATTTAGGTAGTAATTAATGGTGTAATTAAGCTTTCTGTCATTTGGTGGTAACGTAAGTTACATCACGTATGTAACACTTGTGGATTAAATCGTATAAGTTAGCAACATAATAATGAATCTTTTGCCACCCATGGGTATGAGGACAATCTACTCCATAAGTCTCAACTCTAGAACAATCATTCAGAGCCATACACCTTCATACTTTTTACAAAGATGGTAACGTATGTTACTTCTCTTAAATCTACCTTTTTAATATCTATATTTGCGAGATTAGCAGTCGCATGTCTTTTGAAGCTGAGTGATGAAATATTTTTTAACATAAACTTAGACCCCTTTTGGTCAGAAAAACAATACAATTGTGTAGTATTCACTGTAATAGCATTACCAAGTTTGCAGTACAAAGATGGTAACGTATGTTTCAGCAGATCTGGCGACACATTTCCATCAGGTATTTTGTTGTTAAAGAATGATAAGCTTATAAAGTTGTGTTAGGTTTTCATAGAACGTTCGGCTACTTTTCTGAAACTGTGAGTAAGCTTCTTCTTTATGCTCATATTTTCCCACAAAGTTGAGAAAACATAAAAAATCATCGTTGGCGACATGCACTTTTGAGCCTGTTGGCCGAACTTAATCCTCCACCAAAGGCTTAGTGGTACAATCTCGCCTTCGAAATGATTTCAGTTTTTGTCTACATGTCCCTTGGCATCACATAAAATCACAGGAGCATTTTGAAAGAGCTTTTTATCTCTCCTAGGTGAGAAGAAACATAAGCGACACGATTTTTGACCAATTGCGCCGAAATAGTGGTTTTGGGCCATTCATCCAGATCCAGATCCAGACCTACTGTGAAAAATGCAAGAAAAATGTAGGAGATGAATTTCATTAGTACATGGTACTCGAATGTAGGAAATTGTTAGTTAAAAGGCAACATTTTGAAAATTCATCCACCTTCAAGCAAGAGGTAAAGGTTTGATTAATTTGTGCGGATTTATACTTTATGTAGGCCCTATATATTACCTGGTATACTAGGAATTTATCAATATCTAGTTCATCTTCCCATGACATTTATATATAATTTCCCCTTTTTGATTTATTTATTTTTGTTGTTGGTTGCTGTTATAGTTATTTTTGCTATATTGTTATATAGGAATTCCATGGGACCATGATGAAAATCATCTTGTGTCAGTTGACCTGTGGTGCCTAATGGAAAGGCAAGTTAAAAGACTGTAAAGTGTTTGATCAGCAGGGTCACCTTGGTGTCAACATTTTTTTTTTTCTGAACATTTAATGACAAGGTTTCATTGCATAGTAGTTTGATATCAAAACATGTTATGCTGTTTATAAACTTCGAGATTGTTACCATGTTCTTGTGCCTTTAACTACGTTTTGAACAATAAAGAAACTTGAAATTACTACTCCCTGTGAACAGGGAGTTGGAAGAGGAGTGGTATCCGCGGATGTTGTCGCTAGCTGGTTTGAAAGGCTATGCTAAAACGGGGTTACATAGAGCCTATATTTCCTCGCAAAAACAAAACAAACAAACTTCAAACGTACAGCAACAACTAACTAGTGTGCAATCCGCACGATGGGTGAGGAGAGGAACAGGCTATATAGTTGAATAGTTTTTGCTATCATCGATCAGTGGAAAAGGTAATAGTTTGACCAACCTATACTCCCATTGACTCCCCGGACCTATTCCCATGAGAGAAAAACAACAACAATTAAGGAACTTACAACAACAAGGACGAGTCGATAACAAAACAGAGTGGAAAGTATAGGCGCCTCTCAGGCAAAAAGATCAATCAGTGCAAATGCAAATATTTGTACAGAATTAAGTTATCTTTCGTCCAAAGGGAGAGAGAGGGGAAAAAAGAAAAATGATTGCATCGGATTGACAAATTGCACAACATCGAAGTAAATTACGTCGATATAGGGCAATTTGTCAATCAGTTGCAATAAGAAAAACTCGATGGAATAGTTTCATATTGAGGGAAATTATTGTTCAATGCGTCTTGTCTCGTGGTTAAACTTGTAAGTCACAACGTAAATCTACAAGTCCTATTACACTTGAAAAATATATTTTATGTGATAGTATACGCCCTATTGCTTTGTAGTCTAGTTTATGCTTTGGAGTATATTTTCCTTGTAAATATAGAGCACCGATCATTTACCCGAACTTGACGAGACAAGTACAGCGAGCAAACGATTGGCTGTCCTCTAAATGTTGTTAATTTTCTGGCTCCGTCTTTGCTTGCTTGAATGTAAAGGTTAGTAAAGTGGTCTAATCTTAGCGAGGAGCTGATATTGGCCTTGATTCTATGATTGAGTGTGTCCCCCCCCCCCCACACACACACTTTTAAAACACCCTCCCCCCCCCCCAAAAAAAAAAACCAAACAAACAAACAAACAAACTACAACAACAACAACAACAAAACAAAACCAACAACAACAAAACAAAACAAAAACAAAAACGGAATTTGGGAAAATTTTTATACATGATTGGCTGAAGGTATGTTCTATCATAATTATGATAATGACACCCAATGTCAGAAAATATATAATGCTTAGGTGAGCACTGCCCACCTTTGTAAAAGACATGAAAAGTATAGTTAGAATTGCCGCCATGAGTGGACACCCATTGTTCACTTCTCAATAAAACCCATTCACCAACACACGCGACATTATACTGCAAGCTATATACACACATTAATCCGAACAACACAAACACCATAAACACACACTAGTCAACGAGGTGTTGAAAACATAAGTACTTATTGCAGATATATCAAACGCCTTCCTTAATACATTAACCCACTAACTTCTATCAAATAAATGATGGAGAATAATTCAAATATAGAATAGACACAACACAATAAAATTCGATTTCTTCAATGATGAATTTACAAATTAGATTTTAATTCCAGCACGAAAAATGATAAAGCCCCCAAATACCATCACAATTCTCGTACATTGTACACACATATATATACATATGTATATATATATATATATATATATATATATATATATATATATATATTTAATATTTTTATTTATCATTGCACAATAAAAAATAACGATGTCAGAAATGACAATGTAATATTAAGAAGCCCACTCTGTTCTTTTCACGACTCCATGATTGATAACAGTATCTTAAAAAAACAACAACAAAGATCTCATTGACAATACTTTGGTCATTTTGCTGTAAGATTGATATCTTGGAGAAATCTTGGCTATGATGTTTCCCTTTTTTTACTCCTCTTAATTAACACGTGACAAATACGTATACTTACAGTAATTAGTCAGATATTAGATCAACAATAACGATGTTTTACAGGTCCCATCAAAATATAGTTAAGTAAAATGCTGAGAGGGATCCTGGATCATTTAGTGATGACTGATTGTCGCTATAGGAAAGTATGTGATTATCTATATATATTCAACCAAATTGACGAAGTTTCTCCAAACTTTAAAGAATAATTTATGAAGAAATAATACATTCATCACAACTAGTGCCTAGATCAGGTGTGAGGTTTATTTTCTGACTGACTTCAATAGTTTTACTATAGCACGAGTGATGAATTCAACTTCACACAGCTGTAAGATTTCAAGTAAACTAACATTTCGGCAGACAGTCCGGCTTGAACTTTCATACCGGGGATGTACATAATAACAGGAAATGTTTATATACAAACACGCTCTTTCAAGCTCTTTTCTTTCTTAACCCTTTTGTTATTTCTTGTGATCATAAAGTTATGATTCGTCGTCGCTGTTGTTGTTGTTGTTTTGTTGTTGTTGCTGTTGTTGTTTAGAGACCCAGAGCCACCTAATATAGAATTGACTATTCTTTGGTGGTTAAATCGTCAAGACTGTCCGAGGTGTCTATAGTGATCTATACGTGTAAACAGCGTGTTATGGTATATTATTCTAGGATACTCAGGCATCAGTAAGCAGTAAAGGTGTCAAATTTAAACGACATCCCCATTTTGTTATTTTATCCTATCAGCTACTCGGCATCTCGTTTGTTTGCCCCCCCCCCCCCCCTTCATCATCAATCTATATATATACGATGCCTTTGTACAATTTGTGCTCAACAACAACAAAACGGGCGAAAACGTGAAGATAGGGAGATGTGATACTATTTCCCCTAGCAAAATATAAACAAGACAAAATGGATCCGCAACGATCAATGAATTGCTGTACAAAATCAGGGTAAAATATGGGCTTTGTGTCGCAAAAATCAGATTTGACAAATCTTCAAACTTATGTCATCGGCAGTAACAGGTTGGTTATGTTGCTCAGAAGTGTTCTTAAAGTTGTACATAATATTTCCTTGCATGACATTACATTGTACAACAATGATATAGTTTTACATCTCCCTTGTCCCTCGATCTTTCACACAGATGCACATATACACAAACGCTTACATCTAATCTGTTCGGTTACAACAGTCTCTGTCATTCACGCGCACACAAAGGATAGATGCGTGGTGACGAAGATTTAATTCGTCGCTTTCATTAGGCGTACGATAATTACAGATGAGCAAAATGGTCTAAATGTTTTTAAAACATCAATTTGGTTTATATTATAATGCTTCCAATTTACCTTTCCTCTTATGAACAAACATCATCGTCAAGAATATCAAGAACCATGTACATCGTTCTTGATATATCTTTCTTTCATTCTGCCGCTTGAAACTCGCTCTTGACGCTCGTCACCCAAATCTTCAATTCTGTCGGCTCTTCCCCGGTGATGCTCTTGAAATCTCCCGTCTCGGCGATGTCGGCCTCTGGAGCGCCCTCGTCGATGAGTTGCATGACTTCGACGACGCCGGCAGCCTGCCAGTCGTCCATGCCCGCATTGATGAGGGACTGCTTGCTCGACTCGTACGGCACGCGCTCGTACTCGATCTTGTGTTCGAGCACTTCTCCGAGAATATCAACGAGTTCGCCGTAAGAGTGACGAGGGCCGACCAGGTTGTAGGTCTTATCTGTAGAAAAAAGTGACCCAAACAGAGAAATAAACACCAGAGAAAATAGAAAAAGGGACATAATGAAAGAAAGAGAAGATAGGATGGACAGTGACGAGAAAAATACAGAATACACATGAATAATATTGCTTGAATGCATATAAACCACATGCACTATTATTATCATCATCATCATTATTATTATTATCATTATTATTATTATTATTATTATTATTATTATATCTATTTACAGATTCCTCAGCTATCGACATGCTAAATTATGTCTGTTTCCGTCAAATTGTAACAATTCTGACAATATCTAATAAATGAACAATTTTCATAAATGACTAATCGTGGCAAATCGAATAAAGTCTAAATAAAGATCCCGTAGTTCCGTATTCAGTATCTATATTCGTCAGTATATATTTCAATTTGCGGAGAAAAACACTTCCCCCGTATTTTACCAGCGTGTTTCTCAAACGACGACATGATGGCGGAGGCAGCCTTTCCTACGTCGTCGACCAGGACGGGACAGTGCGACTTTTGCGGATCGACCGGACAGCAGATCTTGGATTGGTTGACGATGCCGTCCTTGAAGCCCATGTAGCTGTCTACGAAGAGAGGAAGTCGGACGACGGTGCAAGGGATACCGGATTCTTTGACCTTGGACTCGATCTCCTGATGGAGCGAAATAAGATTGAAAGCGAGTTCGACACTTGGTATACCTGCAGTCACACGCACGACATAACGACCAACAGGAATATCACTATGGCAACGACAAGATACAAAGAACTGGTCTTATGAATTATAACGATGCACGAAAGGCTTAACAAATTTCAAACTGAAAAAAAAAGTGGTTTTGCTGGCCTGTGTAAGCACATGATCACAGGATATTTGCAGGGAGACCTTCTAAATTGCAGGGATATTTCACTTTTGTTTGATGATTAATCTCATTTTCTCTCTTTTGGGTAAGGGGTAATAACTATTTTTTCACTCCTCTTTCCGTGTGTTAACAAATTAAAGAGATTGAGGAGAAGAATGAGTATAGTATTAGTTTTCAACGGCAAACGATAATGTGGAACAATGGTTTTCCATTTAAGAAGAATATAACAAAATAAGTTTTTACTTTCATAACACTATGGTATTTCTTTCAAAGGTCAAGACTCAATTACTCAACAACAAAGCAATGACAAAAACAACGGTTTTTAAAACCCCGGAAAGAGTTTTAGTTTTGGGAATCTGCAATAAACCTACTCCACACTGTTTTCCGAAAGCGATGTCGAGACCAGCCGACGTCGAGGATGCGATGACGACTTGATTCACTCCCGCCTCCTTACAAGCTTCCAAGGCGCCGTCGATGACATCGACTCGGTCTTCACTTGGGGCCAGGGTTATGAATACAACACCAACACCTATGTATCAAATTGTGAAGAAAGCATTGGTTTGACCATGACGTGAAACTTACCATTTTCGGCAATTATAGTGGCGATAGTTTTTTTTCTTCCTTTCCTGCGGTTCTTTTTCCCTTCTCTGACAAATTCAATAGTTACTTTCTGACAGAAGCAAGCCGAACATAAAAGGCCGCAAATATTATTTTTCTTGCATTACACAATAATGTAGGCCTACTAACCTTCACTGCATCAAGCTTTTACAGGTAAAATTAAAGGGATGGTACAGTTTTGGTTGAGATGAGAAATAGGCTTTCGAATTTTTGCAAGATACCAAGAAAACACTTATGATATAGCACAGAGCATACCATTTTAAGAGGAATTCAAAGTTTATTTGATGAAAATCGGGTTTGGAATAACTGAAACATCCAAAAACAAAGTAAAACAAAGCGATCGTTACAAAGTGTGGGTCCCACACTTTATTAGAATCGTTCTTTTTTGGATATCTCAGCCATTTCAAAACCAATTTTTATCAAATAAACGTTGAATTCCTCATAAAATTGCATGATCTTTCATATTTCATATGAGATTTCTCATTATCTCACCTAAAAATGTTAGAAACCTGAAATTAGGTCTCAACCAGAACTGTACGATCCCTTTAAGGTATTGTTCAAGTGTCCTTAGCAATAACAAGTTCTACTAATGACAATTATAACGTTTGTTGTTGATGACGATTGATGCTGATTATTGCAATAAAAGTGGTCACAGAGACTCGATGATGATCGACTTTTATATATAGCACTATAGCTTAGCTTTATAATAAGACGAGAGTAGCTGAAGTTACACTGTGGTGTGCGTACGATGACCGCAGACAAAAGTTACTACACTCACACGTGGGTAGCGAATTTCATTGTCATTACTGTGATATTGAAGCATAATGTGCACTTGATATACCAGGACATAAAGACTGACCAAGTTCTTTGGTAATTGAGAGGATGGGAATTCAGTCAACCTCCCCTATCTAGTCGAATCAAAAGTGTCGGCTTACGTGAATTTCGATTCACACAATAATATTTTGTGAAGAACATCTTGTGTTAATTATATCATAATTAACACAAGATGTTCATACCCATCTGTGTAAAAGATTTCTTCGATTTAAGTCATATTATTTTCAACTTGTGCGAGTTGACTTGGCGAGGGTAACTGTACATGGGTCCTACGCAAACTATCATTATGGGGCTTTCAGAGAAGGGAAAGGGTTAGTATGCACAGAATACACCTTAGAATAGATTGATGTGAAAGTGATACGAAGAAGCAATTAGTTTGGCTGACTCTTTTCTTCAGAAAAGTACCCTGAATAAATGATATATGCACTCCAAATACCATTAATTTCGATCTTGTGTAGACTTAATCTATGATAAATGATGCTTTCTATACTGCGTCAAATCTATTTGAAAAACATAAGTTTCGATGAATTAAAAACAGAAATATACATATAAAAACTTGCTGTCGGATGTTGCTTCTTCAAGCCTCATATATCACTGTATTCGACGAATAATTGGTTTTGGGAAGTGTTGACTCAATATAGTGCTCACTCTCAATCGCAGAAAATAATTCCGGTTATACACGTCATGTGCGTCAGAAGAGAGAGAAAGAGAGAGAGAAAAAAACTACATAAAGTCTACCTTCGAGTGCGGTGCCGAGACTAGCTTTATCGGTCATGGTAATCGTCACTAAGGTGACTCCCGGAAGCTCCCCGAGCGGCGCCACCTTTTCCTTGTCGCTTTCCTTCGCTCCTCCTCGGATGCTGACCGTGTCCCCGCATTTTCCGGAAAGGGCGCGAACCGTGGCCGAACCAACCGAGTCCGCGCAGTCCAAAACGCAGACGACCACCTTTTCCTGCTCCCCATCACCATCCCCCGAATTACTTTGCTCGTCATCGGCAGGAGCCGTCGCATTTTTCCCTCCACAATTTCCCATGATTCCGAAATGAATGTACTTTGTTCACTCCTAACACTGGTGATGATGACTTCTACACTTCAACTGATAACATTTTGCTCCCCTTCCCCCTTCTTCTTCCTTTTTTTTGTGTGTAAAATTACCTGGCGTATTATCAACTCGCTGGCAACGCACTCTTCTGTTGGTTCATGAAATCAAGTTTGTCGCATCTGCACATTTGATTTGCGCATTATTATGATTGACACAATACACGGCTATAGGCAGATGAAATGTTATGGGTTTGTTTGCTGTGGTTTCGAGAGAAGTCACTGAACACAACGTTGAATGAAACTTACGCCGTGCTTGCACTTACTGAACTATTATAGCGATCGATGTTTTTCGGAACATCAAAGTAAATAAAACCAGGACAAAGACCAAATGTGGAAAGCAATGTCGAGCGTTATACCGAAAACATAAGCAATTGAAATCACTCTAAACATTTCCAACGCGAATGTGAGATACCAAGATAATTCACAATGCTAGTGAAACAACCTTAATTGTTAGAAAAGAAGCTAACGTCAGGACATCTATGATGTAATTTCTCCTAAAAACCTAGAAAAAGACATATTTCCACATCAATGATGCTATGATGAATGCGATGTTCCTTTCACATACAACCACCTCGTCAATGAGAAGTGAGCATTATAATGACAAGGCATGGGTATATAGGGAATAACAATCTGTCATCTAGGCCTATAAACGTATTAACAGCAGAGAGAGGCGTATGTCTCCTCACTCTGGGCAGTATTTCGTGAGCATTGTAACTAAAAAACAGCCAGGCATGATTCGGCGATCGCTATTCGTGGTTGTTGTGACGGGATTTTATATGTCTTACGACTCCAGTTCCTGTTTTGGTTACCTCCACGGTAACAATCCAAATACCTGTCAGGAATGGCCGCAAAATTCCCATCTCAGTTATTGTCGTTATGGAACACATTCGGGAATAATATTGTGGCGCTGCCTAGCAACCTTTGAAAACCAGCGACGAGACGAATGAACACAGCGAAAGAAAAAAATGTCTGTCTGTCTTCTCCTGATAAATCCGAATGTTGTCATTCGCAAGTTCGCCACAAAAGGAACAACTCGCAAACTCTACATGCCAAGCAGATGTAATTGTTACGTGGATCATCGAGCAGCAGCTCCCATAATCATCATGGTATTAAGGTCAAACCATGACGGCCATTCTTCAAATTCACGGGTACATTGAATTATTACGTTTCGCCAGTTACAATGTCAACACATTCGGCAGACTTCACGCTACACTTCCCCCTCCTAACTAGGTGTGTTCATACCCCCCCCCCCCCCCCCCCCCAATTTTGATACAAAAGGCAGGCGCTGTATATTCACTGCATGGATTTTTATCATACTAAGATTTTCCTTTTTTTTTCTTTTCTTTTTTTGTACTAATTTGCACTTTGATCTAAAGTTAATTCACTTCAGCCAACATCTCGCTTGTACAATGAGTCATGCTCCGTTGGTTCCTCTGTTTTTAACAGTCATGTTTCTTTCCACCACCTGCCTGATCGCACACTCAAAAACGCGCCGCGGAGCGCTGTATTTCAAAGAGCTCAATCAACCGACGTGTGATTTTCTCAGAACAATCGATAAAAATGATACTGATAATTTACTGATTGCTTCGGATCAAGGTTCTATAAAATAGTGGACGAACAAATAACATGAATTATTAGATATCTCAATATCAGTGACAGATCACAGTTGAAGATGAGACCTTCTACACTGCAAAAAGTCTGGTGTTAAATACATGTATGAAACACCGAGCTGGTGTTAAATTTCCGATGCTTATTTGTGGTGCTGTACAATTGTTTGTTGTTGTTTTTTTTAGTTACTTAGTTTCCATTCTTTTTGTTGATTTTGAACTTCAACAAGACGATCAAGAATTTTCCTAGAGTACTTGATTTTTGAAAAAAGAGTGAGAACACATCTACACAAGAGTAACACCAGTTGGTGTGGTCTCCTATTGACACTGGGAGGGTGTTATACCATTGACATTGACACCAGCAATATCAAATCAACACAATTCGGTGTCATTTTGGATCTACACCAGTGCAGTGCCAAAAATATCACCAGCTACAGTTTCAAATTAACACCACAAAGTGCCAGGTGAACACTTTCCACACTATCACAATACTTTCTATACCTGTGGGTGGGGTACTCTATTGACACTTAATCAGTGTTAGATTTAACACCCATGGTGTTGGTGTTAGATCTAACATCGATGTTTTTGCACATCTCCTTGTGCTTACTGTGCCATGTGGTGGATATCAAATGGCTGGAAAAAAAAAACCCCAACAACAAACAACAACACTCTGCCACAAAAAACAAAAAATTTGTGAACTTTATGCTGTCACTGCCAAGATACAAATGTACCTATGAAAATGTCATCTTGCCTGTAAATCATTTATGAATTCCTTTATCTTGTTTTTACTCCAACACAACTGTCTCTTTGAAAAAATGAGGAAGGTGATTCTGACAACTCACTTACATATTTTAACTTTTCACAAACATTTATCTATCATTGCAAACAGCAGTTTTGTGACTTCATTTTTCCAAACATCAGAAACACTTGTGGAACACAGGACCCTGCAGCTAAGATATCTAAATCTTAAAACATTATTCAAAGTGCCTTTAAAGTGAGAAGTAAACCACACTTTTCTGTGGATTATACGCATTGTATGTGTACACACAGTATCTACCTCCCTTCTTACGAAATATAGGCCTAGTATAAGCATGTACATCTCTCTCTCTCCCTCTCTCTCTGTCCCTATCATAATGGCAGTAAATAAAGAGGGTGCACAGGTGATTTATTATAATCTTGAAAAGAATTTATTATCCCAATAACCAGTCCCAAAATACTCTTGCAGAAAAAAAATAAAATAATGGTAAAGAATATATACACTTTTGCACATAAACTGTCTTCAGAAGGCAATATACTGCAATGTCATCACTATACACTAACTGAGCTATCAAAATGTCTAGACAAGATAAATTACAATAAGCAGGACTGCCATATAATACGGCAAAATAGACAAACTTTCCTCATCCCACACACACTAAATATCATTTTGATTGTGACCTAATGATATTTTTGCTCAACATGTAATTGCATGTTTTCCCATGTGATAAAGCTATCAAGTAATGCCACAAAAGATTCCTAGTGTGTGTAGCTGTTTCATTTACATGTGTATCATACTACATACACGCCATCAAACATGCAAACCCATCCGGAGCATATGTTTCATCCCTTTCTTTCCTGAATTTCAATCTAGACACACAGTGTATTTCTTACTTGGGATTGCAAATGAGAAGAGAAGGATTCTTCCCACATTACATAAGAGTGGACTTGCAAATCCACTTTCCTTTTCCCAATGAACAATATTATCCCTCTAGAGAGTATCAACAAATATTGCAAAAGTTGTTTAAGATGGTCAAATACACGGTTGAGCACTGAATTATCACTGGTATCAGACCTTTAATCAATCACAGCTGCCCGTGATAGAGGCTACTCTTTCGCTTGCTTCACTCGTAATGATGAAAAGTTTCTTTTTCCAAGCAATCAACACAGTGGGTAAGGAAGGCAAAATCTCTAGGATATCCCTCAATCAAGACTGAATAACACCAACCTGCCACAATTTCTAGCAAGAACACCCAACACAAACCTCTCACATGACTTCAGAGAGGAGAAAGGGTTTAAAACATGTAGAGTTAACAGTTGCATAGGTAGTAGACTCAGTAAGCTCTCACTGGTGATGTTGACTACAATTATTGGTGTCCAAAATTTCAGAAAGAGGTTAAAAATACAAGTGTTTCAGCCATGATTTGCTTTGCTAACTTTCCCTCTGAAAAGTACCTTGAAAGGTGTAGGAACATATCTGCTTGACAATCAAACCTAACAGAACATTCTGCTGACTTCACAGAAAGGAAAGCAGAAAATGCCACTATACTACTTCCATCAAAACTTGATACAGTGTATCACTAGACTTTGAGACAAAACAGAGAGTTGCTATCTACGTCAGTATTCTACAGTGACATGTCATTTTCTCCTGCGATAATTGCTACTGTCTTATTTACTCCAAGGCCTTCCAGTTAGGTTTTGGGTTGTGGTAGGGCTTTATGTTTAGTTTGATTTGAGGATTAGGGTTAGGGTTATGTTTGTGGGTAGAATTTATGTTTGGCTTAGCGTGCAGATATTTCATGGGAGCAACTGCCACAGGTGCAAATGTCATGGAACATAATCTACTCATGTTAACCTTCAACTTAGTAACATGTAAATAGTCAACGCTTTATGAAAACAAAAGAATTTGTTACATGAATACACATATTTCTGGATGCAATAACAGAAAACAGAATCAAGGGAAAGTATATATCACTAGCCTGCAATGAAAAAAAGAAAAGGTATTGAGACAAAGGAAACATTGATATATTCTTTACATAGATATGTACGTAAACTAATTTTGCAAACTATTTGTATTCCTTTGGGGCAAAGGTATAAATATTACATATAGTTTAAGGATGATTCTTCCTATTTTTCAGATCCATTTGAAATACTGTATACAGCACTAGAAACATGCTAGGAACATGCATCTTTTAAACAAAATACATTTTACTTGCCTATCTCAGAGTGAGACATTATTTGTTTGCATGCTTGTATAATTCGAGCTGAGTACATTCGCATATCATGTACATATAAGATTATTTTTTAAAGCCACTTTACTACTAGTAAAAGGGTAACATTCAGATTTCAGGAATGTGCAAATATCATCAACACTAGAAACATAAAAATTAAATCACATTCCTAGTTGATTCACTTGTCAATACCTTGCCAAGCAATAACATTACAAGGAATTACCAAATCAAAGTAATACAGCAGTAGCAATGCAATACAAAGTTATCATGATGTTGTAAACCCAAAGTGTAGAAGAAATATAACTTTAAGTTGAAAACTAACATTGAATAGTAAAGTTTCACTATTTACATTTAAATTACATGACAAATATGTTCCTTAGAAAAGCAAACAATTATTCTCAATTTGAAAAACTGAGATAGATTTGAAATCTGGGATATACAAGAGCATCAATGACAGTACCATGGACAGTTCATGGAATGTGGAAATGGTCGTATGAACACGTGTGGTAAGCCACAAAGATACAACACTGCTTGGCTTTATCATTATTTTATCATCCATAGCCCAACACAGTACATTGTATACAACCTTAAAAGGAAAATTTATCAATGACTTCAATGTATGTATTCATATGTCTGAGTTATTCAATTTTGTAAAGATTTTTTTTAAAGAACAAAATTGAAGTGATCTAGCTAAATCAGAGAAGCAGTACAAAAACAGAAAAGAAATGAAAATTCTTTTCATTGTCAACTTGTGATTTATCAAGATAAAAACAAAACAAAAAAAAAGCCTCAGAAGGAATTGAAATAATAATCAAAAGATATTTCCAGTTCTTGCATGTCAGTTGATATAGCTGAAGTAAAAACTGACTTATTAAATATGGAAGAGCAAACAAACAGTAAAATGAACAAAAACAAAATAACAATAAAACTACAGACCTGAGAACATAGCAACAAAACACACAGTTGGAAAACTGTGCCATTACACATTTACGATAGTCATATCAACATATCAGATGGTAAATTTGTTTTTAAAAAAATATGTATGTTTCCAGATTTGCAAATAATACAGATATTATTTTTCACTTCCCTATGACATAACAGCTGCCTTGAAACTGCAGAAAATTAATTTTGTGACTAAAGCTGGCAGTTAATCTCTATATTTGTGGGCATTTTTGCTCATCTGCAACCATAATGGAATTTTGAAAGTATGGCCCAACCTCTCGGCAAAAATTATTTATTTGACTACTTTGGATGGTTCTAAAATGCTGACCATGCAAGAAAACTGTAAACAAGGACATAAACAAAGCATTGTACACAGACTGTGTCATACCAAAAATACCCAATATATATCCCCCTCCCCTTCCCCCCCCCCCCCACAAAAAAAAAAAGAAATGAAAGAGAGGAAAAGAATCATAACCTAGGTGGCTGCTAGCAGCATAACGGACAAGTGAAGACGTATAAACTCAACAAGGGAAAAAAGATGGTGACAATGAAACTGGGTGATGATGATGATGATGATGATGACTACGATTTATGATGCAGACAACCAAGGCAGAGGTGGAATTACACACAGATTGGTTTACAGGGGCCATTAACTCAGCTTGCCCAGCTCTGCCTTCTTGAACACTTCAGCCGCCGTGAATATGAATGAATCAATAATGCCTGCTACTGTAAATGTTCCTCCTACGATGGCACATATCTGCAAAGAAAAAGAAAAAGAAAACAAACATACACACAAACAGAATAATTCATTGATCTTAGAGAAAATTCACTGGATTTATCAAATGAAACTCGGTTGGTATATTGATGGTGTGAGCTGTGTAATCTGTGACCACTTATAAACATAAGCACACTTATTCCCTGACTTCCTTCAGAACAAATTTTGTGACAAGCAGCCCTGATCATTTAGCGGGAGAATTTTAATACATGTAGTAAGCTTAGGATGGCTGAACATCATGCTAATATTGGGCTTAATGAATGATCAGAGAATGTAGTACATAAAAACATGTTATCATGTGTGGACAATAGATGGCAGTATACTCATTTGATTTTGTCTAGCCATGAGATTCAGAACTGAGGCAAAGAATTGCTTGTACATGACTAGACACGTACAGACATCATCTTGCAATAAAGCCATCTCTATCACGAGAAGCTCACAAGTACACACACATGCATACACACACACACATACACACAAGCAAGCAAACAAACATAAAATAGGAAAGGATGTGTAACAGGTTTTCTATATGCAAATAAGATTTGGATATGATAATTGCTTGAGGGCTAACATTTTGACGATTCAATTTTCCATGAACACAAGTAATCACACTAGTCCCACATATCTACATACCTCTAAGTATTCTGTAGTGAACACAGGGGTTCTGGCATACATTTAAATTTATCTCCATTTTTGTGGATTTGCTTCAACTGTTATATTTCTCTTTTAAATTGTTCAAATGATCAAAACTATGCATGAGATTTGAATACTGTAAAAGTGGTTTCTTTCGCGGTGGTTTTATTTTCGCGCTTTTCGCGCTTTGAGGTTGAACCCCGAAATTAACATCACGCGAAAATGTTTTTGAACTCGTCGCTTGTACAACGCTATCATTACCGACCGCAAATTTAAACACATGCGAAAAAGTCCCCACCGATGAAAACCGCGAAAGTTTCTGTACGCGAAAGAAACAACTTATACAGTAACCAACAATTCTGACCACTATCATGCAGCCAGCTTTCTCGTGGAGTAGATTTATCAATGCCACAACTTAATCAGGGGTTTCATGACCACGATAAAAACAGCGACATCCTTGGTCATTTGGTCTTTTGCCAAGAAGAGCAAAAGACAGAAGGACATTTTCATTTCTTTTTTTTTTACTCACAGTTGTAATAAACGTGTAGAAAGGAGCTCTCTTCTCGTGGTACTTGACGGTGATGGGAGTGATGTCATATCGGAACCAAATAGCCGGGAGGACTCGTCGGCCGTGGCCATATGAGGTGTACTCCTGCCAAGGAAAGAGGGCGCTAAAATTCATCTCTAGAAGGCAGCAGGGTTCGGAACGATTACTGTCCCTCCGTGAGCTATTTCTCCTTAGTCTTTAGACTTCACAAAGTCAATTGCACATTAAAAGGTTTTAAAATATCTACATTCTGCAAGTGTCCTGAGGGAGCTAGCACAATATCTCCTTTTGTCTCTTTTACCTTTATGCTGATAAATAATTCATATTCATGCACACATGATAAACATACTCTCACAAGTGATAAACATACTGTAAAACGAGAAATGTTCGCGTGCATTTTAATGTAGCGAATTTCACGAGTGCGAAGATTCGCGAAATTAAAATGCACGCGAAAGTTCTTGTCTACACTATATGCACTGAATACCAGCTCCAGTTCGCGAAAATTTCATGCCGCAAAAAAGGCCGTCGGCTCCAATTCACGAAAAATTCATGCCGGGAATATATCATGTTTTACAGTACTTTCAACTGTGGCATGATAATTCCGGCAATAATACTGTCATGCTATTTTCTTTTTCTCATTATTTGAAAGTGTTTAAAATCTACAAAGTTGGTTGGAAAATTTTAGCTCTATAACAATCTCAAAGGGAGTATTGCCCCTTGACAACACCACGAGCAATTCCCCCCCCCCCCCCCCCGACTCCACTTGAAAATGTTCCATAGCCCCTGCACTATATGGGGTTACTGATGGAAATACTCACTTTATACGCATATGTGTACTGGTATGAGACATTTTTGGCTCCCCACAGATCTTCATACACTGTTGGGACAATCTTCATGTAATAATCATGAGAAGCTTCGGCTGCGGAAAAATGAACACACATGGAAACAAATAAACAGTAAATCAATGTGCAACATCCATATCATTACTTTCTATGCTCCACAATGTGTATGTGTGTGGGTGTGAGAGAGAGAAGAAGTCTGTAAAATAAAGATGCACTTCAAAAACTACCCTATTTAGCCTTTATTCAGATTAATTTCAAAGTAATATCCCCAATTTAAATCTATAACAGCTTTTCAATGGAGAAAGAGAGGATGAGCAAGAGGGAGAGAGATACGGCACAATCCTATACTTTTCTTATTACATAAATGCTCAACAGATACTGTTAAATGCGTTTGCAGTACAGTATGTCCCCCAAAAAATTACAATCAAATTTTCGCATTGATAACATCCAATATGATTAAACTGTCTAAATGCTACTTCAGGGTCTTAAAATATAACATCTTAGCTCTATTTTGCAGAAAACCCCATTCAATTTGGTTAGGCGGTCACAGAGAAATGTGGAATGTTGTAAAGCATGTCATGAGTCTGATTCTTCCAAGTTTAGCACTTCGATGCTTTTGTGTGTAAATACAATAGACAGAACTTGGAGGGAAGAGATACTTGACATCCTTTACAAAATTCCTCATTTCTCTTTGACCACTGAAGCAAATCGAATGGGGTTTTCTGTAAGATGTGGGACATGAGTTATAGTTTCATACCCTGAATTTGTATTTGGATTGATTCACTACTTTTAAAGATATCATTGCAGAGGGTTCCATTGAAATTTTTTTTGGAGACATACAGTACAGTTCTCAATGTCTGCCTGTGCAGCATGCAGCTAATACAGGGATCATCATCCACTGCATGCATTGGATCTCGGGGTGTCTTTGTCACCAAGAAGTATACATGAAGGTGAATCTCATGAAATATAACCTCACCCAGCAAAAAAAGTTTGATCAAACTACTGTAGTGTCATCTGACAGCACACACTAAGGCAAAAAGGGCTCCTTTAATCTATAATGGATGAAAATTCTGCTTTTATAATTGTAATTGGTCACATCTCTTTGCAGTATCTAACAGAGAAAATGTAACCAAGTAACTTGCGCATTGCAAAATGAATGATAAAAATGAAAACTTTGCATCCTGACTTCAAACTTGAAAAACTAAATTGGTGCATAAATGTGCATATAAAGCCTGCCACAAGAAAATGCTACATCAACTAAATGTCTCTTTTTCTTTTTGGTTTTGGTGGCTTATTTTCACAAATATCATAATCTCATGATGTCTATCAAGGACACTTTAAATTGACTGAAACAGATCTGGTTCCTTCTCAAATTCAGGGTCTTTAGACCCAGATATGTAAATACATCTGGAAGTTGGTATATGTGTGTGACTTACGTTTACTTGTGGTCCTGTCTCTTCCTGCTAGTGGATTAAAAGCGGCACCCAAACTTTTATTCTGCAAAGGTGGGAGCAAAAAGAGTGAAACACGGTACCAACACATTACTTCAAAAGCAATGAATGATAGTAGATGCAGAGAATAAATGTTATCTTTTTGTACACTAAAAGCATTACAATGTAGATTAAAATATGTAAGAAGTCTTGGGTAGAAGAAATAAATAAACTGACCAGAAACGACAAAATTAGGAGAATTTCACTCTTCATTTGAAGGAATTTATCTGGCTGATGCTATGAAAGACTACTATACATTTGCTGAAAACATTCAATGATCACCTTAACTATCACCTACTGAAACCATTTACTCGTTGAGGAAGGGCTGATTTTGCTACAACACGCATTTCCCATAGACACTTGCCCAAGTATACTCAGGACTTGCCTTTAACACGTTAAGGATGATTTTTTTTTTAAATTGATGAAAATATTGAAATTGATTAATTTACCTTTAAGTCATCTCCAAAAGATACTTCATGGATTACATGTGTAAAGTCAGGCTGTGTTGGTTGATTCATTCCCACTGCATGTGTTGATACATGAAAATTTCCAGGCACCTATTCCACAGAAGACAAACAAGAAACAAACAAGAAATGTACAAATCAACTTACAGGCATTTTTTTTTCTATTCTTCACACAAATCATTATAGAAACTGCACAAAAAAAGTAACTACATATCTATGACCTATACATAAGAACATAAAATGATAGTAAAAGATACACAAGGAAAATTCATACACTTGTAAAGTGTACAAAGACAAAACAAAAGACAACAACAAACACTACACATTAGGTGCATTTGACATTGTAACATTACAGAAAATTTCTTTTATCATTTGGTTTCATTCAACTTTTTGAATGATATAAAGAAGTGAATTGAATACGAAACCAACAGAAACAGACACTGCAATGGTGTGATGCTGCTCAAGTCCAGTTAAGTGTCTTATATGCCACTTTTGATGGAGAATTCACTGACCTTTTGGTTTCAGCCACGATAAATCACTGTTTAAGAGGTTCTAAAGTGATAGATGATAAGATGGTGGCACATATCAAAATCAACGAGCAGATCATTTTAACCCGTTGAGGACGGACTGATTTTGTTATAACACGCATTTCCCATAGACCCTTGACCGAGCATACTCAGGACTCGTCCTCAACGGGTTAAGGACCACACTCATCAAAGAAAACTCTGCTTGGTGCATTGCAAACCATAGTGGAGTTGGTATCAGTTGTTAATCTATGCATTTGTACACAACAGTTGGGAGGGGGCACATACATCACCCAAGGATGTATAATTCACCTTTGACCCTTAAATCACGAATGAATTTTCCCCCTATTCCAATCTAGCCTGTGCTCTCTGCAGTCACAAAGTACATTTGTGGTGCCCTTTTGGTGACACACTACCAATGATGGACATCGCTGAGTATTCACTGATGGACACAAGGATAGGATTTAGGCTAAACCGATATACTGCTGCCTCATTCTCATTCTCATGCTATCAAAAAGAGCATCTTGAGAGACATGAAGAAGGGGGGAGAGGGGTGTGGAGGAGCAAGCTGTAAATTCATTTCTAACTTCAACACTTCCACTAAATCCCCACCAAAACAAATAGACAAAACAAACAATAAGTACTCACTTTATTGATAGTGAATTCACTGTAGAATCGACAACCTTTCTTGTCATTGACTGGTTCTTTGTTGGTGTTGTCCACGTAACCCACTTCATGCCTCCCCATATCATCTTGTATATCTAACCCAACAACTGGAGACATCATTCATAATGCAAAGAGAAAAGAAGATGTAGATCATAACAACAAATCAAAGCCAGAGTGAGTTTTGGGATATGAACAACATGAATATCTTTAAGAAAAAATGAAAAAAGAAAAAAAAAAGGACAAATACTATTAAGATATCAGAGTAGAGCTCAAATGGATGGTATAGTTTTGGTTGAGATGGGCTGCATGTTTCCAATTTTTGTGATATGATGAGAAGCCTCTTATGAAGTATCAAAGAGCACAACATTCTAGGGGGAATTCAAAGTTCATTTGATGAAATTGGTTTTGAAACAGCCGAGATATCAAAAAATAAAGAGGCCCTAATAAGAGGTGGGACCCACCTTTCATTAAAACTGCTATGTTTTACTTTGTTTTTTGATACAGTTGTATCTCAGCCATTTCAAAACTGATTTTCATCAAATAAACTTTGAATTCTCTCTAGAATTTGTATGCTCTTTAATATTCCATAAGTGTTTTCCTATGCCACTGATATTCAAGCTGGCAATGCAAAATGCACGGCACATTTAGAATATCTAAGTGTGGAAAACCATCGTTAGGTGCCTCTCCATTTGCCATACTGTAAATCAGTTGAACTGGGAACATTTATATAGTGTTGCAGAGTGAGAGTAAAACACTGTAGCCTTGTCCCAAAGGATTCACCATGGGACTTCATGGACAGCAAGCTAGTCTGTTAACAACTCTGACTAACAACAATTGTAATCACTTTCATTATTTGACCATAATGCCACATTTCCTTCTACCCTGCATCTCTTTCTCACTCTATATTGGTTGAATTTTATGTTTTTATTTTCATTCTCAGTCCTAAAAGAATGAGTGCATACATTCAGCTACAAAATATAGGTGCAGTACCAATCCCCCTTTCTAATAAATTATAAATGTTGAATATTTCAGGGTGTTGACATTTGTGCAAATTTTTTATGTTACTGAACTAGCACAAAAATAACACACGACTACTTCTTTTGAGATAGTGAAACATGTTAAGAAATAATTTTGCTTGAAAAAATTGCGGACAAGTTCACTTAAACTGGTCTAGAGTAGATGAAATTGCAATTAATTGTTTGAAAATTTCCACTCATACAATAGTGGATAGAGCCTTCAGCTACTGCTATGAGCTCCATAAACCAGACACTGTCAGGTTGGGTCTTGCATCAATGGCAAAAACAAGTTTCAACAAGATGCTTTGCTTCCGTGTGATCTAAAATGTGACCACATAATTATCACATCAGTTGACAATATGTGTGCCAGTGTTTTGACAGAATAGTGCGTAAATTGGAGACCACACCACAATGCAGACATATGCAACTATGGGCTATACAAATTGAATACAAAGAGTAGGTGGGCTACAGAGGCCATCTATCACCAAACTTACCATGACAACTGAGCCTGGGCAGTGTGAGGTTGACCCGTACGGAGAGTCGCTCCACTTCGCCTGGGTTGTCCACGTATAGCTCACTGACCCTGTTGTACATACCATGTGATAAAATCAATTTGTTGGCTTTGGTCAATACTCAGAAAGGATGATAGCACATGTTATTGGTTGGGTGGGGGGGGGGGGGGGAGGGGGGGGGGAGGGGGAGTAACAACCACATCAAAGTTCAATTGAGTCAGCAACAACTTTACCCCGCATTCACATTAGTCCCCGCGATGTGGGGGGGAAGTCCCACGCAGAGGGACTTTCTCCTCAAAAACCACAATCTGATGTGAACGCTCGCTGGGACTTGTCCCCTCTTCCCCTCAAAGCAAGTGGGTACTGGGACAAGATTTGGAGGGGAGAGTGACCTTGGGGCGCAATTGATAGTGACCTTGGGGCGCAATTTATAGCGTCCAGCTGTGGTCATCAATTGTGCGCATGCACGATGCCTGGTTTTAAGTGGCAGCGCTTGCTCCAAGCCCCAAATGCCCCCACAGCTCGGGGACAGATTAGATAGCAGTGTGGACGGTCAGTCGTAAAAAAAGATAAGATCTCTTGTGGCTGTCCCCCGTGTCGTGGGGACCAATGTGAATACAAGGACAGATATACTGCCAGAGCTGCTACCTCACTGTTATTTACATTACTATCACTACTGCCACAACAAAGGAGCTGAAGAGAGGGTGAAGAAAATTATGATGAAAGTGAAAAAACAGTTGCAGTAGAAATAGCATTAGTAGTAATAGTGGTAGTAATATTTTGCAAAGTAAGAGTAGGAAAAGTAGGAATATCAGCAGTTATGAGGAATATCAGCAGTTATAAGGTTGTACAAGAGGAATAATATGGAAAGGAGAAGATAACATCATAACCACAGGCACATTGACATACTAGATATAATTCATTCATTCATTTTTTGTTTCATTTCATGCAGAAACATATAAATATTTTACAGAAATTGAATGCATAAATTACATCACAATGTATAACAAAATAATATGTACAAGTTTGCAGAACATTAAGTATACAGAAATGCTGGAAATAGGGAGGTATGCTAAGAAGCAATGCTTGAAGGGTGCATTCCCCCCCCCCCCCTCACACACGTAATACGACAAATCACATGGTAGATATACTGCTATACATAAAAAGTGGAATTACGAAACAAACTAAGACGTGGAAACTTAACTAACCCGAAACAAGCACCATGGACAAATCCCTACACTAAGTCGCTGTCATGCAGTCAGAGAGAATGAAGAGAGAAAGAGAGTGAGAAAAACTAATTATGTGGTGTGAAGATCCAAAGATAGAGGACTATAACAAGACGAGAATTACTGTATATGGCAAATATTTCATGAGGTTTTTATTTTCGCGAATTTCGCGAGTCAGGTGCTTTTCGTGAAATTAAAGACACGCAAAAATATTGACTCTGATCCCGATGTGAATGTGGGGTACATGTGTACACTTCTCTGTTCAGTACAGGACTCCACCATCGCGAATTAAACCATCCGCGAAATCGTCGAAAATTTAGACTCGCGAAATACAATACTGTACAAGTTGAAATTTTCGCGAATTGCTACTTGGAGGACATTTTTGCGTGTTGTTAATTTCGTGGTTGCGAGGGTCTAACTGAACTTAGTTATTCGCGCGTTGTTATTTTCCCGTGTTGTTATTTTCGCGGTTCAAAGGCGATTCGCGAAATTCACGAAAATAAAACCACCGCGAAAATTTCAGCTCGAACAGTATATGGCGTATACAGTAATAGATGGTAGGAGCCGCTCAGCAACAATTGCTTGATTTCAAGATTTTTCTTCTTTCTTTTTGTCACAAACTTAAAACTTGTTTACTGAGGTCATAATACATTCAAAAGGAGGCATAGGTCTTCTTTTCTCAGAGTTAAATGTTTTCACTCTACTATTTACCATTAGCTGATGGAGAAACAACAAAACTTACACATCTGGCCTTATGAAGGAGGTGAATTCTGACAGTAACAGGAATGTGATGAAAAGGCCACTCAGTATTGACACTGAAAAAAAGAAGACAGCGAGACAACAGCATTGTTAACAGTAACTGAAATGTTTTAGAACTGAGGAAGACCAGTACTAAAGGTCGAGTATGAATATATAGTTGTTTGTTTTATTAACGAGACATCAGCGATGGAATCATGTGTTTTGTGTATATTTGCTTGTGTATTATCATGTAAAAGTTTAAACATGTACATAGATTTTGTGTAGTGTCTGTAGGGGGGGGGGGGGGATAGAGAATGTGATATGTAGCCTGTAAGCTCAAGTTTTTTTTGTTTTTTTTTCCTTCTTCTTCTTCTTCTTCTTCTTCTTCCTCACCTTCTTCCTCTTCTTCTTCCTCTCCGTCCTTTTCTTCAGTATGATTTTGTGTATTATGACGTTTTTGTATTACGTGATGTAACTGTTGTTTTTTTTTTTTTATCAACATGCACGGACTTGTTGAAAAACAGCCTGTGGCTGAAATAAGTGGCTGTGTGGAAATAAAATAAATGAATGAATGAATAGAAGACAGCTCAGTATTTTCATTCCCTCCATAGTTATTAGCACTCAAAGGTACGGAATCATTCTTAGAATCATTGTTTTGTACTAAGCTATTTCCAAGTCCATACTGTCATAGCAAGTGCTTTGCTTTTTCCTGTCAATGCCTAAACAATGCTGACTTGCAAGCCTTGGACCATCTATGTAAGAGATCGAGGTATGACACTGCTACCTTCAGTACCTTCTTGCTATACAGTTCTAACTATCAGAATTTGCTGATCCAGTCACAACTTCAAAACATGCATTTTTTAAAAGCAAAATTGACATTTCTTTTTAACAAAGTACTTTCAACATACATTCCCCTATAAAAAATATCATAAATCTTACCAAGCGCTCCTGCATAAGTTGGCTGTGTCAGATCCTTGGGGATCTTGCGATACACATCCAGTCTGCAAAAAAAAATGTACAAATTGTATATCAAAATGGAAACGAACTTGTCTTGATAGCACTGGGCTTGAGTGGCAGTATCAGAATAAGTCATGAATTTATGTCCGTAGCAGCCTGATGTCATTAAGTCAATCACTCAAGTTTGAAAATTTTACTCATTTGCATGATAAAAGAGAAAATGTACAGCAAGGTTCAATATCACAACTCATCCTCTCTATCGTTTGGAAACTTAATTCATTTGCATTATTGGCAGAAAATGATATAAATATTAGGTTTGTCTAATTGTAATTAATTTATCAAAGCCAACTTGAACATACAATCAACAAAATTTTAATATAAAGTTGTTCAAGGTAAGAACTAGCAGATTCAACATTACATCTGTGTAGGGTATGCATTGTTCTAGGCATTCTTCCCTCCCCTTTCCCAACCCCCTCCGTCACAACACGAAAACAAACAAAACATGAGTAAAGGGCAGATATTGGTTGGTCTGTTCACAGAGTAAACAGCCAAGCTCCAGTCAATATCGGAATTTCATGACAAAAGCCAGTAAAACTTTCTAATCTCTGACATACTGTGCAAACACATCAAACACCAGAGCAATAATCCAGTCTAGATACTTGAGCGGTCTTCACAGTGTTTAAACAGCAATTTTCCTTCCCAGCCATCGAGATCTGAACAAACATGAGGCCTTTTGCCCTTTCCTGAATCAAATAAATGACTATGAGGGGGCATTTTAATCAACACCCAGTGAAAATGTTGTGATAATGCATTGGAACTACCCAATGTAAAGTCTGAATGTGCTGAATGAGAAGGAAAAGACTCATGCAACAGCTGTAGGTCTTGCATCTACAAGTGATACAGAAACCAGATTACAAATGCCACGTCCCACACATTTTCACACTTATTTCACACACATTTTTGCCTCTAATTTCAGACATTGCACACCTCAAACAAACCAGCAAAATAAATCAGATGTTTCTATTCTACATAATTATCATAATCACTCCATAAGATGTCTGTTTGTGCAGGTTCATCCATCTCTATTATGATACAAGTGGCTGTTGGTTTGTCATTTCACTATCAGCAAAATCAATGAATAATGGAAATTCTTTGGCAAAAATGACTGCAGTGTGCAGTATAAGGCATGGTTAACTGTTTCTATCTCACCCCCATTGATATGGAACAAATTTCCATTTCTCATTTGATGAGCTTAACAAAACCCACAGCAACCAAACGGTGTACTGATAACATATGCATGATCGATAGCCAGTTGGTTGCATTAGAATGATTAACTTCATTGTTTATTAATCTCAGGGGGAAACTTGTATAAAAGACAAGAGACCCGCGGGTCTAGCGCTCACCTGAGTATCGCAAGTTCACCTTTCACGCAGTCACTAATCTAAATTATTCACAGCTCTACCCAAAATTTGACGAGGCATTCTCAAGTGGAAGATGAAAATGTACAATAAGGGTCCAATTTTTTCAAGATTCCTTAATTTGGGGGAATTGGGGCCCCCTGGGGCCCTCTGGGTGGGGCATGGTGCCCAGTTTGATAAATTGAGATCCTGACCACCTAGGGATGCTACCTGCCAAGTTTGACAAAAATCCATCATGAGGTTTTCAGGAAGAAGATGAAAATGTACAATTCAGGCCCCCATTTGGACCCTTCCAACCACCCCCCCTCCCCCCTACCCCCAAGAGGGGCACCCCTGGATCTCCTATGAACAAACTTGAAACTACAGTCATTAATGTACTCACTCATAGTATTATCTCAGCTCTATAACTTCTGATTCTAGAGAAGATTTTTAAAGATTCCTTCATTTGGGGGGTTTGGGCCCCCTGGGGGCCCCCTGGGCGGGGCATGGTGCCCATTTTAACAAATTGAGATCCTAACCCCCTAGGAATGCTACCTGCCAAGTTTGGTGAAAATGGGTCATGGGGTTCTCAAGAAGAAGATAAAAATGTACAATTTAGGCCCCATTAGGACCCCTCCTCACCCCACCCCCCCCCCCCCCCCCCCCCCCCGGGTCCCAAGGGGGGCACCCCTGATTCTGCCATGAACAAACTTGAAACTACAGTCATCAATGTGCTAACTCATAGTATTAACCTAGCTCTATCACTTCTGGTTCTAGAGAAGAAGGTTTTTGCGGATTCCTTAATTTTGGGGGGTTTGGGCCCCCTGGGGGCCCCCTGGGTGGGTCATGGTGCCCATTTTAACAAATGGAGTTCCTAACCCCCTAGGGATGCTACCTGCCAAGTTTGGTGAAAATGGGTCATGGAGTTCTCAAGAAGAAGATGAAAATGTACAATTTAGGCCCCATTAGAACCCTTCCCCACCCCCCTCCCCTGGGTCCCAAGGGGGGCACCCCTGATTCTGCCATGAACAAACTTGAAACTACAGTCATCAATGTACTAACTCATAGTATTAACTTCGCTCTATCACTTCTGGTTCTAGAGAAGAAGATTTTTACAGATTCCTTAATTTTGGGGGGTTTGGGCCCCCTGGGGGCCCCCTGGGTGGGGCATGGTGCCCATTTTAACAAATTGAGTTCCTAACCCCCTAGGGATGCTACCTGCCAAGTTTGATGAAAATCGGTCATGGGGTTTTCAAGAAGAAGATGAAAATGTAAAAAGTTTACGCACGACGCACGACGGACGACGGACGACGGACGACGCACGACGCACGACGCACGACGCACGACGGACGCCGGACGAAGGGCGATCGCAATAGCTCACTTGAGCCTTTGGCTCAGGTGAGCTAAAAAGTCTATAGTCTGGCATGTATCATACTCAATGCACCATCCAATCTAACTGTTGTAATGCTAAGCATATCATGTTCATATCCTTTTTTGGATAAAAGAAAACAGTGTTCACTTATATCAACAGCACAGCTATCTATGTCAGTACAGTAGTAATGGTATCCTCCCTACATAATGCACAGATTGAAATTAATATCATGTCCACAAAAACGTTAACTCTACCCTTTTGCTCACGAGAGCTCATACATAGAGCAGCTGTTTACATAAATTGTCTGGCCAAAAGAGCATCTGGCTTGGTTTGCAGGGAACGTGTGAGAACATGTAATTGATTTCAAAGCCTCTTCCTCTCAAATTGGTAGTCACACTACACTGTCATAACAGGCTTGTACACTTGGCAGTCAACCCAATGTCTGCACAACGTAAAACTCAGATTGATTGCGAATCAATTCCCTGATAGTTACTATACATGTACCTTGATGATGATATTGATGACGATGATGACGACGATGACGATGATGATAATAATAATAATAGTAATATTAATAATACTAATAATACTAATAATACTAATAATAATAATAATGATAATAATAATAATAATAATAATAATAATAATAATAATAATAATGATAATAATAGTAATAATAATAATAATAATAATAATAATAATAATAATAATAATAATAATAATAATAATACCGGTAATAGCAATAACTATCCAAACAATACAAATAATCCTAATCATCATCATCAACACCAGCATCATTACGACACAAGCAATAGGAGCATCAACAACAAGACTTATAAATAATGCTAAAAGTCCTTCTCACATCCTGTGGATGTATGTTCTTCAGCACAATAACAAAGTGGTTCAAGCTCTTACTGGCACTGTAAACAGTAAAAATAGTTTCGACCGACTTTCTCTTACACAGTTTAACTTTGATCTCTACACTGTAGTTACTGGGTGTATGGCAAGCCATGACATACCCTCCTCTCATGAAGTTTCTTGTCTAGTTTTGTCCCTAGATTAGTTTTACTAGGCATGAGCTGATATCATCATCTCAATAGGTATACTTGTTTGTCAGTTTTGTCCTTACAGATTTTCTGAATTCTTTGGACACAGAATTATTATGCCCTTTGACAGAATATCCAGCTTAAAGACCCTACAGCATAGGGAATAATGGAGTGGGAAGGTGGGCCTGGTTCGGGTATAAATATTCGAGAATCTCTGTAACAAATTGTGTACGGTACATTTAGCTTTGTCTCTAAGTGGCTGGGCGTTGTGGCGTGCACTTGTCATCCAGCTACTTTGGAGGCAAGGGCGGGGTTGTGGCTCAGTCGGTAGCGTGTCTATCTTCATATGCAAGTATCAGGTTCGATTCCCAAGTCTCACTGAGCAATGTTATTCCCGAGTTATTCCTTCCCATCTAGTGAGAGGCAAAACACTCTGTCCATTGAATAGGACAATAAATGCAGGTCCAGTAGAGTGTGTGTTAGCCACAACAAACGAACGTAAAAGATCCCACTTCATTCATTCATCCCAAAGAGCAGGGTGCTAACTGCTAACCCAGTGAAGTGAATCCCCTACCCACCCACACAAGAAAACAATTACCCAAGAAAACAGGCGAATGATGCCGACCCCTCGTGGTTCGCCCCAAGCGACTAGAAATACGGTAGTCAGCAAACAGTATCAACCAGGCACACCGTGCCATACGCTTGAATGAAGGAACTGATCTTTATGTAAGTACAAATATAAGTTTGCACACAGCTGAAGAATCAAGAATGCACAAATTTGCTGACACGTGGCTGACAGGCGCTATTCATGGGTTTGAACATACCCTGGTGGGCAGCGAACGTAGACCGATTCAATTGGACCTCCCATTGATCTGAACAAGGAGGTTCAGGAGATGAAGTTACGACAGTCTTATTCTCTTTGATCCCAAGTTTGATGCTGCCATTCAAAAATAAAGTGTAGCCTATGTGCCAAACAGGAGCTGCCCACCATTTACAGGGAAGACAATTGATTCATGCGTCACTGCATAATGACCAGCCATGCTCTAGGGAAGATATGTCTTTTAAGTGGTAGTTACTTTTCGCCATCCCTTCTTACAAAAGATGAGCAGTACGTTATGTACTGGTACAGCCACAGGGACGAGTGAATAAGAATTATGCAAAGATTGATTGAAAAAAAAAAATCAAAATTACTTAACTTTACATTTCTTAACACAAATCTGAGACATAAATGAAACTACAAATTTGTCGCTATGGCAACTGGTATGTCTCTGTCATATTGCAAGGTTCTCTGAACAGGTCTATACCAGTATTACGACTTGACAATGTGAGACAACAGTTTCACATGAGAGGTAAAAAAATAAATGACATGTTTGAAAGTTTTGGCACAACCACAAATGTGTTGAGTGCTTACATTCCTTGAACCACATTTCATTTGGATGGCTAAATGAGAAGAGAGCAAGTATTGGCAATGAGCATTTTCACTTCATAATCCTTGCCCTTTGACCCCATAGCCCACAACTTTCTTCAAACAATCACTAAATTTCTGGCGACATCCATCATGACAGTACTTTGAGCAATTTTTACATGGAAAATAATACATTCTAACATTTTCACTTGATCTTTGACCCCATGGCCAAAATCCCTCCCTAACTACAGAATTAGTAGTGTGCACTGTAATGCTTATAAATATTTAAGTGGGCATTTCCGCGAGTTGTGCGACATGACCACCAAAATTTTACCCGCATATTTCAGGACAACTGATAATCTTACTTTGTTAGCCATAGTTTGAAGTGTGTGAAACCAACTTTACCTTTAAGAAAAGTTCCCTTTTGTGCATTTTATACCTTTTGAATCCAGAAAGCATTTTTTGACCTAAGAATCCCTAAAAATGCATTTTTGTTGCTCTTTGTGATTATTTTTTATATTTGAGGCTCAAATCAAACTTTGTTTGTTTTTACAAATCAAAAATGTATTAATTTAGCAGAAAATAAAGTGGAGACCTCGATATAAGATATGTACTTCGGACACCAGCGTGCTCTTACATAGCTCGAGAAGCTGCTGTAACGTGAGTTACCGAAACATGAACTTTTTAACCTAGCAATTTTACTATGCCCAACTGAGACATGGTATTTTGGATTATCAAATAAGTATGCAGCACACATCCAAGAAATATGATGGGACTTATAGTCTTTGCTTCAAATTCTCATAACAGAGGTCTTAAAATTGTAACGTGAGTTACTATGTAACGTGAGTTACCACAATGTAACGTGAGTTACCGACATGATTTTTCTTTAATACCAAGAAATGATATGAAGGTTGTGATTGTAAGTAACCAATGAGTACATGATTACTGAACTCTTGTATTAAGATTCTATTTCCAGTAGATTGTTATTCTCTTGGTCTCTCTCTATCACCAAACCAACTGGTCTACATGTACAATGGATTAATTACACATTTCATCACATGTTAACTTCTGAAAGAAACTGTTCCATATTTACTATTTGATATTACAGTGCATATACTGATCTGTTACGAAAGTTGTTAAAAGACATTTCTTCTAAAGCTGCATGGACCTTGTTCCAGCAAATTATCAAAATTTTGTGATAACTATTAATAGCCTCCTGACTGGGATAATCACTGCATGATTACTCTTGAAAAGTTCTTGTTTTTGTAATTCAAGTGATTACTATTTGACATTTCATAGTTTATACCTACCTGTATAGACCAAAGCCATTGTTTATGAGGCTGAAACATTTACATATATGAACAGAATTTTAAGATTGGAGCTCGCTTCCTGCTGTTTTTTCTGAGATTTTTGAGAACTGAACATTGTGAATTTGACACGCTTATGTGTTTTATACTATTCTACTCTGAGGTTTTAGCTATATTGTTGCAAAATCCTACAATGAAACTTTTCCATGTTTACTATAATTTACTTTACATGCTGATCTATTACCAAAAACTTGTTGAATGTGAATCTCATTATCAGACATTTTCTTTAAGAGCTGGACAGTCATGTACCTTAAAGCAAACTATCAACTATCAACATTTTGTGATATTAATAGTTAGCCTCCTGATCACAAAATATTTACTATTCATGGTTTTCATTGGGATTTACTGCTTCAGTCTGCTTGATTACTCTAGAAAATACTGGTATATACTTTTTACATGTATGTACAATTTAAATAATGGCTACTTGACATTTCATAGACCAAAGCCATTGTTTTTTAAGGCTAAAACATTTATGAACATGTTTTATTAAACTGATTAATACTGGTAGCAGATAACTAAAATTTATCTGCAGTTTCTGTAATTCAAGTCTAATTTCTGTACCAGTTTCGTATAAGAATTTGTAAACAAATCAAACACACAAACAATTGATTATTGAGTAATTCAAACAATTATCAAATAATTGGAATATAAATTGCATTGTTTAAAAGTTAAAAGATTTATTGAAATATTTCATTTCTGAACCTTTAAACTCTCCACAGACTACATGTACAGGTCTCTAGTCTCGTGACTCAGTGTATTAAATGGAATAGTTTATGGATGACTTGTTTTATCTAGATAGCCTGAAATCCATTTAAATCTAGTGAAATAAAAAAACAATCAAATCAAATTCTCAATCAAATCCTCAATTTCTGATGCATTTAACTGGAAAAGAGTGTAATTTAATGAAATAGACTCTGTTTCATATCATTTTGTTGAATACAATTTTTGTCTCAGTACAAATGAAAGCTTGGAAAACGACTCAATTAAAAATGAAATTTATCTTCAAGTTGGTATTCTAAATGTAAAGTTTCCTGCCTTTTGATAATCTCATGGATAAAATGGGATTAATTACTGTCAGATCAATGTTCAAATCAATTGAGATTCTTTATTCATGGAGTTTGTTTGTGAAAACAAGTTGTCTTGGTAAGTTTTCTTTGGATTATTAAGACAAAAAATCGTCTTGTGATCATGCGGACAAACTGTAACGTGAGTTACCGTAACGTGAGTTACCGCTTCACATGACGATACCTGGAGAATGTAAGACAATTTGAATTTTTACCATACTCAGTGATGTATGTTGTTAGTCCATGACTTTGACACAAGAGACTTTAAAGTCTCTCTGTTTCTTGTTTGAGGAAACTTTTGAATATAAGACATGCCAAATTTTTGCATGTCCAAATTATGTAACGTGAGTTACCGACATTTGTAGTGTTTTTTCTCATAGTTCTCATAAGAGTCTGTGGATGTAATGTTTCTGTGAGGTAGGATGGAGGTGCATGATACTCATTCACATATAGTAACTCATATCACTAATTAGGTTTTAAGGATATTGATCTCAACAACCTAATTTTGAGTTCAAAATGTAACGTGAGTTACCGTGGAAATGCCCAAGTACATTAACCTATGCATTAAGCAATTTCAAAGGTGTGTAGAAAATAGTGTAATTTCTGCATTAAATAATAGACTGTTGGCATTTCAAAACCTTTGACCCATGACATTTTACCCCATGACCCAAGAGAATCACTGATGGACAGTACAATGTACATTTAAATTCAATGAAGATTCCTTGAGCTCTCTTTGACATTATGTGACTGTGCATCACAAAATGAAAGATAGGTTGCACCCAGAGGGATTTTACACGAGGACTCACAATAAAGGTGAAATTGGTCAATCTTGAGTTTTTCATATTTTCTGAAAGAGCTATCCTTCTTCTACATTATTCTTAGGTTTGGGATCATAACATGAATGGGAAAGTGTGTTTTGAGCAGTTTTTCTCCAACCCTTTTTGGGTGGAGAGTAGAATGATGAAGCTACATACTGTATGTCTTAGAGGTCCTCTTTCATTCCTTGAAATCCTTTGCATACTCTTCACTTTCAAGTCTAATAACTTTTAAAAGGATACTACTACTGCTTTAGAAGTTGGCATAAATTATGGACAGAATGTGTTAATAGACCATGCTTAATTTCAGCGTTTCTGATAATCCTTTCATTCTTGTTGTTCCAGCTGTTTACATCCTGTGTTTTGTCCCTCTAATCACACAGCTAGCATGGCTTGTAATGATTAAGTGCTTGAATAGACCCTGTACTTCAGAGCCTCTTCTCAGTTCACACTTTTCTAGAGTGTGTGCTTTCTTTCCAGTATTTAGATAGGTTAGGGAAGTCCATTTGAATTGAGCTCTTTCAGAATCTACCCTGAACATACATGTACAATCCATTTCTGGTGACTTTTTGTTGATTTTGTTATGCAGGGTCACATTATATGGAGAAACTAGAAATGTCGCTACAGCAACTGGTGTATGCCTCCGCCATAATGCATGGTTCTCCTAATAGGTCTATAGTACAATGTCTTGACAATGTGTGATGAAAGTTTCACACAATTGGCAAAATATTAAAATGACAGGTTTGCCACAAATGTGCTGAATGTTCACTATCCTAGAACTAGGTTCAATTGGATGAATGATTAAAACGTCAGAGTGCAGGTATTTGGGGGAACTGATGATTTTTACTTGACTTTTGACCCTTTTATAAGTTTATGCATTGAGTAATTTTCAAGGTATTGAGAAAAAGTATAATTTCAGTATCAAATGGTAAAATAGTATTATCTAAACCTGGCCTTTTGCCTTTGACCTCACAGTTCCAAAGAGAATCACTGTTAGGTAGAACATGCATTAAGTTTCACGATAATACCTTGAGTTACTTTAGCATTTTCACTTGACCTTTGACCTTTTGACCTTTGATCTTTTGGCAAGAAACTTCCCACAAAATATATATTGGGTTATACATGCATACATCAAGTTTTTAAAAAATCCTTCAGGCATTGCATAAAATATAAGGAAAGCAGTGATATTTTGAGGAGTTGACCTTGACCTTTGACCCCTGACCTTTGACCCATGACCCCCAACTTCCCTAGATAATCACTGCCCATCGGTACATGCATATAAACTAAGTTCCATGAAGATACTGTACCTTGACCCATTTGCGAGATATGGAGAAAAACATGAAATTTCAACCTTTTTTCACAAAATAACCTGTGACCTTTGACCTTTGACCCCATGACCCTAAAATCCAAACAAAGTATTATCCCCCCAGGATATACCCTCATACCAAGTTTGATGCAAAACCACCTCACGGTTCTTGAGATATCGACAAAAACAAAATGGGACGGACGTACAGCTGTACGTACGGACGGACGTACGGACGGACAGACGGATGGACGGACGACCCGAAAACATAATGCCTCCGGCCACTTCGTTGGCGGAGGCATAAAAAGTGAAATTTTAGCTTTTTCATTTGACCTTTGACCCAATGAGCAAAAACTTTCCCTGGAGAATTTCCAACTGGTAATATGTACAACTGTATGTACAGAGTTTTCAGAAAATCAAATCGGCAATGCAACAAAATGGGGGAACAGGTGAAATTTTAAGAATTTAACATTGTGACCTTTGACCTTTAACCTTGAGCTTGTGCATACATCATAGGTAAAACTTTGTCCATTCATATGCAAAGTTTCATTTGGATACAGCTGGTTAAGTTATGCTGTCCACAATATTGATTACAATGAAAGGACGGACAGACGGACAGACCATCCAAAAACATACCTGGCCTCTGGCGACACTTTGTGCATAAAATGTAAAAACACGAAGAAATTCACATTTTACCTCAAATTTATTGTTGAGTGACCCGCACCTCGTCATAGTTAATATTTATGCATGTTTGAATCACATTTCATGACTGAAATTCTATGAAATCCCACTCACATACACTTCATACAGGGTAAACGCTGAAATTTCCATCCAATAGAGTCTAGAACCAAGGCAAAAGTTCACTGATCGATATTGGAAATTTGTACCGGGTAGCTATCGTCCTTAAGCAAATGATGCAGAATAGTTGTGCGCTATAGGGGCCGCAACTCGTCACCCGCGCCTGCAGCTCCCATAGACAAAGCATGTAAAATAGAAGTTGTTGATTTCTCACAAGGTTTTATTGCGTGAACTGTTCGAAATGTTCAAGACAGACATTTTGATTTTTACTGTAAAATACTAAATTTGAGCCTCATTTGGCAATTTTTTTCTTTGTCATCCGCTCGGTGAGCTGGTGTAGGGCCTGTGGCGATTTGTGAGATGAATTGTGATTCTGGTGCAAGGAGTCTAGGTGCAAAAGACGTTGATTATTTCATTGCGAAAATCGGTAATTAACAAGTTACAATGCGATTTTGCACTGCGCAAAAAGACAACTTTTTTTAGATTGGTATGTTTGAAGCATATTTTCTAAAAACTGGAGCAAACAATTGACATAAGTTGGCTGAATTTGTAATTTCCAGGAGTCTGTGAATTAGTGGTGTTATTTTTAGCCGAAATTTCATCCTCTCAGTACGGAATTCAAAGCCACAAAAAAAAAAAAGCGTCCGGTGATCCGATACGATCTACTCTGTCCTACTGTTGCCGAGTTCACACCCAATTGGCATTGATAAACATAACTAGATTTTTATGGTGGCTCTAAATACTTCAACAGTACGTTAGACAGGTAGATCTATGTGTGCGCTAGATATCTATTACAGTAAGGATGCTTTTTGATCATCTTTTGAGCCTTAACCTATCGAACATATGTGTTTCTAATCACACGCCTGGTAGTGGTCGCGTCCCTCAGTTCAGCTCCTAAGCTTTGCAACATACATGAAAACGTATGGGACCGAGGACTTTTCGTGTTCTCACTCAGCAAAGAAAGACATACAAACTAAACGTTACACAAAGGACCAGAAACAACAGTCAACATGGCAAATGTGTGTTCATCAACAAATTTCACGAAACATTCCTACCTCCTCAAATCGAATACCATGTTGAGACTAATATCAAGGTCAGAGTACTCAAAAGAAGTAATGGATACTCCTTCCACGATCAGCAACTCGTTGAGTGATGCCTTTAGTGCAGATAGATAACCCGACCACTGCACTGTGATATGATGGCACACGCGCAATCTGTCCAGTGCATGCTGCGTTGCGTTGAGATCAAAGAGCATGTTCTCTGTGTTGATGATCGGGAAACCGTGCACGATTGCCGATGCGATAAGTTGAGATCGTCGGATCGCTCAATCGACACACATGGGATCGCGTATGATCGTGGGCCCGCCCACTTATCGCACATGTTAGCAGGTGATTGGCCAAAATGTGTTCCGCATCGATTGGCAAATGAAACTTACAAACTCGAGTTGTCTAGTAACTACTCGAAACTTAAACTTGTTGTACATGTACCTGCCATTCGAACAAAGTCTTATGGGGAGAGGGCCTTTTTCTTTTGCCGCACCTACTTTATGGAATTCTCTGCCAGACCCACTGAGAAGTCAGATGCCAATAGACAATTTCAAACAAAAACTCAAAACTTATCTATACAAAGTAGCATATGATTGTTAAATTTGAAATCATTAATGTAGTTATCTCAGATATACTGGCAACTCTGACCTTTTATGTAGGCCTACGTATAAGAAATAGTTATTGTAGAGTTATATAGTGTGTTTAGTAAGTTTTAATTTTGTTCTTATATTTTGTGTTATGGTATGATTTGTTTGTAAAGTGCATTGGAATTCTTTTCAAGTCTGAAATGCGCTACTTGAGTATATAAGAATTTGTTATTATTATTGTTATTAATGAAAATGATAAAATATGTTTTTAATTTATGTATCGGAATGTCAATCAAGCCGTAAACACGATGAAAAGCAAACACTAAGACAATGTCTCATGAAGTAGACGACAAAGAAAAAATGCTGCATTTTTATTTCTGAACACAAACAAACAAAATTGTAGCCCGACCAGATGCTGTGCGACTGGGCTGTGTATTAGTTAACAAAATTGTAGGAAGCCCGAAGCATGCTTTCACGATAATTGTTCAAACTATATGTACAACTTTCACCGGTTATACTGCAAAGCGGCCCTGCTAAGTCTCAGATATTCACCAGCTACAAAGCAATATAGCTTCAGAAAACTTGTCTTATATTCGTTAGATATGCAATTATATGTACGATTGTACTTTGAGTCCTTGCTTTTCCCACTCTGGCCTGTCACTATAGATTTCGCAAAGGCCAACTTTGTGATGAAAAGTAGGGCCGGCCTCTAGCTTGCTTGCCTCCCAGTCCATCTATGAAGTCTCATTTAAATAATGAAGATTTTCTTTAGTGAGTTTGACGTGACAAAAAATGATGTCAAGTATCAAAACTCAATGTGATCGTAAAATTCACTTTGTGTTTGCTCTGTGTGGTGGGCTGCTCAGGTACGATTTATACAGCAAACTGATCTGTTTGACCATCAAAAATATGATTGAAGAGTGGGATGGAGCTTGTCTTCTCTCTACTGTCCATTCTGCCAGGGTGACGGCAGCTGCTTTTGTAGAAAAGTGTATCTTGAGTTGTACGACTTATGAGACAGATGGTGTATGGATATAATTTGCTTAGAGGTCTGCAAGCACAGTCTTTTCTATTTCTGGATGGCTTTAAGTCCACCTACACATGATTACAATAATGTTTCAGAAATTTACTTAGAAAAAATGTTTGCAATCTGAAAGCCCTCAACAAGATAGTTTAAATTAGATTTGATAGATAGATAGATATAGATAGATAGATAGATAGATAGATAGATAGATAGATAGATAGATAGATAGATAGGTAGGTAGATAGATAGATAGATAGATAGATAGATAGATAGATAGATAGATAGAAAGAAAAATAAATAGATAGAGAGGGGAGAGAAAGAGGGAGAGAGAGGAGAGCAAGCAAAGACTTTAAGAACTACTGTAAAGAGATGCAGCAATTTTCCCACTTCAGTGATTTTATTGCCATCAAACTTGTGCAAACAGGGAAAGAGAACACAACAATCACATTTTGGTTCATGCTGAAATGCTGGTACTTAGGATTCACATCCAATGCCATGAATGAATTGTATGAATTATAATCAGTGCTTCATCAAGCCACATTCAAATATTTCACATCAAAGACTGTCTCACAAGATAGATACAATAAACACAGTAATTTCAGGGGTCTCAATCGGGAAAAACAGGATCGGACTAAGATGCAATTGACTTTACCAAAGCAGAGCCTTGATAGTCTCTGTAAAAAGGCTGTGGCAAAGTCATGTTTGTCTCGTTTGTTAGTTGTAATGATGCAGCCACTGTTATGTAAGTCCCCAACATGAAGATACACATCTTGATTGAGATTTTCAACTATCATTATCATATAAAGGACTCTGTGCTAAATGTCTGATCTGTCCCCTTAAAAAAATAAAAGAAGATCCCCCAAATCTTGAAAATCTATTCAATATTAACTCATTTGTCATCTATCATAATACCCATGTACACAAAATAATGCTGGTTTAAAGCATGTGCTACATGATGTAGAAATGGAAGCAATGGCTTCTACACAGTATTTTTCCTGATTTGTCCTACAAATGCATACTACATACAATGAACCCTGTGTCTAAAACACTCTATGGTTACTCTGAAACTTTCTTGTCAACAACAAATATTCTGCTGTCTCTGTCTTGGAAGATTTAAACAACATGCTTAATATGCATGTTGGACTCCCGTTACCGAAGCTCAAGAATGATAGAGCATGTCCATGAATAGCTATAGATGCACACGTGTATCATTAATACATTTTTACACCATTTCTTTTTTATATATATACAGTTTATTGTACACATAATAATATGCTATGGAAAGCGTCCATTCAGCACTTCCAAACTACACCAGCCGTTACATAATTACCATTTGATGTTGCAATCATTTAACATTCTGTAGAATCACATTTGCCACTCCACATAACAACACGTGTTGGTAAATAAGTGCTTACACATCACACATTATCACAGAAGTTAGTCTGCAATTTTATCACATTTTTAACATAATCTCCTGGTAAATGACACAGGAAATATTTTGGCACAAAAATACTGTAAACTTCTGAGGGTATCAATTTTGCACCATTTTATGGACACAGAAATATGAAGACAATATCCACCCTGTAAAGTATTCCAAGTTTACAGTAACTGGTTTTTCTCCTGTTGTGTAATAATCATCAGCTTTCAAAATTCTTATTTCAGTTTCAAAATCTAAAATACTCTTGGCATCATAATTGCTCCGCAGTATATTGATATACATTACATTCACCAGCATTGATAAATCCTTGTATTTTACACTTTATATCTCTATAAGTTCTGAGTCTAAAATTTGTGTTTAATGATCTTTTCAGATCAGACAGGAAATACCTGGTGTTATACAATACAATGTACATTCACATTACATCACAACGAGAAAAAAAAAATGGAACTAAAATAAACATCTGCTCCTAAACCTACATTGTATTTCTATTTCATACAAGAATAAAGGTGTTACAGGGAAAAAAAATGTCAAGCTTGGTTACAGGAAATTGGTTCATGTGCATCTTGATATATTGTACGTTTTGGGCAATATAATTTAGCATTCATGCTTGAAGGTAATTTGCTCTTTTCTGAATATTGATAACTTCAAGACACTGCCCAAGTGGACATCCCATGGCTAATAAATGATAATCTTTGCAGAATTTAGTTGCCCATTATGAAACCCAGCTGCATGTCCATCAAAGGACACTTCTGTTTGGTGCAAACTTTTCACTCCAGAGAAGGGTGACTACAAAGTGTAAAATTATGTCTGACCTTATTCCCTCATTTTCTATTGATTCCAAGGGTACCATCATGCATGAAGACATATGTGTGATATAACCTTTTCAAGTTTCACAATATAACTGCAAACATTATCTGCTTTTCATACATACCGATTAGAAGGGCAAGATTAGAAAGTGATACCTTTAACATACCAATGCCACCATCGTTGAAAGAGCAATCTTGATTAAATGGCCCTGATAGGGTAAAACTTCATCACATTCTTCATCACAGAAAAGCAGTTTCTTTTTTATTATCTACATGATAAGTAAATATATCAACATGAGAAGTAAAGTATTTGACAATTCAGACGCTAACATGTACATTCAATTTCAATTTCTCATTCACATAAAAATTTAAAGAAGTTTGAAGAGCTAAAAATCCTGCATGCAAAAGGTTACGCTCTTTGATTTGCAGTAAATTTGAGAACATACTAAAGCAATAGTCAACAACCTGATTTAAAATACCAACAAGTTTTAACAAGATGCACCATGTAATCTAAATGAAGCGAGTCATAAATGTGGCTATTTTCTACTCCAATATAATTGTTCACTTTGGTTTGTTGAATTTTGGAAGCTGATTCGGCTCTGTCAAAAGAAAATGCTTGGCAAAATGAGGCTTCCAGCGAGCTATTCCTGACTTTGGTATGAAATGAGGAGGTAATGATGTGAAGCATTTTTTAATTTGAATACTGACATTACAGGAACCATAGTATTACTCCTTTATTTTCAACACAGCAGAATATTTTGTATACCGCCATCACATCTTCTCTTCAAGCATTTGACAAATATCTACTAGCAGCCTGTGTGTCCACACGACCATCTTGAAATTCCCCCGTGACCCCACGAAAAGTGTGGATTCAAAAGCTTTACAAAGCCCATCTATAGAGTATGACTGCAGCATGTCTGTGAAGCTCATCAAAATGTAAAGAGCATGTCTGCACAGATCACAAGATCCACACATGTACGTTACATACATGTAAGACAAACGCCAAAATAACTTGGCGTATAATGGGTACTTATCATAGCATGATTATATAGTTATCATAATGCCCATATGAACCCTGATTCTTGCTTCTTATAAAGCAGTCAAACTTTGGTTTTAACTATATCTCCGATGGTTTATTTTCATTCATCAATCTTTTTTTTTCTGATAACATAAACTTCCATCAAACAATAATAGCTACATTTTGAACACTACCATTACACTAATAAACAAGTCACCATTTTTTCAAATAAATGAATATAGATGTCAATCAGTCACGCCACCATCTTTTCCATCAAATAGTTCAATCTATATGTAAATACCTTCAGAAATGATAATGAATAACCAGCAGGTAAACCACAGCAATGAGGGCCTTTACCTCATCAAACAACAGTAACCCAACCACAGCTGCACCCAATCTAATACTATGTGTCCCATCAATTACTATGCTCACAGAAGAAATCTTACGACATACATACTTAATGAATGATATCTCAAGTAAAATGTGCACCTAATATAGACAGTGCGGATTCGGGGGACGTTTTATTTCTAGTTCCTCACTGGCATCTCTTGATTGTCGAGAGGGACCTGCATGTCACAGAGGTAATATTTTCCCATTCAATGGCGATTTGGTAATTGAGGAATCTCGAAGTCATACTTCCTCCCAACATTGCTGGAGAAGGCGTCGTATGCACAACCCGAGCTCCTCTACAGCTTGGGGTCTTCTGCTATTGTCGTTACGGCTTCGTGGATTGCCTTGGCGACGTAGTCGCAGTTCTTCGTCGTGATGGCGCACATGTTGATGCGCCCCGTTCGCATTCCATAGATATGGTACTTCTCCTTCAAGAAATCCATTTGTTTGGCTGTGATCAGATAGAGAGTGAAAACATTATGTAAGCAAACCCTTATCATTGGCAAAACACAGGGAAGGGTTACATTTTTTCATGTAAAAGCACAAACATTGCATCTACCTGCAGTGCTACAAATATTTGAGGAAGTCCTTGGTATAGCACCTTCTTCCCACAATATGACATAACTCAGTGATACACTGACAAAATTACACAGTATGGATAGTGACTAGTAACCACAACAAAAATTTGAATGAAGTGCAGATTGCAAAAGTTATTGAGGCTAATTCTGAAACTAACATGGGTGCAATGCTCCCATATTACACCCATACAAACCTCTTTTCTGGCATATTGACCAGTGAGTCATCATTTATGCACTTGGGACTCAATTTCTGTTTGGAACTTTCCTTCAGGCACACACACACATGTACAAGTCAAGCACATATCGTCCATATGCCCAATTCTATATTGACAGTAGTAAGAGATACAAATTGCTTTGTCAGTGTGATCACCTCAAAATGCTACTTTCATCATGTACAAATAAGCTGTTGATAATAATTACAGTCTGGAATGGCAGTGGTAACTCTGTTTATCACGTCTACCGGTTGTTTGTGTAATCAACCTCTCTGGAAAATGTCTACCTGTCTGTGTAATCAACCTCTCTTGAAAATACTTTCACATTTTCAGAACCTTCCATGGCCTATTGACCCGAGTGAACATAGGTACGATAACCTGCATGCTACTTAGAATAGAGCTATTTAAGGACATAATGTGTTTGGCATAAAGCAAGTGACTGTGGTGGTGAGGATTACTTACGGCCTAAGCCGGTGTAGCTGAACATTCCAATCTGGTTGATGATGTGGGTCCAGGTGCCAGGCGTTCCAAGCTCCTTCAGTTTGGAGTACAACAGGTCTCGCATGGCCACGATGCGATTTGACATTGTCTTAATGTGACCCTCCCTGTGATCCAAAACAAAATGAAAGGGGGAGGGGGATGGGTTAGGAATACTGAAGAAGGGTGTTTTGAATGACATCACACATCTGGAGCTAGAGCATTTCAGCTGCAGTTGAATAACATAAACCTGCCATCACAAGTCTTTACCCTGTTTACTGGTCAAATGTCCTACAGCTGACTTCAAAAATCATTACTGCTTTCCATCCAAAATAGGCCCTTCATTGCATGTCACCAAAGTTGATAAATTCTGATAAACTTGAGAATTGACCCTTTGTCTGTTTGCATGAAGAAAATGTCTCCCATTTATTTCCATCCTTCTTTGCAGATTACATTTCAATATGACTTTCCCAGCTGCAGTTATGGATGGAAAATCACATTTACTTTAAATGAATGCAAATGTGTAATGACCTTTGCTCTTGCCCTCTAACCCCTGTCATCTGACCTACATCATTGCTTATTCTTTCAATTCCTTCCTACCAAAGACAATTACCAGTGGACATTTTGAATTGATACAATGGCAGGAAAATGGGTGATTTCCCTTAGTTAAATGACCTCTGACCTTTACAAGTGTACATTCAAACAATCATTCATGATACATTTACATTTCTTGTGATAACCTTTGACCTTATCTTGAGCGATTTTTATCCAAATCTAGTCGATTTAGCTACACCTCAAGTAGCACATTAGTCTCTAGCATCTAAACAAAAATATATATATGCCTGAGAATTTTTCAAAAAATTGCAGTTACAAGATCTTGGGCAGGTGGATGGATGGATTGATGATCAGCCACAAGCCATAATACTTTGGACTCCCTTTGGGATACATGCATAAAGAAAGACAGCCATGCATGCAAATTCCTGTGACTCTGTTCACCCAAAACTAAAGCTATATGTGTAACATAGTAGGAAAATACATACAAAGTACAGTCAAAGCTGTCCATACTAGCCACTAACTGTAAATTTCAATGCAACTCCAAAGAAACTGACAAATCTAATAAATACAGTTACTGTATGCGCCATATATTTCGCGAGTCTAAATTTTCGTGAATCAGGAATTCTTAACGATTTTGCGAGTGGTTAAATTCGTGATCGTGGAGTCCTGCACTGAACGGAGAAATGTACGTGCATGCATCACATCCACATCGGGATCAGAGTCAATATTTTTGAGTTTGTCTTTAATTTCGCAAAGAGCACCTGACTCGCAAAATTCGCGAAAATACAAACCTTGCGAAATATTCGGCGTATACGCCTACAGTATATCAACATCGGGAGAAGGGTACTGTAGGCCTAATTTATAGAATGGGTAGCGAGAATCCTGCGATCTGATTGGTCGAGAGCTATGTGTTCATTTTTACTGGCCGCACGCTGAGTCACAGTGGTAAACATGTTATCGCGCACTTAGCAAGAGTATGCGTACTTGTAACAAAGGTTCGCGCACTAAAGCAAGCGTTCGCGCACTAAAGCAAGCGTTCGCGCACTCAGCTTGGCCATGCATCCAGTAAAAACGGTAAGCACGGGTATGCACGCCCGTTTACGGCAAGCCAAAAAGAAATGCATCCAGTAATTTTGTCATCGGGTAACAGGATAGAAAAATGGGTTTTTGACAAGAAAATTACCCATTCTATAAATCAAATGACGCACATGTCTTTTCGTGCGTCAGTCGGAATATAGTGTGCATGCGGTAACTATGGAATTTAGCCTAAACCCAATCGGCTTCGCCTCGTGGGTTAAGCATTCCATAGTTACCTTATGCACACAATTCCGACTGACGCACTCAGACCTGTGCGTCATTTGTATACTGTTACGTATGGGAAATTCATATCACAGATGCTAGAAAACAGAACAAATGTCAGTCATGATTTTCCTCCACATACCATTCTTGGTAGCGGGAGGGGTTACTGAGAACCATGGCGACGATCCGGGCTCCGTGATTGGGCGGGTTGGACCACAAGCAACGGGCAAGTTTCTCTAGCTGCGATTTGATTCGTGGTTTGGTGTCCGGGTCATTGACAACGACGGCCAAGTTTCCGACACGCTCGTCTGTCACAGGCAAATCACAAATATGCATGAATTCAACAAGAACTCTATCAAATCAGTTTTAAGCAGCAATGTCGGCTCTCGAAAAAGAGCAAGATGAAGTCAACTGATATGGAAGAACATTTTACTCCTTGATCTTTTTTATTCAATAATTTTCCACAGAAGCAACTTCATGCCACGCACCCTAATGGGCATTTGATAATCTAGACATATCCGTGCACAACCAATCTAATTTCAGTATGTACATGTAGGTTCCTTTTTTCCCTAGATAAAACAAACTAAAAATCGTATTCTCACAAAACACAGTTGGTGTCAACTCTGTCTGTGATGCTGGAATTAAGCAACATCATATCAGGCTATTACTGAATTGAATGTTGAAGACGATACTATTCAAAATAAAAATGAAGGAATAACGAACCAGAAAATATATTCACACAAACACATACATCCACCTCCAGATCAATGCTCCAAGACACTCACTGTAGAGACCAAAGTTCTTGGAGTAGGACTGGGCACCAAAGAACTCGAAACCCTGATCCACAAAGTATTGTATCGGCCACCTGTCTGTGTCCACATTGCCAGTAGCAAAGCCGATGTAGGCGCAGTCAAAGAAGGGGAATGCTCCCGATTCCTGCATACCGGTGTAATCAAGGAAAAAATGGTATGATTTTTCTACCGTAAGTATTTACTTGGACTCTCCATTAAAAAGAAAAAAAAAGTTAGTATCCGCTGGGTATATTAGTGCAAATAATGGAAAACTGAAAAATTTCTGGGTAAACATTTATTTATCTATTTCACATTCTCTGTTGCAGTCAGGTTAAATATGCTTGCATGATCACATTTTCAAGCTTCAAGAGATTACTCTCAGGATTAATCTTTGATATTCATTAATTTGATGTCAGGCATTTCCATAATGGTATGAATATAGGGACTTTGAACTTACAACATACTTCCATGCATTACATCAAACTCTTTGAGTGAAACACAATGTCTCCTATGAAGAGTGACAGACCATCTGAGATATGACGAGAGGTCACAAACCTTGATGGCTGCAGCGATTCTCTTCCAGTCTTCCCGAGATGCGTCTACTCCAGTCGGGTTGTGGGCGCAGGCGTGAAGAATGATGACTGAGTCGTTTGAGGCACCCTATACGACAAAACATGGAAGACTGCATATTCAGTGAGTTCAAAGGAGGGAGGTAACATTTCCAAAAGTGATGTTTGAAATAGGACAAGATTCTAGACTGTATTTATCACCTCGTTATTTCAGTTAAAAATACCCCAGCCAGGGAAATTCCGGGATTAGACAATTTTCTTGATATTGTAATGAAAGATGAATCACATCCGCTTCATGATGAGGTGACTGTAAACAGATCAGGTAGAATTAGACTTCCAAAAGTAAAGACGGAGAGGTTCAGAGGGTCATTTCTGATTGCAGCATGTAAAGCTTTCAATAGCAGATTTAATAGATGAGGTTATGTTTTTTGTTATTTATAGTACATGTCATATGTTTAAAATATGTGAACTGTTTTAATGATTCATGATTCATGAGTCGTATTTTAAGACAAGTGCCAGATGATTCGGCCCAAGCAGGGCTCTGACCTATCTACATGTACTGCATGTGTTGAGCTTAACTACCCCTTGTGCAATGTATTTGTGGTGTGAAAGTCCAGTATGTGTGCACTTGATGACAATTGTATTCGTTAGTTATGTTGAATTGTTACATATTTTTGACTCATTGCAAAATAATTGTATACAAATTTGTAAACAGCAGCAGTGTAATTGTGGATGAGTCAATAGTAGACCTGGGAAGTTTTGAGCTGCATGTCTTGCCAACCCTATGACCTATGACTGAATTGAATGTTTTAGATCTTGTGATGAAATATTTTTAATTCATTATATATTGTATTTGTTACTGGAACATACGCAGAAAAGGAAAGAAGAAAAAAGAATTAAGAGAACTTTTAAACAAAATACAAATATGATAACATTATTGAGCATTTGTAATACGTCACACTGCCTGCTATATTTTAGTATGTTGTATGAATGTCTCTGTCTTTTTATAGCCTTTGTCACGCAGCAAATTCTCTTTGAGATAATTTACTGTCTCCTATCCTTGCCCAGGCTTTTTGTGTGCTGGAGCGCTCTTTCACGTTGATTAGGTGATAGTTTTGGTGTATGTGTGTGTGTATGTATAAGTTTATATGGGTGTAACTCGCTGGTGTGGATATGTGTGTGTGCGTGTGTGTGTGTGTATGTGTGTGTGTGTGCGTGTGTGTGTGTGAGTGTGTGTGTGTGTGGGTGTGTGTGTGTGGGTGTGTGTGTGGGTGTGTATGTGGAAGTGTACTCTGTGAGAGTTGGGGGGGGGGGGGGGTAGTGGTGGTGTGTAGAACATGTGTTAAAGTCTCAACTGAAGGAGTGCTCCGGCATATGGAAGTGCCTGGATGGGGCGAATGGGGCGAAGGAAAAAAAAAATATGCATATTTTATGTACCCTTATTTTTCTCCTGCTATATTTCAATTTTTTTTTTTTTTTGTATTAAATGTATGTATTTTATGTATGTATGGTATAAAACTCATGTTAAGTTATTTCATGATTTATATTCTTCATTTATGCACCTCTATCTTTATGTACGTCCGAAAACAAATTTTATGTATATTTTATACATGACAATAAATTATCTTGAATCTTGAATCTTGAAATCTTGAATCTTCAGTCACTTATAACTTTCCAACAACCAGACACCAAGAAAGCACATAATTCACTGACCTAGTCTCATTTTACAAAGCTTTGAGTGGAAGCTAATAAAAAACTTCTTTAAGTCATAATCTTTAGTAAAGTACAGCATCATAGATTGACATATTCATACAATATGCACCAGGTACAGATTGCACTAGAAGGGGAAAAGTTGATTAAAAAAAAAAAAAAATCCCAAGAATCAGCGGTCTTCTTGCTTGTGTTTTCGTTTCAAATCACAATACATGTATATTACAAAACAAAATTTTGATTTCACCAGAACTTCACTTCCCCAACATCTGATAGTTTTGGCAATGATTTCCACCAAATAATGTGAAACAATCACATATGGTGTCAGCAAGACTACTTGCTTTAATCTTTCTGATGTACTGTAATAGGAGTACTGGAAAGAATGTCAGAGAGGGCCTGAAAACCATCTGTGCAAGGCTATTCTACACACATAAAGGCGTACAAAGTATTCAATCACAGCCAAAATACACATTTGGGGCTGAAACATGGCATTCCTGATGGTAAGGATGGATTGTTTTTTTTTTTTTCAGAATCAATATTTCTGACTCAGTTCAGAATAACGAATGTCCCATATACTTGACTGAAGATGTGCTTATTACTACAGTATAAATCTATGTGGGATAACACCCTGATCAACATATTTTTATCTTTGCATTGGTATCATGTTGGACCAAAATACATAAAAATTGCCACCCCATAAAATATATCAAGTTCATGCTGGCATAAAATGCTACAAAAGAATTAGTACTGCTTACCTTAAGATCTTCAAGCATGCCCTCTATATCTAAGCCCCGGGTGGACTCATGGTAGTACCTGTACTTTCGCACCTCAAAGTCGGTATTATTCGCAATACCAATGTGATTGGCTGGAAGTGGGGAGGAATCGGGACATCATTCATGACTGTCTCTGGCCAAGAGGGTCTTGCTGATTAGCATAAATTTTATTTTTGTTTGTTTTTTATCATTAAAAAAAAAACATCCCCACCTTAGTTAGCTTTAAAGACAGTAGTGATAGTCAATATATTGCAATTCAGCATATGACAGTTTGCCATAGTGTGTTACCACAATGTCATTGAATGAATACACAAATTCTTTTCTTCTTTGGTATGCTAACAAACAAACAAACAAACAAACATACATACATTACATCTCTTAACATCACCTTTTTCTTATGTTTATAATTCTAAAGCCAGTAATGTGCCATTTCATATTCAGGTGTAGCCAAGAAACCACCCATCCAGTGCCAGCTTTATTTGAAGACGATAAGATAAGTATTGGCAAACTTGTCTTCAGCCAAGGACCTAACAGGCAAGTGAATAAGACTGGGACAGTTGAGTGGGGGATATTCTATCTACGGAATCTGTCATGTGTAAAATACAATCTGCTATCAAAGATGAAGAGAACAGACAATAACTGGTTTCTTATCGTAGGCATTAACTCACTGAGGACAAGTCCCGAGTATACTAGGGCAGGTGTCTATGGGAAGTGCGTGTTGTAGCAAAATCAAACCATCCTTAACGGGTTAAAGCATGAACACGGTATGATGGGTTACATTTTACATTGTTTAGATTCTTTACGAGAGCATTACTATCACTTCTTTCAACGGTGTTAAAATGTCTTATATGATTCTCTAGAACCAAGAACAAACAGGTTCATGTAAATTTCTGGATGGACACTCTTTACTTACGCCATGTTGGCTCTGGTACGTAGATTACTTTGTAGTTCGCCTTCTTGGAGAGAAACTCGCACCCTAGGCGGATGGCTCCTGTTCCACTCAAAGCTTGAAATCCCAACCACTGGAAGAAAAATTACATTTTTCTTCTCATTATTTGGCAGCTTCCGAGATGATGTATCTTGAGGTTGGAGGAAGATGATGAATCATTGATTTACTTGTAAACAACAAAGAAATATCTGAGACCCAGAGAATCTTAACAACAATGAAACAAGCCTCAAACTGGAATTTATCTGTTACATGTAATACTCCACTAGTCTCACTCATCTACATGCATTGACACCTTTCCCCATTACAATCCAGCTACTCAAGGACCTTGTTTGTTATAGTCTTTTCGTTCCTGAACAAGTTAGCCAGAATATCTGTTTCTCTCTATTACAGTACATCATATTTTTAGTGCTCTTTTTTGCAAGTTTTGCATTTCTTCTTTTAAACTTGTATTACCCCTAAACCCCTAATACATCTAATTTGCAATTGCCTATGAGGTTCTGATATGTTACATGTAACCATCTTCAAAAGGATAATATGGATTGTTGGTATTTCCTTCAACATTCGTTCAAAGATTAACCTATTTATGAATGCCTGAAATTATCTTTTATACTATTTATGATATCAAATGCTTCAAGTTCAATATGGATGTACTAACCTGGATGAAATATAGTCAACATATAATACAAAACTATTACAGTATCAAAACAGTTTAGAAATCAGTTTCTGTTTGCTTTCCCCAAGTGATGCTTGAGAGCAAACAAAGAGAACAAAAGAAAAAGATATGACAGTTTATAGTTCAAGATGCCTTTATTCAAGACAATTGACAAAATTTGACTATCATTCTTTCTTTTTTTTTTTTTTTTTTTTTGATGAACACTTCGACCCCATCAAAAAACAGTTTGATAAGATCATAATCATCTACTCACAATGGCAATTGAGGTTTTTCACAGGAGGCAAATGAAACTTGCAGATTACCCATCCTAATCAATCCTGTTCCAGATACTTGCTTAATGATCTCCACATGATGTATTTTGGAGCTTTCTCTATGTAATGCATGGTATCAGTCCTGATGGTATGCACTACAAACCCCAACTGTAGTGTTGTTGGAGTACAGCTATAAACGCAAACATTCATTATCTACTAGATAAATCTTAGATTACTTTTTGTCCCCTTTCCATACCCACAGCCTGGTACAAATTGTAGTGGTTAGTGCATTTTGAGTGCAATGAGTCGCTATGCCGATACGATAAATATATCTTACATAAGGAAAAAATACCCACTGCTATGCAGCCTCAATCAACTGTGCTGCCTAAAGAGGTGACATTCTGACAAAGCCAAAGCTTTTCTCTTTTCTTTTTCTTTTTTTGAGTTCACAAAATGATGGAGCCCTTGACATCACACAAAAGAAAATGAAATTGACAACAACCTCATTTCTATAACCGCTATCTTTTTTAACATTTCATACAGGAAAAACACTTTAATTTAAAGCAACTTTACCCTGTTTTCCTTGATAGCAGGGCTATCATCTCCAAGGATCAGCCGCGTAGAGACAGATGTGAATTCGGCAAGTCCTGCGATGGGTAGATATTCATGGTCGAGAGTCAAATCTGCGGCCATTTCCTGCTCCACTTTGCGGACCACCGGTAGCACCCATGGCTTGCTTTCATCTGTGCGATAGGCTATGGGCATGGGAAAGAGAGCAATGATTTAATTAAAAAGGTGATCTGAAATTATTTAGAATTTCTTTAAGTTAAGTTTTCATGACTGTACTTACTGGGTTAATGCAGCTATAAATGTAAAATGTGAACTTTTGTCAATGTGTGTTATTTAGCATTCAAACATCAATCTTTTGGCTTTATTCATTCGTGCCTGGAAATGCTGATCAAAATTAAGTTTAGAATCAACCACCACTCCAAAGTCCTTACATGTAGGGGATTATGTACATTAACAGTTCAAATATTCATAGTATAATCATGCTGTTTGTCTGTTTGTGATAGGTAAAAAAAAGCAAGGCGCCATAATGCCAATAATCTGACCATAATGCCGCCCCATTCAAATTTGACTGCTGGATGGCTACATGTAGAAACCTATGCTGTCAAAATTTGGCATGGGAGGTCGAACCTTGGTGCTGATTTAAGTGATGGGGTTGGACCTTCTACAATGTATATAATACTTCACACAATGTATCTGTTTTAGTGTTTGTTTACTGACTGACTCTGCCTAGACTAGAGTCTGTAAAGATTGATCTACCTGTACCTGACATGTGAAAACTTTGTTAGATTTAAATTTACAGATTTAAGCTAGTTAGAATCTGATTGTGTAGCATTTATGTTTCAAGATTAGGTAAATATGGTGCTAGTGTACTTTCGCACCTGTTTGTCAAATAATCTCCAAACAAGCACAAACTCACTCTAAATATCCAACAGCCTCGAATATTTGCATCTGAGTGAGATTCCAGGCCAATAGAAAAGGAATTTTCACTGTTTTGACAGTTTTACACTTGTCGGATTATGTCGATCGCAGCTACTTTATTCTGCAATAACTGCGTTGCACAGGAGCAACTGAATGTAGCTCTCTCAGGACGATCATAGCAAGCTCTTCTATGGTATCCTTAAAAAGTTAATACTTTTTCCGCCTTTCTCTCAGCTTGTACCGAGTCGCGGTATGATTGAGGATTGGAGTTCTTCGTGTTGTGTGTGTGTGTGTGTGTGTGTGTGTGTGTGTGTGTGTGTGCATGTGCGTGTGCATATGTCTGTCGGTGTGCGTGTGTGTGTGTGTGTGTGTGTGTGTGTGTATGTATGTGTGTGTGAATGAAAGAAGATTGTGAAAATTATGGTTGTAAGACAAGGGTGAAAGAAAATAAAGGTTTTTGGATACGAAAAAGGGGAAAAGGAAATGAAAGAAATTATCCCCCAAAAAATGGAAAAATGAAACAAAAGGTTTACAAAATATAGAGTACACTAAAAGATATCAATGGAAGAAAAGAAAGAAGAGAAACTTGCATTATAAAGGAAAGTAAGGGAGAGATGGATATGTATGAAAAGGAAAGAGGAAAGCAAAGAGAAAATCTATAGAAACAGAAACAGAAAAGCACCACACCCAGGTAGAATAATAGAATGAGAGATGAATCAAAACTGGATAAAAGCAACAATGAATAAGAAGCAAAGAATTATACAATGTACAGGTTGAAAAGAAAATAAAGAAAAAAATTCAAGACACATAAGAAAAAGATATTGGAGAGGATAGTTCTAAAGGAAAGACCTTTGTAGTTGGAGGGAAAATAACCCATGAAGGGAACCAAGAACAATTAGGTATGTTTGTTTGTTCATTTTAGAAAGTACAGTTAAATAGGAAATTGAGAAAGTTAGACAAGAGGAAAACCACAAAGGAATGACTGATAGGAAGGAAAGGGGAATTAAGGTATAGATTCTACCTGAAAATGAAAGAAGAAAAGATAGAAAAGAAAGAGAAAGATATAAGTGGCAGCACACACTCGTGCACGCGCTCAACCGCTTTGAAGCTACAACTGCTAACACAAGACTTGGCCAACTAGGAAAAGAGAAAAATAAATATTAGCTTTTCAATGACACCATAGAAAAAGCCGCTGTGTGTGGCTACATTAAGACCAAATGATCGACCCTAGTGCGTGCGCTGACCGTATTCGTACTGTGCTTGTGTACAGCTCAGCATATCAAGCGATCAAGATTTTCCAATAATTTTCCGGCACTTGTAAATACTTAAAGTGTTAAAACTTAACTACCATTTAACTTTGGAGACTTGATCAGATGCAGGTATTTTAGGTTACTGAATAACAAAGGTGAGTTTGTGCATGTTTGGAGATCATTTGACAAACAGGTGCGAAAGGTACACTACTAGTATATTTACCGGCGCTAGGCTAGCGCCGGTAAATATAATAAACATTAATATCTACCTAACTTAGTTTAAGGTTATCTATTTTACATTTTTTGGAACAAGTGAAAATTCAAAAAGCTGCTCACTCCCCTCAGCTCACCTCGACCAATAAATTAGTAATTACCAGGACCATCTTCAGAACTTTGAAAGTTGAAGGAATGTGTTTCTGAGGTTGTTCTGATTTTATAAACTGTTATAGTCTTTATAGAAAAGTAATTTAAAGATATTTGATGACACACTCCCAATGCCCAACTCTGTGATCATGCAGGCAGCAAGGACCAAGGTCAAGACTGTCTATATTTGAATTTGAATTTGAATAGGTCAAGGACCACCAACTTGTATTAAATTGTAAATCAACCAACACTGTTGGCAGTACGTGGGGCACCACAAGTCTGCTGACCCGTGTTGCTTGCTTGCTCGCTCCAACTTACTTCCAGGTCCCAGGTTGACTTTATTCGGATGAGGATCGTTCTTGAATATCTCCATAAGCTTGAAAACGGCTACCGGTGGAGCTTGCTCGATTGAAGCAAACACTGACTGCCCAATACGTGGTTTCTTGACTTGATCGTCCATTTTCTTTGAACTTTGACGACGATGACCTCCCCGAAAGAAAATAATACTGTAGTTGGCTTCAAGATTCTTGAAATACTTGTAGTACGTACACGCACTGTCTGTATGTAAAGTACTATTGTACGCTCACGTACGTCCGGCGTCCGAACGCCTCAAGCTAGCTAGCTGGCGACGCTCCACTGACTGCACTGCACTGCACACGTACTACCACGCGCATACACCGTGCTCTTATTGGTCGATACCGGTCTCGAGTCAGCTGCTCAATCGGTGGGGTGGCCCCTGGGTCGATATTATCAGCAAGAAAATCGACAAGGTCGATTAAAGCATTATAAAAGCATTATTTTAAAGCATTATTTTAAAGCATTTCATTACGTTATTGCACAGCTGGCGGTAACGAATGGGATCGCCATACGATACGAAGTGTCAGGAGTCCCTCATCAGGGCTCGTGCAACGGATTTATTGCGGTTTCTTTCCAAGTTTCAATTTATTTTCAATTCAATCTATAATTGAAATAATCATTCGTTGATTAATGCAAAATATGGCAATTATGAACAGAAGTTTGATGTGACAATCAAATTTCTATAAATTACTGTGCATGTTTATAACGATAATAATAATAAATATCATTCATAAAGCGCTTATTACGAAAGATTCTAAGCGCTATGAGCGTCTCGTAATGGAGAAAAATTAGAAAGGATGCTAAATTATCATGAAATCATATCATATCATTTTTTTTTTAAATCTGGGCCTCTCAATTGTGGTGCCCAATCAGTTGACAAGCCAAAAAAAAAAAAAAAAAAAGAGAGAGAGAAGAAAATAAATAAATAAATAGATAAAGTCCTAACTTGTATGTAGGTAATTGTTGTACTATTGATATTTTATTTGTTATTGAAACTTGAAATTAATCATTTCAGTTATAATCTTTAAAGGAATTATCATTTGACTGGAAATGAATAAATATTATTTACAAAAAGTGACGAGCAAAAAGAAAAAGGTCCTCGAATTCTATGGCTCCCCGCAAGTGTGGTGCTAATCAGCTGGCAAGCAATACCCCCCCCCCCCCCAAAAAAAAGGTCTTCTGATCACAACTGTTTACTTTCAATTTCATCAATAGATCAGATGACAAACTAGCTAACAAACAAAAGGAATTAAGCTAGAGCTTAAAAACATGCAAATTATGCCTAACATGATGCTACCGGATGCGTTTTTTTTTTTTAGACGACACAGATTGGGACATGGGGCGTATTAAACATGTGGGAAACACGTTGAGCTAGGGTAAGGGTTTAGGGTCAGGGTCAGGGTTAGGGTTATGGTTAGGGTTAGGGTTAGGGTTAGGGTCCCCAATCTGTGCCGTCTAATAAAACACGCCTATCCACCGGATGCTGAAGCGTCAAAAATTATGCCAGAAGCATGATTATGCCAACTCTGGCAACGTCGTTTCATGCTGTCTCGCTAAGTAATCTCAATCAAGTTGATCCTAAGACTGGAAGAAGACGGATTAATCCAGTTTGCAAGAATGACGCCTCGTTGACATTGTATGAGTGACTCATAATGAATCAGCGGTGATATGGCACAAGATTCAATGGAGGCCTAGTTCCGTTATTTGGACTCAACACATCTATAGGGTCTTCATCAGCATAAAGAAAAACAGAAGTCGGGGGAGGGGAAGCTGAAGCACCCCCCCCCCTTGCAGCCGCCGCCGCGCCCCCATCCCTTTATTATGTACATAATTTTGGCTGAAAAATCGAAACAACATGATTTCCGAGGGTTTGATCCACTGAACTAGAACACAGTGGTTCGATCCTCCACCCGAAAAATATAGAAGCTTTGACCCTTAACTCAACCAACTAGGCACTTTAACCACTGAACTATATTTAGAAAGACGTGCAGTTCAGGGCACATGCCTATAACCAAACGCTATATACCCTCTCCCCCGGTCGCAACCCCGCCTCCATTCACCCATCCAGCGCCGCCCCCCCCCCCCCCCCCATCGCCGAAAAAATAAAAGAATACCGCTGAATCTGGGAGCACGCAGACTGTGCGGAAGCTCCAATACAATCATGACCAGTGGCGGATCCAGGGGGGGGGGGGGGGCGCCCCCCTTTATTTATTTTTTATCAAAACAAAAGAAATAAAAAGAAAAAATGGGGAGGGGTGCGTGCCCCCCTTTAATTTCGTAAAGGCGCTCCCTCTTTACGGAATTCCTGGATGCGCCTCTGATGACGATTCATTGTCTGCAGTGAGGTTTGCTGAATATACACTAAGAAAACAGAAGCAAAAATATTAATGATTTATAACACAACCGAACCGAATTCAAGAAAAACAAATAGATAGGACCTAATGAGCAGCTTGTATATAGACTCAATGCAGTCCACCTGTCTCCATAAACTACACGACAAATCGAGACCATAATCTACATCTGATATAGAAAAGTTAAAGCTCAAGAAAATGATATTCAAGAAATAGAAAAAAAATGTTGTGTTTAAGCATGAACATGCATGAGGGGTTGGGTTGTGGCTTTGAGTTTGCTTGTATACGAGTTTCACGGGAAACACGAAGTCGGTCACACTGAAAACGAATGAATGTACATAATTATAGTATTTGGCCTCTTATAGCTAAAAGGAAAAACAAAGGCGGTTCTGTAGACCCCTTATAGCAACATGTCAAACCCTTTCCAGAACACGGCAACTTAATTTTATTTTTCATGCACAATATTATCACTGACATTTCAGTTATTCCTATATTGTATACTCTATCAAAGTTTATGGTGTGTAAGTTCAAATCACAGATATAGATTGCACATGATTATAGGCCCTGTGTCAATATAATTTTTGTGAAAATTGTTTACTCAGTGGAATTAGATAAGATGGAGTGGGCGTGGCGGGGGGAGTTAAAAGTCCCTTCTGAGAAATACTCGTCAAAGATCAAGCACAATTAATGTGCGGGTGTTGCACGTTTTCGTATCATGGAACGACACAGCTTTTAGTTCCTATATTCAGCCTTAGGAAGAGTGTAGTTGTTGTGTTTTTGTCCCATCGCTTCACTCACTCTGTGGGAGTAGGCCCTGCATATTTTATATACAATGTAGTAATATATTCCATTTTTTCTTGACAGGATGAATATGAAGCGATGATATTCGCCAAATAAGCGAGCACCGAGTATCATTGGTGACATTATAGGAGGAGGGAGTATGGAGCCATGATCAGTGTACCAAAAAACACTCTTTGAATACAACCGGCCAATGTCCTTAAATGGGTGCGCTCAGAAATATATAATAATCTATATAACAGACAGAATGATGCATATGTTTACTAGTATTTAATTCGAATATCAGTGAGTTTTATGTACATCGTATATATGTTTTTGAAATGTAATCCCACTCGATGTTTTTGACTTTGATAAATAGAGTAAACAATAAACAAACAAAAGTCACAGTCATAATATAGGACCTATTAACTCAAATTTTATAATAATACGAACGTTATGTATTAAGCAGTTATGAGCTGTTCACATGTTTTGAGGAAACAAATCATGCAAATTTGATAATCTTCATCAAAATTCACCTCTTAGTTTTCATGAAATTAAATTCTACCCACCACTTTTGACTGTGTAATCGTAATATACCAATAGGAACAATTACTTTCAAAGGAGAGAGGGAAGTTTAGCACTCTCGTCATTGACCACGGGTGTCCTTGTTGTTGTTGGATGCAAACCACTTAGACAAAAGTGAGGTGCATCTATATGTCACTGCTTAATCTGCATGGGTGCATCTTCATGGCGGTTTGATATTGTTTTGTGAAATCTTGGGAATCCGTAAAATGTTGTGACTTGTACTGCCCTAAACGCCAACCATTATACAATGTTTAACTTTCATAAAATCAACATCAACATGGAGTAGGCTTGAACGTTCATACAATAATGTCATTGATGTTTTCATGCCTGAAAATTTACGGGCGTCCGTGCGGTGATACTGGCATGATTACTGATTTTGAGATACTGAGATTTCTCTAAAAAACTGTAGACTATTAGTCATAGATATTATTGTCGTACTAACATTTTTTTTTTCCGGATTAAAGAGACAGGGAAAAGTTGAGATCACCCCTTTGCAATGTGTTTAAAATCCCCAAAATAATTTCATAACGTCATAATAGGCATTTTTATTCTGTTCCAAGTAGTTTAATGTTTGTATATAGCTTTTTACGTGACCCTTTACTGTTTCAAGAAAGGAATACCTCAAGTTCACCACAAGGAAGTATTGACAGTTTACCTATATAAACTACTCCTTGCTATACGATATAGCACTCTTTCAGCTATCGTAGGTTAATCTAGGGGAAGTTTTTCCCAAACTCATTAGCCGTGAATTAGTCATTCGAGATTATTATACAGCAGACCTGTATTATTGAAAGTTTGACGAAAATCGATGTCAAAGCAATACTAGTAATACTAAGTATATCATTGTGTTTTAATGTTCCTTTCATTATTCTATATCAGTTTACAACTGCAGTGACATCGCGAATTGTTGAAGGGTTCCCATTTAGAGAAGGAGGCTCACGACAAGAGGCCATATTACACAACTATGGGACAAAATGATAAGTGCTTTGTATCTTTCACTTTGCGTTTTCTCTTTTTTTATCTTTCAATTTTGTTAGACGACATCAGACAAATATTACAGGAATCAACTACATGATTATACAAAAAAAGGAAAAAAATAGCGACAAAGCTGCTTATAATAACCATTTTTCTTTAAGTTGTAAACACTAAACATGAATAATTATGACCAGCACTTGAAATAGAAATCTAAACTGAAACTTCGCGATCCCCCCAGCGCAAATTCCACCCCACCCCCTCCCCTGCATGTACAGTGTACTATGAAGAGGCGCGCGGGTGCGTTCCATTCATTCGCTATGCGACACGTACAGTGACAGGTGTATACGAGTGCATTGTACAAAGGGATATGTACCCACACGTACGCACGGACGAGCGGGCGATCGCGAGGCGGGTGTTTTCAAAACCACCAGCGGGCCTCTAGCATAGCTTCTATGGGACTTTGTGTGATAGCGCAAAAAACCGTCACATTTTTGTACGCGTGGGTACCGTACGTGGTACACATAACATACTAGTAAAACACAGCGTAACATACGTCGCATCTGAAAGTGTTGGGTGACTGGACGTCGGCTAAGCGATCAAAATGTGAGTCATTTTTTCTTCTCATTTTGTATTTCACAAGGAAAGTTTGACAGAGATGTGTCGTGGCTTACCTCACTCACTGTTCACGATGGATGGATGAGATCATGATGTACAAAATACACAATAATCTCACTCCTCTTTCAGCACAGGACTATATCATCAAACAGGCTACTCAGTTAACGAGAGCCTCGCAACCACACTCCTATCAGGTACATTCGAGAATAGACAGAAAGATCCGTCTGTCCGGAGGACTCTTTTATATTTTGCCATTAACGCTGTCCTCCGTAGACAGACGGAAGGTTGTAGTACCCATTGCTGTGTGGATGTTCTTAACCACGGTCTCTATGGAAAATTGGGTGAGGTACCTCACCCTTCTCGATTGCGTCTAATTCACGGCCCTAGGTCGGCAAATTTAAGCTTGAATAGTTAAATCAACTATTCAAGAATAGACTACACTCACCAGATTAATGAATAATCCAATATTTTAGTAGAATTTTCAACGTAAAACACAGCCTGTCGCGTCGTCACGTTCAAACTGCAGAAACACACACTATGAATCTCTTAGCCAATCACATGCGAGGTAGCTTCTACGTGTTTGTTTTACTAAAACACGTACCTCGCATGTGATTGGCTTTCAATGGCTTACAGATTAAAAATGGCGACTTACTGCTTGCGAACGGCGATGTTGCGATATCGATAAAATTTCTGCGTTATAACCGAGTAACTGTGAGTATTTCGATTGCACAATGTGAGAAATTAACCCCAAATATTGCTGCATAATGTGTCATGTCATGTCAAACTTGTTTGAATGTAAAATAGCTGCCTGAAATTTGGTTAATCGTAACGTTTGATCTGTGCGCTATTGCCACACAGGAGCTGGCATCATTGACTTCGGTCTGTATACGGAGGGGATCCGTGAAGCCAGACGTAGTCTCCGCGGAACATTCCCCGACGGACAGATACAGACCGATCTTTCGGTCAAATTCGAGAACTGAATCGCATCGCCATTCGTTCTTCCCAAGAACTGTAAGGAACTGGAATTCTCTGTCGTCAGAAATTGTTTCAGCGTCATCTGTGGGATCATTTCGAAACCGACTAACGGTTGATCACAGTGGCTAGTATTTTCGTCAAATTTTCTATGTGTTTGTAATGTAGTATATATCTGTAAATAAATTGTATTATAATGAATGTAAATAGCACCAGTCTGCAAGAATCTTCAGTCTATTGAAGGAGGCAGACTTAATCAGAAGAAGAAGACATTGATGTTGATCATGCTAAAAAACCGTTACAGCGACCTACGACAGAGTCTCTGTCAGAGAGAGCTAGTTACTTAGTAGTATACGACGATAACCGCAGCAGCGACCCCATACGGACAAATACGTTGTTACTGTGTTACAGCGCCCCGCGACGGGGTTAGTTATACGAGAGCTGTGTATATTCTGTACAGCGACAGCAGTGCCAGTCAGTCAGTACACTAGTTAATAGTATCTATTGTACTATTTAAACGGTTACCCGTTCGGGTTAGTGGCCAGCGACAAGGCTGTTTTTTAAAGGAGCTTCACATGTGTACAATGTATAACAGGGAGGTGGTCTCTAGCTCTTCCTACCTCCCTGCAGGTACATGTAACGGTTAAATAGGTTGTGTGTAGACCCCTACGCTCTGTAATACATGCTCTAATAGCTTTACTTGATTAATAATACATAGTCATAGGGCTTCTTCAGATCAAGTAACGTTAAGTCAGTAAGTGTTCTTCAACAGTTGTTGAAATGTTACATCGCTGAGTGAACAGTCATTTAATTTTGAGTTTGCGTAGACTCTATCTGTGCTTGATTTCATGCATGGGTTTGTTGGAGTGAAAATGTGGGGGAAAAAAATGGCTTTTGAATTATTTGCTTGCCAAATTTGTTCAAGCATTTTCCCTCTTCCAAATCCAATTAAACGCTTCCCAACTTGATTTCAGACAAGCGCTTATTTTTCTTATTGCACTTTCACTTGCGATATTTTGCTTGTATACCGTGCAATGGCATATGTTCACTTCTACTATCTCAGTATGTGCGTGCAGTTTATTGCTGTTTTTCCCATAGCCAAGTGACGTACCAATGACTGACCCTGCATCATTTTTTTATACCCCCGCCAAACGAAGTTTGAAGGGGGTATATAGGAATCAGCGGACGGTCGGTCGGTCGGGCGGTTGGGCGGTCGGGCAGTCGGTCGGGCGGTCGGTTGGGCAGTCGGTCCGTTGCAAATCTTGCGTCGCGAACTACTTCCTCAGTTTTCAACCGATTCCCATAAAACTTGGCACAGATGTGTGCCTTGGGTTGTAGATGTGCAAGACGTATTTTTTGACAGTACCCAAAAGTACGTTGCCATGGTAACGGCATATTATGGGCAAAAATGGGTACAAATCTTGCGTCGCGAACTCCTCCCAGAGTTTTTGATCAATTTTTATGAAATTAGGTACAGATGTTCATCTGAATATGTTAATGTGCAAGACACATATTTCCGCAGTGGCAAAAAGTGCGTTGCCATGGTAACGGCATGTTATTGGTAAAATATAGGGCAAAATGCTTCATGGCAAAACTGCTTCATCAGTGTTCTTCCAATTCTCATGGAATTCATATTGAATGTTTGTCTTAGGATATAGGTCAGCATGACACATTTCTTGACAGTGACAAAAAGTATGTTGCCATGGTAACAGCTCACATATTATGAGCCAAAATGATGGAAAATTTTGTGTTGCAAACTACTTCCTCAGTTTTTGCCCAATTTCCATGAAATTTGGTACAGATGTGTGCCTTTGGTTGTAGATGTGCAAGACGCATTTTTTGACAGTACCCGAAAGTACGTTGCCATGGTAACGGCATATTAATGGCAGAAGATCAAGGAAAGATCTTGCGGATTTAACTACTTCCTCAGTTTTTTGACCAAAGCTTATGAAATGTTGTTTGGCGGGGGTATAACCAGTTGCTGTAGCGACATTTCTAGTTTTGACTGACATTGATGAGATTTTGACGCACCCCTCGGTCAAAAATCTGATGATGGATGGACATACCTGGGAAAATGATGCACACTTAGGTCCTAGTACGTAGGTCACAAATTTTGTCGGACAAACCTTGGAAAATGACGCACACCTGGGTCACAAATTTTGACGGACAAACCTTGGAAAATGATGCACACCTGGGTCACAAATTTGACTGACCAAAGCAGGAAATGACACACCCAGTTTTTGTTTTTGTTTTTGTTTTTGTTTTTGTTTTTGTTTTTGTTTTTTTTTTTGGGGGGGGGGGCTTATCAGCCAATGAAACCCGGAAATGGCACAAGAAAAGAAAAAAATTGCATGGGGGAGTTTTTTTTTTTTTTTCTTATGCAGCTGATTAAACCCGAAAGTGGTCCACTTTTATAATTTTGAACCCCCCCCCCCCCCCCCCCCCATTAAAAATCCTACTTACAGGCCTGGACCCCAAAGTAATGCCCAAGGTTCTACCATGATTTTGAGGTGAAATTCTGGTGTCAAATTTCCTGTGAATTTCCATAACCTCATAAATATTGACCAAACTAGGGCCTACATTACTAACTTTGGTATATTGTCCTCTTTATTCAAATTTTACATGTGCAGTCTGTATGATTTTCACTCTAGCTAGCTCTAGACTATACTACAGATTGCCATCGGTGGTACACCCCAACTTTGAATCATGGCTCCCAGAAGGGAATACACTGTGAAGGAGGTGTTTGAGGAGTGCCAGCAGGGACTTCATACCCACAACAAGCTCATGACAGCCCTTCAGAAGACCTATGCAAAGGTGAGAAGAACAGGATTACAAACGACACCACCAACTACGGTATACAATGTAGTATTGCAAGTTTTCAGGGAAGGGTCTCAATTATAACTTGTGTAGATAAGACATTCTTTGATTTACACAACATATTGCACTATCACAGCAAAAGGACATTATACAAAATCAGCTTTTAAAAAGATGGTATGACAACAACCTAGGACACAATTGTTTCAAACATTTTATACCAGTGCACTTGTACCTGAAGTACAGAAATACAAGCCCATACATAGACAGAACCACGGCCGGTTGTCATGTTAGTACATGTATTACATTCACAGTAGTAGTGAATCATGACACAACTTTGAAGCCATTTTGCATTTTGTTTCAAGACAATTGGAAACTTTGAAGCATCTAAACAAAAGGCGGAAAATTAAATTGAAGTCTTTTACTAGAGTGCACTCAAGTTTGCAGTGAGATGCAACACACTAAACTGTTCTCTCTCTTGTCAATTACTTTTATCACTTATGGCAATTTCTGAAAGTGTGTGGGTCTGTTGTAAAATGAGGGCAATGACTTTTGAACAATTAAAACAACTCATCTACCTCCTTTGCTGCTATTGTTGATCTTTTTTTGTTATTATTGATGTTGAACAGGCTGAGGACAAGCACGCACTCAATGAAGAGTTGATCGGCTTTCTCAAGTACTCCATGGTTATCTTCAAGAGGGAGGCTGCTGTTGAACGCACCCTGGACTTTGTAGCCAAATTTGCTGCATCATTTGCTGTGGAGGACGAGGCCAAGGAGAATGATGCAGACACAGACAACAACTTCTTGCACTTCCTCTTCAATTTTCTCCTGAAGGTACGGGTAATCTCATTCTGTGTGCCATGGACTTTCACCTCAAATAATACTAATATCGTGTAGAATCCAGGTTAAATCTCCCAGGCACTCTCAATTGAACTGTGGCAAACAAGTTCAAGTGTATTGTTGGGGTGCCAATATCTCTCATTAGTAATTTGCTATTTTAAGATATGTCTTCATTGGCAGCTCTATACTCTGAAAGCCATTTTGTTTGGTGAAAAATTAAAATCTTCAGAGTACAGGATTGTTAGCATGCACTAACATGGTTCTCCACAGTAAACATGTAGTAGTCACCAGAGGTTAGCGATCAGCGTTGTGGTGTAAAGCTTAAACACAAAGACTTTAATGCTCTTATCTGATCTTATATTCTAGTCGCACAACGGGCGGGACCGAGCAGTGCGTTTCCGGGCATGCCAGATGATCAACAAACTGCTGAACAATCTCGGGGAGGAAGCCCAGATCGATGACGACCTGTATGACCGCATCTATCGCTGCATGCTGACCCGAGTGCAGGACAAGTTCCCCGCAGTGCGGGTCCAGGCAGTGCTGGCCCTGGCACGGCTCCAGGACCCTTCCGACCCTGACTGCCCAGTCATTAAAGGTGAGATACATGCCAAGGTCCCTGAGCACTTTCATGTGTTATAGCTGGTTCTAGTCTTATCAAAGTTCCCATGAACATAGAGACAGTTTCAATAAAAAACGGACAAGATTCATTTCTTGTAATTGGTGTACAGATGCAAATGTTAAATATCTTGTTATAGTTGTTAACCTGTTGAGGATGTGTCCCGAATATACTTGGGCAAGTGTCTATGGGAAATGGCATGTTGTAGCAAAATCAGACTGTCCTCAATCCATGGGTTAAAATATATTTATGTTGAGAGGCTTTGAAATTTAAGTATTCATTATTTCATTATGAACACACTGTATTGCAATTTATGTGTTTTCTAAGCAAAATGATAAGATCCTTGCTTGAAAGAGAGACCATTGACAGGTCAAGAGATCTTGCTGTAGAAGATGTATCTTCTTTTAATTGTCACTTTGCAAAATACATTGCTACATTAAGTTTCTTAAGGGCATCTTAGTATTCCTGTCATGACTTGTACATGGCTGAACCTCACAGAAGTATGAAATTATAAAGGCATCATGCATATGTATCGATGATTCAATTTAAAAGAAATGATTCCTGGTGTGGGATGCAAGTTGCACTACCTCTACCGTGTGTTAATTTGAATTTATGTTGGTGAATTGTTCTCCAATAGCGTACCTTTACCTGATGGAGAAGGATGTCAACTTTGAGGTCAGGCGGACGGTTTTGTCCTGCATTGCACCGGCCGGTCAGACCCTGTCGGCCATCCTGCAGCGTACCAGGGACATCAAGGACAGCGTGCGAAAAATGGCCTTCCTGGTAAACATCTCTTGATTACATGAACTCGGCTGGCTAATCGTTTCATCACATCTTTGTGATGGACATCATTATTGTACATTCTATTAGTAGAGATCCACTTTCACCTGTCTGTAGCAGCTACTGCAGAGAAACATGAAAAATGATTGCGCTAGGCAGGTAGATACTGAAGACAAGTTGGCTGACATTTTAATTGCATTACAGTTTAATCTGTTGACAGAAGAAAGTGTTGTACCGAGTGACCAATGTACAGGAACTATGATTCCTTGTTCGATATCTAGAATGATGAGATACTGCTGGCTGAGCAGCACTTATCAAAAAAATGTAGCCAGAGGTACTAAAATGTACAGCTGCTTTCTTTGTGCCTTTCCCCCTGATTATAGGTTCTTGCAGAGAAGGTGCACATTCGGGCCCTGTCCATCTCCAAACGAGTGAAAGTCTTGCAAGCTGGACTTACTGACCACTCAGGTAAAAAGAAACACACTAAATGTGCCTAAAAACTACAACTTTCTAGAAATCGGACAGTCACATTTGTCAATTAGACATCCATCTAATGATGCTTTGGAATTGTCATCAACCATCTTCATGTTTGCATCACTTGTCAAATTTTGTGCAATACCAAAAATTCAATTTTATTTGAAGCAGCAACAAAAGGGATGACATTATTTCTTCTACTAAGCTTTGAAATACAGTGCAGTTTTATGTACTGAAAGTCTTTTGCTCATCACAAACATGTGACCACATCACTTTGGTGGCACTCTCCCTAGGAAGTAAGTCACTGGCATATTGACTGCAAACCAATTTTCATGTTTTTCAAGTGTCACTCAAGCACTGAGTCTGTTCTGTTATTGTTTTGTTTTTTGTTTGTTTTTAGTTGATATGTTGCATGCCCTTGTGTCTGTGTTAGAAAATGAATTTCTGTTTGGTAACATTCTCCGTAAACTCTTGGTGTTAGAACATTCTTGCAAGTGATGGTCCTTGTGTTGATCCATCAAATTTGAAACGTGAGACAGACTCTCTCCTCTCCTACATGCCCCTCATCTTGTTTTCGTGCTCTTATTCCCAGATATGGTGAGAGATGTGTGTGCCAGCAAACTGCTGCAGAGCTGGCTGAGGGCCTTCGACGGCAACGCCATCGACCTCCTGGAGAAGCTGGACGTTGAGAATGCCTGCTCCACGGCGGAGCTCGCCCTCAAGACCATCTTCCAGAAGGTCCCCCCAACTGGCATCATTGAAGATTTCGACCTGCTGAATGAAGAGTAGGTGTAGAGGAGTATCTGGAAACTAGAATCATCACCTTTGTTTGTTTGTTTGTTTGTTTTTCTGGTTAAATCCGTGTTTGCTCTGTCAGAGTTATGTTTATTTAGCCAGTGTGTTTGAAAAAGTGGACTTATTGTTACTGCTTGCATTAATGGTGACATAGGAATGCATGTTCTGAAAGCCCTTACTCACACTGTAGAAATGGAAATTTTGTTGGTTTTTTTGTAGAAAAATATGATTCAGTCCTTTTAATTTTGCTTGAAAATTTCAAGCTTCATGAAGTTTTGTGAGATGATTTGTATCATAAGAATATGCAATTCCTAGAAGATTGAAGCTTGCACTGAGAATACTTTGGATTGAGATGTGCCATAGTGATTGCTGTTTTGCTTGATTATTATTATCATTAATTTTTTTTTTAATCAATCTTGGCAGTATGGTGATTCCCTCTGAGATGCTATCATGTGAGAATGTTCTTTACTGGAGATGCCTGGTGGAGCATGTCCGTTCCCTTGGAGACGAGGCGGAAGTTTTGATGGACAAACTGATGCCCAATGCCTCTGCATTCTGCGACTACATCCAGAAGTGAGAACAATCTCAAAATAGGACCCCATATTTCAAATGTTTAGAATTATTTCAGTGTAGAATTGGTTGTAAGTTGTTAAACACTGCAGCGGAAACTATAGTGCCCAGCTGATAGTGTGATACTGCAGTGATAGATAAATAGTTTTGAGGAATCCATTGCCTGAAAAATCGAGGACATTTGTTTTGTGTTTGTTTTTATCAATTTCTGGTTTTTTTTTCTTTTATTTGTAGTGACAGAATAAAATTAAGATATATATTGAAAAGATTTTAGTTAATTGAAAGCCACAAACATAGAAAATGATATCCATGGAATACAGTATACAAGATCTTTGTAAGGGAAGGAACAGTCATTGCCTTGCTGCCTTCCTTTTCGAAGTGTGATATCAAAATGACTACCACACTTACGCTATCATAATCTCAGTCTAGTTTTGTAAGCACTTTCCGCCTCCAAGAGTGATATGAAGTGTCACTGATTACATACTTGAAAAAGGGAAAATCTTTTGATTGAAACAATTTGCAGTATGTAAACACTGCAGTCTATTACATATTTGGTTCCCAAACAAGTGTCACACTTCTCACATCTCTCCCCATCAATGACATCGTACCACCGTAGGTTTTGTGAAACTCTAAATGAGACCGGCGGTCATGATGTCACCACCGTCGTCATGAACACCCTCAAGCAGGAGTTCATCTGCGAGCACCTCCTCAAGATGACGTCCAGCCTGGATCAGTCTGACGAGGTTGGCAGGTCAGTTAACTTTGATTCATCATTCGTGACCAGCACCTCTCAAATAGGAAGTTTTGCAAATGTCAATGCTTGCACTAAGATCTTTGATTTCTCTGGAGTCTAGTGTATGCTTCTGGTGATGTAGTTATTCATTTTTAATGAAAAAGGTATTTTCATCATGTAAGTAGTCATGATCAAAGAAAACTGGAAATATATTTTATTGGCACAGTACTGTCAGACACAATGTATGATTTCATTGTCAATGTCCCTAGAATGTAAGAGAGCCCAGCCCTACTAAACCATTAACATACCTTATAACACAGACCCCTGCACGGTGATCACATTTTGAGCAAGATAAAGTCATGTTCATTTTCAGAATATATATATATGGCACTTGATTTATTTTTTCCCACGAGCCTTGCAGGAATAAAGTCAGGTGTCACTGCTTCCTGTTTCATAATCACAATTGTTAATCCTGTGATACTGATGATGATAATGATTATTGTTTTGCTATATTATTATTGTCATCAGAATTGTCCTTGATATCAAGAAAAAGATTATGATGATCATCATTGGTATGTGATGGATATAGGCTAGCTAGACTGGAGATGGCTGCCATCCTTGAAAACATCAGGAGAGGGCTTTTGCATACTTTTTCCTTTGCCATGATTCAAGAACATTAACCCATGCAACCCCACTTTGCAGGAAGAGACTGGATGCACTGGTGCAGGAGCTGCTGATTGCACCCCACGTGCCCCCCTCCCTGGTGGCCACTCTCATCGTCCGGCTAAAGGACTTCCACATCGACGATGAGGCCCGCATCGGACTGATGGCGGAGATCGTCGCAGACATCCGGGAGCCCATCACCGTGGTGAACAAGCCCATACCAGCCGACGAGATTCGCAAGCGAGAGCTCAAGGTTGGCACCCTCTTCGTTTTTGTAGCACGAGGGAATCTACTATGTACTTGAGAATTGAGGCTCAAGATAGATGCCTGAATGTTTTGATGGCTTTGCAGATACAAATGTGTACTGTAAGGATGTACTCAAAGTTCTTCTGTACCATGCTCTACTGGAGTCTGCAAGCGTCCTTGATTGTTCAGAAGGCTCCCTGTAAGATCAACTCTTAGTAATATAGTATCCCTTCATGCCCCAACCAAAAAAAAAGTATAGAAGTCTCCTTGATTTTGTATCCACTGGCTTTCTTTCCTTGTGATACATGTTCCTGAACTGACTATCACTGGACGAAGGCTCATGACATTCTGCTGATTCCTAATGCATTAGAATTGCATTCATTTAGGATGTTTTTATCATGGCACCTGAGTGGGTTGACTGACTTACACTGACTGCCATACTTTTTTTATGGGGGTGGGGGGGGGGGGGGAGAGAGAGAGAGAGAGACTTAGCCGAATGTTAATGAAATATTTTAACATGTCACTCTGAAGTCTACTTTAATAAAGCTGTCTAATGAAATTCTTCCAGAATATTGCTATATTTTTGCAGCTCAATGTGTAGGTTGTTAGAGCTGAACTTTGTTGTATACTCTTCATTTTATCCTATTAGGATATGCTATAGTGCAAATGCCATTGCTTGAAATACTTGTGTAAAGCTACCCCTAAATGTATATACATCACAGGAAGGTGTTTCTGCAACCATAATGACTTTACAACAAACAAATGTTAGCTTGTTACGTAACGGCTTCAAAATCTTGACATCCATTTCTTCAGTTGGCCAGCGTCCGGCTGGACCTGACCCAGGCCAGAGATGCCCTGGAGGAGTCTGTGGCCCACCAGGACTTTGGCCAGGCTGCAGAGTTGAAGCAGAGGTTGGAGGAGCTGGAATGCACTAAGAACTCTCTCCTGGAGGAGTCTCAGATTATGAACACCACACAGGAGATCCGCACTGAGAAGGTATGTTGGAGCAGCATCCACCATGCAGTTATTAGACAAAGGGAGGGGGAGGATTAACATATTGTGAATGTATCCATCTTGGTTGCAGGCTCTGAATTGTAGGTCCTTCCTTGATCCTCCTCTTTCTCCTCTTCCTCCTCTTCCTCCTCCTTTGTCAGTCTGTCAGTCTAAGCATGCATTGTGTCAAATCCTTTTTCTCAACTAGCCAGATGAACCAATTTACTTTGATTTTGACAAGCTTGTTAGAATTCTAAAAAACCCACCTCAGAGTAATCCAGCAAGCAGAGTTAACATTAACAAAGTTAGAATGTTAAAACAAAGTTGAGAGAAGTTAAAGGCACTCAGTCGTGGCGAGTGGTTTGTGCGGCACGGAGATGAACGCAACACGCTGCCTCCCCCATTCTGTATCAAATGTAGTGACCCCGAATGAGAATAGCGCTGGCTCAATGGGTCAGCGAACAAAACGCGTAAGCTACAAGAGCGCTCTCTGTGCTAATCTCCTAACCCAAAATGGCTGTCCGAGCGAGCCACGTGAGCTTCCGAATGGACGCACACACTCAGTGCGCATGCGCATGAAGAGGGGCCAAAAGAGCCACGCGTCTTCTGGCCTCTCTCCTCCAATCACTGCAGCTCGCAGTGACAATATTTGTGTATGATGCGTACACACACATGCACACACACACACACACACACGTCTTCTGGCCTCTCTCCTCCAATCACCGCAGCTCGCGGTGACAGTGTTTGTGTGTGATGCGTACACACACATGCACACAAACACACGTGTCTCAGTGGCAGCATTGTCCCACACGTTTATGGATATAGCACCGAGTCTGGCATTGTGCAATTGCATGCACAAACTTCGGTGGTTCGGAGTTTACGTACCATTAGGGATGGCGATCAGCTGCCTTTAAGGGTATTAGAAGCAGTGACATTTTGCAGTAGGAAGGTTTAAATGACTGCCCCCCCCCCTCATTCAACTGTAAACCAGCGCCCTCTATTGCTTTTAGTGACAAATTGTATCTTTTTTTTTTCTTTATTTTTAGAGTGACCCGGAGACCCTACTGAAGTGCCTGACCATAGCAGCAGAGCTGATGCAGCATCTGAGTGTGAAGGAGCTGAACCCAACCCTGCAGACTCTTTTCACTGTACTGGTAGGTGAACGAAAGGACTCCTTATCGGGGGTTATCAGGAACAGAGAGGCTTAAAGGACAAGTTCACCTTCATAAACATAAGGATTGAGAGAATGTAGCAATATTAGTAGAACACATCATTGAAAGTTTGAGGAAAATCAGACAATCCGTTCAAAAGTTATGAATTTTTGAAGTTTTTGTGCAGTAACCGCTGGATGAGAAGACTACTGCAGTGTGTGAATAACTTAGATGTCACATGCGTACAACAATATAAGGAAAATATAAAGAGAGTTTCACAAAATTTCATCTTTTGAAGAAAGTACACATTCGTCCGACTTGTTACCGACAAATGTTATGGGTAATATTATTCCCCCTGCCTTTAGAAAGGGGCAAGTCAAGTGCTCTTTTATTATGCGAAAAAAGTGAAAATATGTTGAATTTTCTTTACATTTTCTTTATACTGTTGTACGCATATGACTCACAAGCTGTAGTAGTCTCCTCATCCAGCGGTTCCAACACAAAAATTTTAAAAATTCATAACTTTTGCATCGATTGTCCAATTTTCCTCAAACTTTCACTGATGTGTTCTACTAATATTGTTGCATTCTCTCAATCTTTATGTTTATGAAGGTGAACTTGTCCTTTAAGACGTCAAGTGTCTTAGTATTTCAGTACTACAATTCTCATTTTATATATGAATAGTGCATGTTTCATTGAATGATCATATGCTAGTTAATTTTGGACTGTCCATGAGGAGGATTTTATATTTTGGTTATGAGTACTGTAAAAACATGAATGATACCACCTGTTTGAATCAGTGCAACACTGTTAATGTTGGCAATGTAAAATGCTTCATTGTAATTGTATTTATGAAAGGGATTTCCCAAGAAATGTGCTGAAATTTGTCTCAGATGGTTGACTGCGTGAAGTTGTATTGGTGCTCTAATTATGTGGACAAGCAAAATTAGGCTTAGATCATAAATACCAGCTGAAGAATGCTGTAAAAACTTTCAATGCTGTAAAATCTTTCAATTTCAATGGAGATGAAATAAAAACAACTTGAACAACTTGAACTTGAATGTACATTCTTGGAACTGCTAATTTACTGGTAATATGGACGAGGAAGGTTATTCATTTTTTAGATACTGTGTACAACTGTTATAGTGTTTTGATATTGCACCAATTTAGTCCATGCTTTCTGAGCTCTGTAAGCACACCAATTCCCTTTCTCTTTAATATGCATTTGAAACTTATAGTGGCATGGTGTTGACATTAACTGATCACATTTTTCAAAAGTACTTCTTGGCTGCCAGCCACCTATGAAGCTATGTTTGAGAATTGTTTGATTTGACATAAACTGCCAATATTACACAACTTTGCCCTGTCAATTATATTTCAAGCAGTAGTGAGGCACAAAGGAGATAATATAGGTGACTGGTCAGGTTTGACACAATATTATGTCTGGACTTTCCTTGACCAGGTCCTGCCTGGAATCACCAATGAGGATCCCTCGGTCCGTAACATGGCGGTCAAGTGCCTGGGGCTGGGAGCCCAGATCAGCCGCAACTTTGCCAAGCAGCAGCTTCTTCTCCTCATGCAGGTAAACCTCCTTCCAACATAGAGATCAAGACAGACCTGTGTAGGTGGCCCATCTGTGTCACACACTTACACACCCCACCACCCCATAATTCAACAAATCATGCCCCTCCAGTTGCTGGAGAGAAACTCAATCTTATGGTGTGTTCCCTCATCTCCCAAGGAATTAGGGAAACTTTCCAGCCAGGTTGTCACCTTCTGGCACACTCACACTTATTCCAACTCCAGCAATGGTCTGCCTTTTCCTAGTTAGTAACTATTTATTCCCCCCCCCCTCCCCTTAGCTAGGATGAAGAAACAGTGTGGATGTGCAAACAAGCTTCTTGTTTAAAGACACCAAACCCTTTGTGCAAGTGCTTTGTGTAATTCTCTTTATTCATAATACCTGCCTGTCAGCCTGTCTTCTTTCTGTGTGGAAGCAAATGCTGGTACCTCAGATAAGATGTTGCACTGAGTTCAGAGTCTTAATCTGAGCCATTTACACCGAGAAACCACTTTGTAAATTTTATATAGCAGTGTGAAGCCATGGCAAAAAGTGGCTAGAAACAAAAAATAGTTGGAAGTTAGAGTCAGATGCCAAACTCTTTCCCGTTCATCCCTTTTATCAGTGACAAAGTCTAGATATTCTTTGCCTGTGATGTGGTAAATGTTATTGATGATAATGAATCTTGTGTCAATGTTGGTGCTGCCCCTCCCAAGATCTCCCAAGTGGACCAGGAGACGATCCAGATCACAGCCCTGCAGGCCGTCTTCGACATCGCCCATACCTATGGGCTAGACATCTTCAAGCTCCCAGAGTCGGGCTCCTTTGAGGGTGTTGCTGGAAAGGATGAAGGAGAAAAGGACAAGGAGGAGGAGGAGGAGGAGGAGGAGGATGCTAAAGAAGAGACACCAGCAGATAAAGACAAAACCTCCCAGAACACTGCCACTAGTGTTCTGTCCATCCTCACGAAGCTTCTTGATAGTGAGGTGAGATTAGTTTTTAACTTGTTTGCAAAAATCTCCAGACATAGTGATTACTAGTTAGATGTATTCTTTTTTTTTTTCTTCACTAAATTTGTTTTCAGTTTGATCAATGTTCTCTGTTTGTACCAAAGTAATTATGCAAGAAATGTGTGACTTGCCATTGTTCTGTTAAGTGTTCTGCTGTCTTGATGGAGAAACACACAAAAGATGATTGAATATATTTTGTTTGTCTTGTCAGTAGAAGTATACTTCTCATATTGTTTTTCTCTACGAGGCATCAACTTTACTCATTAAGATTTTCCATCATTCATACATTTTCCTATGCATACATTCCATGATGTCCTATAATCAAAGAAATGATTTGAATAGATCTATGTTGCACCAACTAATGAATATTCAACACTAAATACTGCTGAAAAGATTCATCTGATTGGAATGTCTAATTATTGAATAGGGAATTTGCAACTGATTGTGACAAAATGAACTGAATACTGCAAGATTATTACTTAAGACCTCTACCTCCCTGTCACCCGTCACTCTTCCTTCCTCAGAGCAATGAGCTGCGGACCGTCGCAGCGGAGGGGCTGTCCAAGCTTCTCCTGTCTGGCCGCATCACCAGTCCCCGCCTGCTGTCCCGTCTCCTCCTGCTGTGGTACAACCCTACCTCTGAGGAGGACCAACATCTCCGCTCCTGCCTCGGAACTTTCTTCCCTATCTACTCCTTTGCTGGAAGGTGTGTGTAGGCCATGTGTCTATAGAAAACATCAGTGGTTTATGTTGTATTTATTTGCCCATTCTTATTTCAACCAAAGTGTTGTCTCTCTTTAAAATGGCATCATTGCTTCTTCATCATTGTTAGCATTTTCAATATCAGAATCATAATGGCTTCACCATTTCTATGGAACCTCCACATGCCCAAACAGTAGCATACATGAGACCTACATGAGGTAGCCATAACAATGTGAATGTGTCTAACCCAAGTATGTATGCTCATAATTTTTATCATGGCTCCTACTAAAACACTGAATACTGCATACGCCATACATTTAGCAAGTCTAAATTTTTGCGAAGCCCGACAATTTCGCATGTGCTTGAATTTGAGATTGTAAAGTACAGTACGTAATGGAAAAATGTATGCGTGCATGTCACATTCATGTCAGGTTCAAAGTCAATATTTTCGCATGTCTTGAAATTCGCGAAGATAAAAACCTCACGAAATACTCAGCATATGCAGTTATTCATGTCGATGAGAGGCAATTTGTCAATCAGTTCCAATAAAAACTGCTTCATGCAAAAATTATTAATTTGAATATGATTGCATATTGATTCTTAAAGCCTAATTACAATACTTTGATCAATGCACTGTTTGTGTACTGTGCAGGGTTCACCAGGAATGCTGGGAGGAGGCCTTCCTTCCAACCCTGAGGACACTCTTCAATGCGCCAACCACCTCCCCTCTGGCCGAGGTCAACCCCAGCAATGTGGCTGAGTTCATGGTCCACCTAACCAACCACACTATGCTGACCAATGGACAGGCCTCTGACATACAGGTGAGGAAAACATACAACCAACTTCACTCAACCCATCAATTAAGAAGAAAGATAGGGAATACAGTGAAAAACAAAATTTCATGAGGGACTTGTCGTCTGAAGTATGCTATAACCATTGGTGACTGGTTCAGTTTAGATGAACTCTTTAAACAACAGAGACATTATTGAGTACAGTAATATAGGATCAGATAGTGCCATGGAAATATATTTGTGTTTCTCTCTTTTCACCAATGTCTAGATACTGTAAAACGAGGAATATTCGCGTGCATTTTAATTTCGCGAATTTCGCGAGTGCCAAGAGTCGCAAAATTAAAATGCACGCAAAAGTTCTTGTCTACACAATATGCGTTGAATGCCAGTGGCAGTTCGCCAAAATATCATGCCGCAAAAAAGGCCGTCGGCTCCAATTCGCGAAAAATTCATGCCGCGAATATATCATGTTTTACAGTATATATGGGTGCATACAGATGAATATTGAGAATGCCCTCAACAGAGATTATTCTACATTATTCCACATATAGAATCAGATTGTAATGTCATTCAGTGTAACTTCAAGGTTAAACCCTTACATCCCTTTTAACCCCTTTATGATGTAAATATTTTTTTGTTCCCTGAGTGACCTTGACAATGATGTCAGCCACTATCACATGTCATTTACAATCTGCTTACTTTTCTGCTGTTGTTGTTGAGTGCAGGAAGCCACCGTCCATGACAACCTGGCCCTGAAACTGGCCAATGCCATCCTGGAAGACCCCGAGGCCCCCGGCACTCGTGTCCTGGCAAAGACACTGACCCTGCTGACCATCAGTGGCCACAGCCAAGCCCTCCGGTCAGACATGAAAGTCCTCAGCGACATGCTCCTGGAGGTCAGTCTCCTCTTGACTGCTGTCCTAGCCTTAATTGTTTGGCCATCCAGGCTTGCGGGCGCTCACTTGCTAGCTAAAAGCCTGCTAGGTAGAACCTTTAAGTGACTGAAGAGTTGTTGATATTGATATCAATGCTAAAGCTGTGATAAAGGGATTGCATGTCAGCATTAAAATTTCTCCACAAAAGTTGATGAATGCTGTTTTCTTACTTCAAAAGTGAGCAGTAAACTTTATTTTCTAAATGGTCTCATAAAAAAAGAGAATGCTACATGTAGGTAGAAGATCATATTGAAGCAAAGGAGCTGCAAGCTATAACTTTCAATGTCTTGCACTCGGCTCATACTAAGATTGCTCTGTTGCCATTTTTGTTTTTGTTTTTATGTTTTTTTAATGTAAAGTTCCCAACTTATTTAACCCGTTGAGGACGAGTCTCGAGTTTACTCTGGAAGGGGTCTATGAGAATTGCATGTTGTAGCAAAATCAGTCCATCCTCAATGGGCTAACCTTGCAACATAGAACTGAAAAGAATAACATTTCAAAATGCTTCATGCAGCATTCACAGCTTCATGAGCTGACAGGACTGTTTTTCACTTTAAATGTCCTCATTTTTGTTAAAGTTGCTTCGTCCCTTTGCTTATGAAGCGTAAATGTGTCACTGATTTTTACTCAAGTTTATACATGTGAGAAGAATACATGTCATCATCATCATCATGACAGTTTTTATCCGGATCTGTCCTCGATAACGGGGATGGCCGGAATTACCTCACAGCTCTCACAGCAATAGCTCTCACACCTCACCACCTCTTCCACTTTGGGGCATCTTTCTTTCAAACCAGTTCCTCCACTTGTCTCTTCCACATTTTCTTTGGTTGCCCTTGCTTTTGTGGCTCATTCACTTTAAACTCTAGATTGTGTAATATATATCATTTTTGTGTGTGGGTAGGATGGGGAGGAGGGGCTAGAGCAGCATAATTTACCCCTCCTTGGTCAACAGGCATGTACACACACCTATGCCACTCTTAGAAAGCCAACCTGCAATATATTATCTCTGACTGAAGATAGGCCATCTTGCCATAATTGTATGTACCAGGATTAGTGTATGCCCATTTCGTGGCTCATGCTTGGCTTGTGATTGTTGCAATCTTGACAGCATGTGGCAGAGACCGTTGCCAGGCGTCACCTGGAGAAGTTTGCCGACATCATCGGCGCCCTGGAGAACGATGAGGAGCAGGAGGACGGGGGAGATGGGGCAGAAAAGACGGGAGAAGCAGCCGAGGAGGCAGAGGAGGACAAAGTGATGGACAAGGAAGAAATACCAGAGGAGACTGACACCAGAGAAGACATAGAAGGGAAAATAAAAGAGGTGAGTTCTAGAATGGACATCACTCTTATGCTACCAACTTCTCCGCTCTATCGTTGCTGTGTGTCTTTGGGAGTACATAACACTCATTGCCACCTGGTTCATTCATGGCCTGGTAAAGATGAGGACATCTAAAAGAAAATTTTGGGAAGCATATGGGGTATGTTTAGATAAGTAGAGATGATTTTGTTCCCCTCAGAAACATTCCTGTCAAGATTAAAGTTCCGATAATATGTGATATCAAATTCAGTGTTTTATAAGTGCACAGGGGAACCTTGTTGTAATGAGCTGCTTGGGACTGGCGTTGAAATTTCCTAGTTATATCGAGTGTCTCATTATATCAGGGATGAGAACAAAAGAATGTAAAAGGAATTGGACCAACAAAATTACCTGCATTATATCAGGTATCTCGCTGTATCCTACCTCATTATAACGAGATTCCACTGTATATGACTACTGTATGTCATAGAATGTTATATTTCCAGCATTGTGTAAAAACAACTATATGTAAAGTACCAATGATTTATTTGTGATTGCACAAAGTTTTTTAAGAGTCACATTTCTGACTGTCAACCTGCAGTACTGTAAAAGTGGATATTTTCGCATGGCTAATTTTTTGCGCTTGGCCGGGTCGGAAGAGTTTCGCGTGTTTTTAATTTCGCGGAATCAAGACATCATACACAGGCACATATGGCAAGCAAAAATATTCACGTGCTTTTATTTTCGCGCTAGTTTCTGGTTGCGCGAAATGCGCGAAAATTTGAACACCGCAAAAATTTCCACTTATACAGTATATTTGTGGATCCTGTGGGATACTTTTGTCCCATTTTCAGCTTTACGCAGAAAATCATTTTACTTGTGATTCTTTATTACTCTGCATATTACAATATACTAGCCACAAGAACCGGAGCCTGAGGCAGTCACTGCAGCCGAGACTCTTTCAGAGGAGTGTAAGAAGGAGGCAGAAACCGAAGAAAAGCCTGTCAAGAAGACTAGAGGAAGAGGTATGGTTCACAAGAAGAGATCATTTGATTGGATGATGATGCATTCAGCATAGAAAGTGTAGCATCGTGTTATTCTTATGTTAGTTGCTGTGTAGTTTATTCGCATAATGTACTTAGCAACAGAGAATGTATCTGCCACTATGTCTCTTTAGGAAGGATGGTAATCACAAAAATTAAATTTTGTGTGTCCCTTTTTGCAACCCTGAAGATTGGTTTCCTTTTATAAGCTGATATATTGTAGAGGTAGGTAACTCAGACCTTTCCTCAGAATGATAATGATAGAACTAGAAATTTGTTCATGATGGAGATGGAAACACCACTATAGATTACCACTGAATTTTATTTAGACCCCCCCCCCCAAAAAAAAAAACCAAACAAACAGCAACAACAACAACACAACAACAACAACAAAAACAACAAAAATGCAACCATTATTCTCAATGCAAAAGGGGAGCATATTCTCGTTTGACATTCAATATAAGTGTTAGCTTTGCATTTCTTTTTGAACAATTATGTGACCAGTGTATTACTATGAAATTTCATACATTGTGTAGGGGGACACTAATACTGTGATGTTTGCTGGAGGGATATATCTGTACAACCTTTTGAGAGGTTAAAAATGTGACAGCATGAAGTCTGTCTACATTTCTCTGTAAATCACAGCTTTGTGACACTTTATTCATTTACCTCACCAGGCAAGAGTGCGAAGACGCCAGCTCAGCAGAAGAAGCCAGCCAAGACACCGGGTACTCGGGGCAGGAGGAGGGTAGTTAAAGAGGAGAATGAAAGGTGAGAAGAGGAATGATCGATAAATGATTGACGTCATGTCTCACTACAATGTTTGTAATAATTTGGTTGACTTTATAGCATTGATAGAGTCCATACCATTCTCAACTGGAATGTAAAGTACAAAATAATGTTCTTGAATTGCTTTTTAAGTGAAGTAAAGACAAAGTTACCTCGCTCCAGTTCTACACTCCACACTTCGTGGACTTTTGATAATACATATCAAATGGATTCCCCAACAATTCGATGATACTGTCCCTCTAAGTTGATTTGTTCTGTCCTGCACTCTTTTCCCTCTATTCCCTGTATAGTGAGAATGAGGAGAGCCAGGCCAGTGTGACCCGGTCAAAGGTCAGAGGGGGTCGCGCCAAGGGCAAGGCCAAGCTGGCAGAGCTTGTGATGTCAAGTGAGAGTGAGGACAGTGATGCAGAACTGTTTGCTGGACATGCTCTGAAGAGGTAAATAGAAACCACAGATAGAATCTCCTTGTTCGATCTCCAGAACAAAAGGCTCAGAATGATGAGCAACACTAATTACTCATTTAAAGGAAGCTTCATTATAATGAGGTCAAATGTAGCAAACTACTTGATATAACAAGGTCATTTTGCAGGTCCCATTCTTTTACATCTGTTCATTTGTTTGTTTGTTTTTTATCCCTGAGATGGCAAGATACTCGATACAACAAAGAAATTTCAGTTGTCCCAGGCAGTTTGTTATAACAAGGTTTCCTGTATTTGGCTTCTGTCAAACATTAGCTTTTCCAGTTATCTTGGAAACAAATTTAAGCAAAATTGAGCAAATTTTGCCAGAATCGACCCCAATGGAAGAGAAATGGGAGTTGTACTATTTAGGACCCGCTTGTTTCATCACCTGGCTCAGTGCTGTGGATCTGGATGTTTTATGCTGTTTGCTTATGTAACCCTGCATTTTGTGATGAATAGAGAGAAAAGCATCAAGTAATTTTCATAATGGCACGTGATCACTCACTTTGTAATCAAAATATGTTTCATGTGATACGTAATAGAGTACTATGACTGCTGTGTAGTTAAAGGAGATTGGTTGTATGTGTTTGTTTTTCTGTGTGCATGTGTATGCTGTTCCGTACAATGAATCAGCTCATTATTTTCTGGGGGTTTTTTTTCCCTTGTATCCTCTCTTTTCTTTGTACCAGGGGATCAAAGCGAGACAGGGTGCTCAAAACCCTGAATTATGCCGATGATGACAGCTGTTGAGAAGAAAATCAGGTGTGATGAAACTTGAAGTGCCTCTATTATCTTTGGAGGAAAAGATAAGTAGACACAAGAGAAGAAATAACAACAATTTCGTCACTGTGTCTTCTATATCATGTGGTATTAAAGGGATTGTACAGTTTCGGTTGAGACCTAACTTTAGATTTCTAACATTTTGTGGTGAGATAATGAAAAACCTCTTATGAAATATGAAAGAGCATGTAATTTTATGAGGAATTCAACGTTTATTTGATGAAAATTGGTTTTGAAATAGCTGAGATATCCAAAAAGAGCAATTCTAATGAAGTGTGGGACCCACACTTTCACACAATCGCTTTGTTTTACCTTGTTTTTGGATGTTTCCATCATTCCAAACCCGATTTCCATCAAGTAAACTTCGAATTCCTCTTAAAATGGTATGCTCTGTACTATTTCATAAGTGTTTTCTTGGTATCTCGCAAAAAGTTAAAAGCCCAATTCTCACCTCCACCAAAACTGTACTATCCCTTTAATCTGTAAAGTATCTAGAAAAATGCAGGGGATGATATGGTGCACTCCTATTCTATTTAATGACCGCTGTTTTTGTAGTTGTTTTTTGCCTTTGGATTTTTTGTAAGTTTATTTTTGTTGGGGGGGGGGGGCACAATAAACAATGCAGTTCAATGTATGCTTTGACATTCTGTAATTGTATTAAAATCTATATTTCAGTTTTTGGACTTACGATTCTCAGTGACGATGATACTGTAAAGTGCTATACCAGGAAATGCTTGTTATGTGTAAATACATGTAGTGTGTTGCGGGAAACATGTTTAGGTGCTGTAAATAGTGAATAATGCTCTCTTAACGGCGTACATGCAACAGATAAATTTTGATGAAAGAGACAGGCAGCAATTGCTGCCATATTAAAAAAAAAATCATGCCTTGTTTTGTCTGAACTACCATGGAATAAGTGGGTAAGCAGGAGTTATTGCTATAGTCACTTGATGTTTATTTCAGAAAAGGATTTGATTTTCAGTATACTGAAAATCAAATCAAAGTATTATCTCACCTTACCACTGCATAGTAGTGACCCTTACGTAAAACATGCCTCACCCTATTGATTCCTATTGGCACAATATAGTAAGCAATGACCATATTAATGTATTCAGAATAATGTGAAATAATGTTTCATGTCTCTCTTCTTTTTTTTTTTTTGCCTGAACCACCACAATATTTTCTAACTACCAGAATGTTATCCTTGATAAATGTATTAAATATTTTCATCTTAATTTGTCATTGGTTTGATTTTGCTTATTTTGTCAGCCCTTACTCGTGTACAGTGCACTCCCGTTATAACGAACACGGTTATAACGAAATTCCGGTTACAATGAAGTAAAATTTAGGGCCACAACATTGTCAACTCTATGTATTTTTATTGTTTATTCATTCGGTTATAACGAAATTTCGATATAACGAAAGAAAATAGCCGGTCCCGAGGACTTCGTTATAACGGGAGTCCACTGTATAGCTCAAACAAACAAATTGAGACATACATTTACGAATGAACGTGTGTATCCCTTAACATGGAGAAAAGACAAACATGTACACCATGTTTATTCCTTGTCAATGTGGGTTGTGGGATGGGTTTGATATCATGAGAATAGCGTTGAAATAAATGTAATGGCTGTAGGATGAAAACTATTCATATCAAGTACAGTTGTGTTTGTTGCTCTGTTGTCATTTTACTTTGTCTCTTTGTTCCAGACATGATGCATGTATCCAAGTAATTGCAAACAAACAAGTGCACACGGGAGGAATAACACATACACAACAACATCAGGCATTGATATACATCAATTACTGTAAAAGTGGATATTTTCGCGCGACTAATTTTGTGAGAAGGGTTTTGCATGTTTTTGATTCCGTGGAATCAAGACACCAAGTACAGGAACAAAGGGCAAGCAAAAATATTTGCATGCTTTTATTTTCGCGCTAGTTTCTGGTCGCTTGAAATGCGCGAAAATTTCAACACAGTGAAAATTTCCACTTTGTACAGTAGTCTTAAATGAGATGGTAATTCGTGCTCTACAAGAATATTGGGCAGTTGTCTTTTTCTTTTGTATTGACTATAGGTGGCTTGTATCTCTACTTGCACAGTACATGTATTTCATTTAGAATGACAATATACATCACCATATCATCAACTGAATAAACAAAAACAGCAAGAGTACTTATAATAAAAACAACAACCACCACCACCTCACAGTTGAATGCATAAGTGATCTGATCTGCATGCAGATATCTACATGTAATGTCTATTGAAACCTGAGCCTGGTTTTATTTGTGGATTTGATTTTGAATTTGCAGGAATCAAGTCAGAAGAAATGCTTGCTTTTAGGCCCAAATGATGTACGTGTAGTTTGACCTCAGACCTGTATTACTACGAAAATCTTGTCAGTGTGCAATATGACCAACTTATAGATTGTGGTAGAGTAGACATGTCTACCCACGATGTATTATGAGTCTTGAGCTGATGAATACATTGCTGCAGGTGTGATAATGATAAATAATGAAATGATGATAGTGATTATCAATGATGGTTATGAATGAAGACGAAAGATGATGGTGAATGACAATGAAGATAGAATAATAATGGTGGTGATAACAGATTGATGAATGTTGATGGTGATGGTGATTGATAATGATGGTGATAATTATGATAATGTCAAATGAAGATGAATGATGGATGATGGCTGGCGATGATGAACAGAATGATGATGATGATGATGGATGACAACAATGAATAATGATAATAATGAATGGTGATGACTGATGGTGAGTGTTGATGGCGACGATGAATGATGATGATGATCATAACAATTGTCTCATTATTTCATCTAAACAATGAATGCTGTGAACTGGAACGCAGAGCCAGCCAAGTAATCTTCAGCCAACATACCGTAGACAGCTTCAATGTAAAAGCAGACAAGCCGATCGATCAGAGACTCGCTGATTGGAGGAGAGACAGACAAACAGTGCGACAGACAGACAGACTGACTGGCTGGCTTCCTAGGGACACAGAAATACCATGACAGTGGCTTGTGATAGAAAGACGACCAATTAGCTCCAATCAGGAACGTTACAGACTGTCTCTCTCCTCTGATCACCCTCCATCCCATGCTATTCCTCCTCCCCGCCCGAGACACAAAAATGCTCCGACATCCCTATTATTACCCTGTATGTCACCTATTAGGACCTCAAACATATACACAGATGTACAGTAACAGTTAATTGGCTGGTAAGAATATTTACAGCTCTGTATTTATCGAGCAAAGACTTATCAATCTTAAAGCCATGACAAACATATATGCAATCAAAGAATACATACCAACTAAATCACACAAGTTATAAATAATATAACATTATATACTGTACGACATATTTTTAAATTTCAATCAGATTCATACCGCAGCTGTATGCGTGAAGATTTATGGGGTGGTGAACACATACCACAATGGCCAAGATAATATAGGGCTATCAACACACACGCTACTTCCAAAACTGCTGATTCTCCTTGTGTTGATATGCACCCCATCTTTGTGAAGTCATTTTTGAGTATGCAAACAATACATACAAACACATGCACCCACATACACCTTTTATGTATACTAGATCGCGTCTTACGCTTCATGACTATCCAGTCCAAATCATTAGATAGATGATGAATGATGATGAGGATGATGAGGATGATGATGATGATGATGTTGATGGTGGTGGTGGTGATGATGATAAACAGCATTTATATGGCGCCATTTATGTTCAAAAAAAAAATGAAATAAAAGCCGCCGCCTGGACAGATAGGGGAAGACAAGCACACTTGTAATAAAGGGGGAAAAACTATGTAATTTTGTATTATGCATTATGACTTGCTTGATGTGACCGCTATAGAAGGAATGAACGCTTTAAAAGCAAGCAACCATGCGGCAGGCGACTTTAAGTCCCCTCCAGTGGACTACTAGGCAATGTCAATCAAGATTTTTGTTCAGGTTACAACCACTGCAGTCACAGGGGGATTCGAACCACAAACCTTGCATTTGAAAGTCTATGGTCTTATTCACTCGCCACAGCAGCTCCTCATGTACGTACGAATATACGATTCGATCAAAGAAAACCTTCAAATTGACTGGAAAATATAGGTAGATATAATGCAGCTAGTGAGATGGAGCTTTGCAGTGGTGACAGTTGAGTAGCTTATGGTTGTAGATTTCGGTGTATGGTGGGATAGTCCGGTATAGTGCTTATAATAGATCATCGAGATAGCGCGATGTACATGTACAAAATTGTAGGGGTCATCCCAGTAGACCAACACCAACGAGTCATACAGCTCACGAGTTCGACATTGAAAACAGGTCCATGAGTCATACAGCTCACGAGTCATACAGCCCACGAGTTCGACACTAGGCAAATAAAGCCCATGAGACCGACACTAAGTGAAAACAGCCCATGAGTTCGACAGATACAACACGGCGCGTAATGTGTCGGTCTCGTGGGCCTCGTTGGCTTAGTGTCGAACTGATGGGCTCGTGACTGATGGACTCGTGAGCTGTATAACTCATGGGCAGTATGACTTGTGAGCTGTATGACTCGTGGGTGTCGGTCTCGTGACGTGCACCCAAATTGTACTGTTTGCAGTGACAAAGACGTATTCAGTAGCTGAAGACACAGAGAGATGGAGGAAGAGAAATTGAGACAGACAGACAGACAGACAGACAGAGACGGGAGGAAAAGAGCGGCGGTAGAAAAAGACACAAATCTGGTCATTCTCTTGTATTTACATGTATAACATTTTATTTGAATGAACTCGTGATGTTAACTGTGTCGAGGAGCGAGAATTTCGACTTGAGGATTACTGTCGTGGGAGAAATGAAAGATGATGACAGCTACAAAGGCAAGCATAAGTTCTGCGAAATATATTGCCTGCAAAGATTAACGCTCATCGCCCTACACAGAGGTAACTTCGGCGGTGTTGTGATATTTGTTAAATGGGCCAACTAATGCCAAGTGCGTGTACACGCTCCATCTCTCTAAATTTCGAGTGGGGTAAGAAAATGGGACAGCCTATTGGGAGAAATATAAGAGGCAGAAAATTGAAAGAAATAGAACACGGAAGACGTTGATAGAAATATAATGAGAATTACTTCAAATTCCCCTTCAATCACTGTCGACGTTCTTCCTTCTAAGTAGTGTAGGTGTGAGTGTTGTATGTGCATGTCTACACCTGAGTCTGTTTTGCTTCTGGGTATGTGTGTGTGTGGGGGGGGGGGGGGGAGGAGGTAGCCTTAGGCTTATGAAATCAGTGCTATTTTTCATTACTATGTGGGCAAATTGGGAACGCGATGATGTAATGGGGTTCACAACCTTATTCGTTTCTGTGAAAAAAAAATATAACTATACAGCTGTGGTAGAGTAGTCAGTGCAGTAGTAGTTGTAGTTGTAGTTGTAGGAGTAGTAGTAGTAGTAGTAGTAGTAGTAGTAGTAGTAGTAGTAGTAGTAGTAGTAGTAGTAGTAGTAGTAGTAGTAGTATAGTAGCGGTAGTACAATTAGTGTAGCATAGTATAGAGAGGCTGGATAGGTTTTTAAATGATTTGGCAACTTGAATCAGTTATCCTCGTAATTTTTCCTAGTAAAAGGGGACGGACTATAAATAAGTCCCGTACCTCTTCGCAATTCATGAGCAAGCACGACTCTCTTTTCTTATGCCCGATCACACAGTCTCTGGTTCTTTAGGGTGGAGGCCACAACGGGCGATGAAATATTATCTTGCCAAGACCCAGCGGGGACATCAAATTCGACACTCTTTTCTGCGGGCCCCCAGTAGGTGTTTCGCCAGATGAAAGTGACGTACTCGTAGAGGATAGATATAAGCTACAAGTCAAAATTCAAGCTCACTTTATCACATAGGCAGACAAACACCGTACGCACGCACGCACGCACACACACACACACACACACACACACACACACACACACACACACACACACATGTACACTCACGCAAATATAAACAAAACCGTGAAAGCGAACATCATAAGCATATCAGAATCAGACAAGAAGAAAATTATGAAATATCAACTTGTATAGAGGCTTAGAACAGTGATATCGCTCACAAATGCATTACAAAAGTCATTCAAATAAGGCAGGTGAAAGGCCATCGCCACGAATGTCCCCCAAAGAAAACTCAAAATCTCAAATCTCTCAAATGATTCACAAAGAAATATCATACCATATTTATTTATATGCCAACGAAATATTTATATCTTGGCATTATTATTATTCTTTAGCGGTAATGACTACCTGTTATTTTAGTGAATCAGGAAACAATGTAGGTCACAGAAATATTTCGTATCTTTTTTGTATCGTTAAATAAATTGATCTCGGAAAAATTGCATGGTGATTATATATCATCACTTAGTTTAATGTGCATATTTCCTTGAGACTGATAAAACTGATTCATGACAGTGTGTGAAACTTGGAATTCCATGCCTTGCTTGTTCTTTCCTACTTTAGTAGCTGTTATTGTCATCATTTCTTCTTCTTCTTCTTCTTTTTTCTTCATTTTCCAAAATCTAATCAAATAAGGACTTCAATTATTCTCAGCCCAGACGTTCTGTTCCGGCTGGCATTGACGATCTTGGCGTGGATTACCTCTCGCCAGGTAATCTGCGAGGTTTTTTTTTTTTTTCATTCTATCCGCTGGATAAGGGAACCACAAGAATGCTAATCAGTCACTCCTCTTTGTGAGAGCCCAGAAAGAAACCAGCAAAGGAATCACAGAAAACAGATTGGTTTTTTCAGGGTATCAGTTGCATCTCTGTGTAAAGCTTGCAAGCACAGTCGTGACGCTCGCGGTATCAATGGCACGAGAAAATTTTGCTGGACCCTCTCACATCGGTAGGTCAGCGACTTCGAACAAAGCAATTCGTACTTTTCAAAGAACACACTGACAAATAATACCAGATTCTGCAATCTCCCTCTGATATTGATGTCCACCCCCTCCCCTCCCCCCCCCCCCCCCCCCCCAATTGGTTTGGGTTTGATTTCGCCCGCATTATGAAACATACGCCAACGTACATTCGGAGGAAGTAAGTTTGACACTTGGAGAAGTATACGCGCGCGATGTGATGTAAGACGAATGACTTCGGTGGTGATATAGTTACTTGTTTTCCTGATACACAGCTCGAGTGTTTTTATGGCATAGGCACGTGACCATGGTGATAAGTGCATTATTTATGAGGTGCTCTGAGCATTGATTCATTATCTATTTCAGATTATCAGAAGCCCAGCAGTTATCACAGACATTTGATTATTATTTAAAGTTGTAATCGTCGTTATTTAATTGATCTCCACCCTTTTTCTGATGAAATGCGCACCCTCTCATTAGAACTCCCTAGATGGGTTCATGTTGATGGCATGGAGCCACAAGAGAGCTGTTGTAGCTCCCTGATTAATGCTGCACTTTCTTATTCAAATTTGCCTGAGACATCGAATACAGATTTATCTCTTGAAAGTTTATTGCTGAACAATGTCATCAGCGCAACTGAGCGAGACTGACAGTTCACTGACCATCACAAGCCGTTCGACCATCATTTCAAGTTGAGGAGGTAATTTGGTTTTCGTCTCCTTCCCATCAAGCCCCCTATCCCACTCTGCCTTCTCATCCTATTGCCCTGGTAGATTGATCATGATGATCATGAGCGCTAAATTCATCACCGGGTAATCAGTGCTTGAAAGATAGACTTGATATACCGCTGAAATGAGAAGATTTTCCCTTCTCATCTGCGATCTTCACATTTAAGAACATCTGCAGAGATTGATGGGGGGGGGGGGGGGTATCCTTCACAATACTACTAAAATATAAGCGGGTCACAACGTGGAAAAACGAAAAATAATGCTAAACAAAACAGCGAGTTGTAATGATATGTAGTATATGTAATGTAATGATACTGCTATGATATGTGGGTGTGCAAGTTTCATCCTTGTTCATGTTGAACACTGAGTTGTTATGGTAACAGTATACAAATTAATTGTTAGCTGAGATTACCTCCTCGGTGTTTGATGGGGATATTAATCACACTGATAGTTTTTGTTTTGATTTGTACGCATGCGTTTCATTTTCATTTTTATGCTAACGACAATGATGACTATGTTTTAAGAGGTTAAAGGTTTAGGGTTGGGGGTCGGGCGGAAATCCAGGAATCTCCTACATTTATGTTCAAGTTGTATTATTTTTTCAGTTTTTGAAATTAATGAATGAATATGTTTAGAAATGAAGTCAATGGTTGGATGATTATATTGGAATTGTATTGTGTTTTTTTTTATGTTTTGAAGTTTGATATGGGCTATGGTGTTAAGGAGTGGGGATCGGGGGTTGAGTGATGTTTTTTTAATGATTGTTAAATGTTTCTTAGGGGCAACATGTGTGGGTTCACATGCCTATAGGGGCAATACTAAATGTATTACTTTTGTGTGCCCTGACCCTCATGTAGTCTCCATTCATTTCATTTTCATTTTGTGTAACGTGTACAGTACAGTGTATCCTTTGTAATGTTCATTCTGGTTTTTGTTTCATATTTGTAATGTTTATGATATGCATCCTATATTCTTTACCTGGTCGAATAAATAATAATAATAATAATAATAATAAAAAAAAAAATAATAATAATAATAATAGTAGTAACTTAGCGCAGAATTACATTTTCGACAAAATTACCATCAGACCGGAATTCTAGAAGTCATTTCGAAATCATAATTATTTTCGGGAAAAGTGTTCATTATTGTCAATGTCTACATGATGCCTTCTGATCATCTCTTGTTATAGGCCTAGGTCCTGCGCCGTGTGAATTATGTTATTCAGTCACTTTTGCTATTACTGTTCGTAATCGTGCGTGCCCCACATAAATTTTCGCTATCTTTGGATTCAAATGCACAAAATCAATCAGTCACAACAATGTAGACAAATTATCGAAGTTGACTGCATCGTCAAAACTGTATTTGGACTTTTTGAAGTTCATGAATACCCAGTAATGGTAAAGGTGAGAGATCGAGCTTAGTAGCAGCGTACTCCTTGCGTGTTGAGGGAAACCCTACACGGAAGATAATGGTTTTGTCGTGGGATCTAAAGCGCGTTGATGCTGACACCAAAGAGATCCGATGGATTTCATCTATTTTTGTGAACTCCGTATCTGTATCTGTCAGCCGCGGGTGATGACGATGTATGCCCCAAAGTCTGGCTAGAAGTTTGAACGTGGGTGGCGATCGGGTCAAGTGGTAGATAATTTCTCTCATGTTTCTCTCGTCCATTCATTGCTCTTATATGGATGTATCCCTCGCATTCTCCAACTTAATCCTTCTCCGACGGCAGACATGGGTCTGTGGGTTCACAGGTAGAGGTTGTTGCGTAAAACGATCGACGGAATTACAAAGTGGAACATAATTATATACTTTTTCTTTCTTTTTCTTTTTTTTTAAAGAAAAGGTCTCGAGGGTGAGATATACATGTGTTCCTTATTGGGAGACTTCTTGCAGGCAAGATGCGCTGATCTGTATGTAAGAGATCGGTGGCAAGATGTGATGTTATGACGAAGAACTTATCTAGCCTAGCACTTTGCCTCTTTTACCGCATCCAGACATGATGATGCGAGTTGGTTGTGCAAATGGTACCACGCGTAGCTCCTTGCATGACACACGCATTTGCCAGTAGAATTTTATATACAGTACTTCAGCACATCCGTTTACAATCTTTGTTACAATTAACAACGGCCAAAGCATGGAGGGGAGCAGCATTATGTAGATCCGTTGCGTATTATTTGTAAAAGGGGATGGCTAGTAACTGATCAGTGGGAATCAGTGGGAATGCTAGGGGATGATTGTTCCACTTCTTTTGGGATTCATTTAAGAGTACATTATATATCTATCCTTGTGTGAAAATTATTCGCTTCAGAACGGTCTCATATTCAAGTATTGTGCAGCTTAATGCCCCGTCACTGTACAGGCATGCTAACCTAGAAACATTAAACTGCACGTTACTTGAATATGAGACCATTCTGAAGCAAGTAAGTTTCACACAACAATAGATATATAATGTACTCTTAAATTAATCCCACGAGGATTGGAACAATCATCCCCCAGCATTCCCACCGATTCCCACTGATCATAGCCATCCCCTTTAAAGCATTTTTAATTTTTGAATGATTCGTATGTTATAATATACATGTTGTATGTCGATTTTGTTGTTATACTGCTGTAAAAACAGTTTTTATTATGCCATATTTTGAATGATTCATTATGTCACATTTTTGAATGATTCCTATGTTCTAATACGTCAATTTTGTTGTGCAGATAACAGAATGCATGACTGTTGTGAGTCACGAGTTTTGTTAAATGTACAGTGACTGTTTTGCTTGTGGATTACTGATACTTTGCGTATAGTGGTGGTTCAGGTGGTGGACTGTGTGTGGTTGCTGGGCGTATATAGTGGTGATACTTTGCGTATTGTGGTGGTTGAGGTGGTGGACTGTTGAATTTGTGGTTGCTGGGCGTGGATGGTGATGTGGTTGTGCATACGCGTGTTGCTGTGCGTGTTGTGGATGGTGACTGTTTTTGCTTGTGGGTTACAGATACAGCGAGATTTGTTCTTGAGTTATAGCCTATAGGAGAGGGATATAGGCCTACAGTGGATATTTGCTTGTGGGGTATAGATACTGTGTAACTGTTGGGCGTGGGTTCGTGTGGATGGTGGTGATGGTTTGCGCAGTGTGGTGGTTGAGGTGGTGGAGCGTGTGTGGTTGCTATATGATACTTTCGTATTGTGGTGGTTGTGGTGATGGACTGTGTGTGGTAAGGAATGTATTGTGGTGGTTGAGGTGGTGGACTGTGTGTGGTATTGTGGTGGTTGAGGTTTGCTTGTGGGTTACATGATACTTTATGTATTGTGGTGATGGACTGTGTGTGGCTGCTGTATGATGTAGTGGTGGTTGCTGGGCGTTGATGTTGGTTGCGCATGCTCGTTTTTGCAGATTCGCTGTTGTCGCGTTGGTTTTGTCTTGTTCAGGATCGTGGGTGTGTCTGGGTGGTGGTGGTCGCCGATGGTGTGTGTGTTGTTGCGTGAGGGGCTTGTGCGGCACGTCCGCTCTCGGCGACATCCAGGGAAAATTCCGCCCGACCATCCGGGGGTTGCATCTCTTTTATTGACTCTGGGTGTTCTGCATGAATGATTCCGCAGTAGCCTAGTCTTTTTCTGCCAGCCGCTTTCTCTCAAATCTATAAATTACATAGTAGAACAGCCCGATTAGCCTAGTCTTTCATTGCCAGTCGCTTTCTGTAAAATCTAGAGAAGACGTGAGTGTCCAACAGCACAGTAATCACATTTATTATGTAGAGTGGGTTTGGTGTGAAGACCAAACCCATTATTGTCCCGATCAAGTGCCCACGATGTAGCTATACGAAATAAAGGATTAACCCCCTCGAAGCCACAATGAGGGTTCCAGTGACTCTGAATACAACAGGTTGTGAATAGTGATGACAGTTTCAATGCACCTATTGGTAGACCGTATAGGACCCACCCGTCGTTGGAAAGGAACTTTGGACACCAAGTATTCTTTAACTATGGTCGAGGATTAAGAAGAGGATTGATGCTCAAAAGACTGGAGTTGATGGACAATAGATAATGCTAACGGGATTTAATGCGGACTGCGTGAGAATGCCACCGTTTAGTGCATGTCGAGATTTTCTGCCCGTATTCATTCGCTCAAAATACAAGAGTCACGCCCATCCATACGCTAAACGCATAAAAAGTAAGGCTCAAATTGCGCCTCATTTGAATTCAGTTGAATTCATCACTACGTTTTGAAGTCTGAGATCTAACGTACACCTCACACAAACACTATTGACAAGATGAGCTCACACTTGCTCATCAAAATACACATTTCATGCTTGAATATCCGCTTTGAGAAATAATTTTCTTTTTCCTACAATTCTGATGGTCATTCCCCAATGTCCTCCGTTACACAGCATTTTCGCCAAAAAAAAATTGTGACAAAAGAATACAATCAGTGAATTGTTACTTATATTTATCTAATCATTCTTTAGATCTATGTAGCCTATGGAAATTCCCATGTAATCATCAGTGCAGTCGTGATAAGAGTTATTTTTAATTGGTATCAAGCAACCATTTTGGAAACCATTTTGACTGACTTGACAAATCCCTATTGCTTTTTACCCTGGGTTCAATCTCCCGAATTACTTTAGAGCATAGCACCACTTATAAGAATAAAAAGAAATGTCAGATTCTTTTAATTCTGAATATTTCAATGTCCTCAAGAGTGCAAGAGTTGAATCATCCAGATTCGCACTATGCACTATGGAAATAGAGTAAAACCGTCATTTTTTCGGTTTTTCATTATTATGAGGAAATGCAAAAATAGTTATTTTTTTAGATCTTAGCGGCCATTTTGACAGTCAGTTTGGTGGCCATCTTGAATATTTCAAAACCTTCAAGGGTGCAAACGTAACACCTTGACTCGGATTCAGCACTCTCGAAAGAAATCGTCAAGAATACAAGAGTTGAATCATCCAGATTCGGTTTCAGCACCTTCACACACCTTCTACACTCACGAAGACGCCATAGTACACACACACACACACACACACACACACACACATCTGTCTGCTTTCTCGTTCTCTTTTCCCTCTATTTAGATAGGCCGTAGCATAGTCCCATGTGTTCATGCATGGACACTGCCTAGGAAGTGAAAATGCCCATTTTTGTTTGTTTTGTTTTGAATTCCCCTCTGTCCGTCTGTCCATCTCGATGAGCCCCCTCAACGTCTCACCATCTCCGATTTACTCCAAATTGACAGTCTGCCCTCAGCGGGGAATTCGTTCTATGAAACAGGGTTGGACAATAATGACCTCCTTACCTGCGCATGACATCACACGTGGATCCTCTTAATTTGAGATGCCATTATTTGTGCGAACCGCGTGGGCCTTTGTGGGTTTTAATCTAGTAATTCGGCTCGTTTTCGGCCAACGACGTGTGAATTATTGCTTTCACAAACAAGTGGGGCTTACCTGCACGCATGATCTGTTTCCAAGTGATATCTCGTATCTCTATGACAACATTCGTTAACGTCACCAATTTCCTGCATGCATACACATAAGTCGATGAAAATGTCTACGACCCGTCCTGCTTTCCAGTCCATGTGTACCCCTATTTATGATCCCGTCATGATGTTATATTCTATTAAATAAGTTTGGGGTTTTATTTTTTGTTTGTTTGTTCGTTCGTTTGTTTGTTAGTTATTATTTTTTCTTGTATAATGACTGGTTGTTTAGCCACCTTTGATTAATTTTCTTCCATCAATGTTTCAGTAGAGCTGTTGGACATGAATGAACAGAAAAGGGGCTTCTGATTTTGTTCCGCGATCTTAACCACAAGAGTTAAGAACTGGTAGGCCTAATTGGCATAGAGATGAACGCGGAACATGATAAACGTCAATGAATTAAAACGTTTCATTCATTCCATTTCATTTATGTCTAAATTAACAACAACATAAAAAAATGCGTGTATTTTTTTTTTCTTGGAAGAAAATATTGTGTTAATGTACAGATCACAGCACCATGTATTTGTATTAAAGAGACCCCTCTTATAAATTAACACTGATATCACAGTATCATAACCGATCGTGATCTTGCACAACTTAAGATGGCGTATTAATCCTATATCAGTAAGGAGATATCAGCTGAAGATATGAACATTCATATCAATTATTGTTCATCTAATTTCCACGTGTTTTACGGGTATCTCAGTTTCGAAAAAAATCTTTTCTTGAAATTCCTCAAATTTCTTATATTTTGTATCATTTTTGTGGAATCTTCTCTATTCCGTTAGTTTGACTTAACAACTTTCTTTTTAAGGTAAAGCAAATATGATAAAGAGTTGAGTTTGGCCCTAGTATGTCATCATGCCTGTTATTAATGTACTCACATACCCATTAGATGTTGAACGTTCATCAAGTTTGCACGACGATGCTCCAGTGAATTCATGTTTATCATTCCCCTCTTCAAAGTGTAAATTTCAAGACTCTGTATATGAAGCGATAAGCATAGATGACATTGCTCATGATGTTCAGATTTCACTTCCGCCCCCTCTCTTTCCTTTTCTGGTTTCGTTTGTCTATAACTTGTACTCTTATTTCCCCCCCCCCCCCCCCGCCCCTCACTCCCGTTCTCTCTCCTCAAGTTTCTGTAATGTGATATACAAGTATCTCCCTTCTCCACCCTTCCCCCTCCCTCTCTCTCTCTCCTCTTCCGTTCGCCTGTGTTGCTATCCATAGGCGTGTCCCTCGCTCTCTCTCTCCCCTTCCTTCTCGACGTCTGAAGTTATCCCCAGTATCCCCCTTACAATGATGGCGCCGGGATTAACGACACACACACCACATATTGGTCGACGTCTGGATCGGCGCTGCGTCCAGGTGAAAAGATGACAAATCTGCTTCCAAGCGACGTCGTGGCGTGCTCAGCCCCGAGGCCCGGGGGTCTAATGACGAAACACAGCGTTGACTTCAAGCGTCGCGTTCACGCCGCGGACCGTTATAAATAACCGCTGACTTCTCAAGCATGCACGCCAGCCGGGCTATAAATTCCCTCGCTCGTGGCCGTGCCCTAGTTTGTATTTAGATCGACAGACGATTAGTCACGTGACGCGAATAGAGTTTACCCTCTTCTGTGGTAATGGGAGGGGGGGGGGGAGGGGAGATGAGTCCAGAAGAAAACATGCATGACATCATCTAGATTGTTTGCATACAAACGGTCGACCATGTGTACATTGGACGTCTGACGAGAGGATATATAAATTTTATTTTGAAGGAAAGTTGAAATGTGGAGGGGGGGGGGGGGTGGAGGGGAGGGGGTTGATTGCATTTTTGATATCTTCGATGCCAACTTGTTTCCTATCATTTAATTCAGTGGCCACATTTCTTTAAACTGAATGTAAGTTGGGACAAAGTGTCAGGTGAATGGAGGATGATTAATTGAATCGATGACTCCGGATACGTCTTGGGAGAAAACTGATAGCAGATGAAGAAGTGAATTCATAATTGATTTATTATTATCATTAATTGTTATGGTAAATTAATTGTAATCTGTCAAATGGATGATACTGCCATATATCATTGTGATGAAATAATAGTCACACAAAACAGCCAAAAGAACATTCAACAACAAAAAAAAATTGTTCGACTTCTATACGTTTAGCCCTTGTTTCTTTCTGTTTCCATCTGCGTTATTGTTGCTATTCCAAATGGTATTCTAAAATCTCGACCAACCTGCAAAAGTTCCGGTTGCCCAATTTCATATTACACATCCCCAATTTCGTCAAACTAGAAGACGGGTTTAAGCAAGAAAAGGGTGACTTTAAAACCAAAGAATTCTGACACTCAATTTCATCATTTATACTTGTCACGAGGTATTATTTCAGCTTTGAGCTTGTCTAAGCGTAATTCCCTTCAAAACTTGCTCATCTTATCCAGGCACCAGAAAAATATTATGAAAAAAAGTAGTGACGTGAAATATGTCAATTTGTGCCTTTCAAAGTAGTTCTAATTTGATTTCTTTTTAACATTGTGTCCAATCTTTTTTACTGTCTTTCTCTTTCTTATCCTTCTTCCTCCCTCTCTCTCTTCCCTTTTCTGTTTCTTTATCATCTCTGTCTTTAAATTTTGTTGATGTCCTAAATAATGGGGGGGGGGGGGGGGGGAGGAATCCCGCCAAAGTACCATTTTCTAGGTTATGTCAATTGGCAAAGGCACCGACCGCACGTTTCGTTTTGTATCATCACATCGCCGCTTTGAACAGCTCACCCCGAATACGAGATCAGTCTATTTTCTTTGCCGGCATCAGTATTTTTCCTCGTTTCCATTCATTTATTGATGTCAAGTGTGTCTGGTAATTATAGGGCTTAAGTGAGAAAAGAGAGGGAGAAGGTAATAGGTGATTCAATTATTGCAAAATAGGTCAGTATATAGTATATGAATGGTTATTTCTACAAAGCGTTTTTCCTCTGTAGTTCATTTAAATCTAAGTATATCAACAAAGGAAATGACAATGGAGAATTTTTTTCCCTCCATGCTTACGATTACCGCAATGACCGAAAATCGACCAAGATTTAGAACAACTGCTGTCTCGACACTTCAACCTTTGCTATTTCTTTTACTACAAGTACTGTTCAGCTACTTCTTTTACTGCTGCTGCTGCTACTACAACTATTTCTACGCTACTACTGCTACTACTACTACTACTACTACTTCTTCTTCTTCTTCTTCTACCACTATTGCTGCTACTACTACTACCACTACTGATACTACTACTACCACTACTGATACTACTACTACTATTATACAACGCCCAAGTAGATCCTTGTAATTTGATTGGAGGATTGTTGGTGACGTGATATTCAATAAGTACTCCATTCAACGCGCCGTGCAATTTTGGTTCTATTTTTGCGTGCAAATTGGTTCGATTTTTTCGTTCTATTCCACGGTTCGAGAAATTGTACGGTACTGCATGTACTGTGTGTTGCATATTGCAGCTAGCGCGGTGAACGTGTGCGGTACATCCCATGCGCGTATGTAGCCTACGTAGTGCTAGTGTACGTGTGGAACGGGTATGAGCGCGAGCTGTTTCCTGTATCTACACTGATTGCACAAGCCAGAAAGAGAATCACAGTGGATCCACATGTAAGTATGGCTATATTTTTCATACATATAAAAAAAGGCCTACTTATAGACCTACCCAACAATCCTCCAACCAAATAACAGAGATCTACTTGGACGTTGTATAAAACAAATAGTGTATGGTCTTTACTCGTGCAATGGAACGAGATTTCGCACTCGGTGAAAGATAGAGGCGCTCTATTCAACGAGGCGAACCATTGCACTCGTGACCATTCACTATTTGTATACTACTATACTGCTACTACTAATACTACTACTACTACTACTACTACCACTACTGATACTACTACTACTACTATACTACTACTACTACTACTACTACTACTACTACTACTATTAGCCTATACTATTATAAATACATTTTTAGATTACAATCATTTTCATTGTTTAATTCTCATTATCGGTATAATTATTATAGTTGTTGTCATTGCTGCTTTTGTTTTGTTTATTCTTCCGCTACAAATGCTGCCTCCGCATTGACTGTCATGCACACTGTTTTGATATGCAATTAGGCCTCACATTGTGTTGTAAAAGTTTATATCAAATTAAATTCTCAGCAAAAATTGCCCTAAAATTCCCCGAAAAAAGGTTACTTTCAACACATTGCCTCTTCTGGGTCATTCATAATTACATTACTTTTTTATAGTTACAAATTTGTAATCTGTTTCATGTGTTATTCATGCTTTTCTACTAATGTTTTCCTCATATTTTTTTTTCATCTCCCATCCATACTTGACGTTAATTGGCATGAATTACTTCCCCGAGGCGAATATACATAAACTTTCAAGATGCGTTGCAAAATGAATGTCACTGACAAAACATCTTCATAAGATATTAACTTACCATGATCATGGGAAAAAAAAACACCCTCTCAAATTTGCACAGTTCCAAATAATAATAATACTCCACAGTATGTAATGAAAATGACTTTTGGCGTGTGATATCTACCCGAATTGTTTTAGACGTCGACAAATAATTCCTGTCTACATAAAGAACGCTGCATATAGAGCTACAGGTAAATTTGACCAACATATTGTAAGTGGCATGATGATCTTGTGCCGTATAACTCGCCGTGTTGATATTGAATTCGACATCTCAAGGTAATTACGTTTTCATGAACCCCGTGTAGGCCACCTTTTCTCGTAAACACCAATGAAATATCAAGCAGTATCTTCGTTATCTCTTTCTATAGACTGCACCATTGCACTTGGAAAGGTTAAAAGAAACTGAAAAACAAAATAAGTGCGTGCAATCGAAATTGGACATTCGTGAAACTAAAACTGAAAAGTAAAACTGACGGGTGGTTCTTATTCCGAAGGTCTGCTATTCCGAACATAATGCAAAATTCGTATACGTCGGCTTTGTTCATCCGAAAATGATACAATTGTATAGGGTGGTACCCTTGTCATAACCTTAGAAGTTATTATTTTGGATTTGTTTATTGTTCGAGTGTAATAAAAGTGAGGATAGAGTAGGCGGCCTACCTTAAAGTGATGATATAATTTTGGTCGAGATGGGGCTTCAGGTTTCCAATTTTTTTGTGAGATAATGAGAAACCTCATTGAATATGTAAGAGCATACAAGTCTAAGAGGAATTCAAAGTTTATAAGATGAACATTGGTTTTGAAATGACTGAGATGTCCAAAAACAAAGCGGGTATTAATAAAAGTGGGACCGCCTTTTATTGGAACCACTTTGTTTTACTTTATTTTTGGGTATCTCGGCCATATATAAAAAAAAATCATCACATACACTTGAATTCCTCTTAGAATTGTACGCTCTTTCATAGTGGTTTCTAATTATCTCTCAAAATCTAAAATCTTAATCCCCAATCTTAACCAAAACTATGCCATCCCTTTAACACTAGGCACAACGATTGCTGCATGGGGAATCGAACCAGGGACCTGACAATGGATTGGTCTTATCCACCGAGCTCTTCTTGAACATAAAAACGTACATTTTTAAGGGCTGGTCATTCCAAATTAGATGCACAGTAATTCTACAGTAAGATATGCAAGCGTATATCAGGCGTCTTTTTGACGCATCACATACCCAAAAAAGACCGGATTAATCAATTTTGTTCTCATATCTATTAACACAACTGTATATTCAATGAAGACTTCGTGGTGGTGTAGTGGGGGGGGGGGCATTTTGGGATGAATTTTGTCCCCCAATTACAAACATGTGCCATCCTCCCCTGAGACAGTACACAAATTAAATGCTTATATAGGTCTACGTATTTTGCGATTTTGAATTATTATTCCATATGTCTTTACTTCAAGAAGGCTCACTACCTTTTCAGGATATCGAGATCTGCTCAAAATATAATCATTATGATTATACTTATATTCTGCCACAGGGTATCGTACTGCAACAGGAAAACCAACCTAATAGGGTCTGGTCGGTTGTTCGAATTTCCAGCGGTGTGCTGATACATTTTATTACTTGTTACATATAGAATCTTAATGCTGACTTAATGCATGTTACCGCGAGCCACGATAATTCTCGGGTGAGAGGACTGACCACGGGGGGGGGGGGGGGGGGGGGGGGATGCCATTTCAGCCACGCCTATGTGGCTTGCACATAAATTCTTGCTTTCCCCTGTTTTCCTTGCGAGTAAAACTCATTTATTTCTGTATTTCCCCTTCTGTCCCTCTTCCTCTTTTCCCTCCTCATCCTTCATCTGACGACCAAAAAGCGGAACTCATGAGGAGCCCTAACGAGATCGAATTTACCCGGGCCATCAGAATTCATTTGTTTCTCGTTCGGGAGTTCGTCTGCGCGAGTTTTCTTTCGCGGGAAATTGCGCTGTCAATGACGGTCGCTTTCGCACGTCTATTCACGATATTGCGTCCCACAAGGTATCCTTTGATCCCTTACATCAGCGGGACACCCAACTGCCGCAGTGTGTAGAATTAGGTCGCTGAAGTTTTCAATCTCAATCGGGGAAAGGATTTCTTTTTCCTATTTGTTGATCGAGATGTGTGTGTCCGTGTGTGTGTCTGTGTCTGTGTCTGTCTCTCTCTCTCTCTCTCTGTCTGTCTGTTTGTGTGTGTGTGTGTGTGGGGGGGGTGGATGGATGTTGTAGAAAGTGACATTGAAGGGATAGTATAGTTTTGGTTGAGATAGGAAATTCAGATTTTAGCTGTTTGCGAGATGATTAGAAATTATGAAATAGCAAAGGGCATACAGTTCTATGAGGAATTCAAACTTTATTTGATGAAAATATGTTTTGAAATGGCTGAGATATAAAAATACGAAGTAAAACAAATTGGTCCTTATAAAAAGTGAGACCCACATTTTATTAGGACCTCATCGTTTTTGGATATCTGGACCATTTTAAAACCGATTTTCATCAAATAAATTTTGAATTCCTCTTAGAATTGAATGCCCTTAATATTTCATATAAGTGGCGGCTAATTATCTTAGCTTGTATGCCCTTTAATATTTTACTGATTATCTCGTAAAAAGTAAAAACCTGAAACCCCATCTCAACCAAAACTCTACCATCCCTTTAAAGAGGAAAGTGTCACGAAACACCGGTGCGTCTAATCTACTTGGATGTAATTCCTACGCGTTTGAAGGAAACCGGATGTATTTCACACTCAGGAATTCAAGTGGGATTTGAACTTCAAATCAAAAGATGAGTGAAGTGACGCTCAAAATAGGCCACATTCTCCCTCGTTGGATTTCATTTGGATTTGGCTTACAGTATATTCGGGGGAGCTTGTACAATATTGACAGGGAGAAAAACATGATTATAGCGCGCTACTCTCTACCGCGAGATCACTATACTACCACATATAATAATATTAAGAGCGTGTTTGAAGAAGAAAATGGCGTCATTTCAATTCTGAACATTTTATTAATTGGGAGAGAATTATCTAGATTAATCATATTCACTCACATTAACTAAACATTGAGATGATGTCATTCACGTTGGAGACAAAAGGACTCTTGTTAAAAGTTTATCGTTACTGTAGATGGATAAGGTTTACCGGTGGTTATTGTAAAATCTAGTTAATGCTACTTCATTTCAACAAATAATGTAAAAACTTCAATTCAGTAAAACTCATTATAGGTTGAAAACATTTTAGACAAGTATTGGCGTACTGATTGTTTTTAAAAATGTTGAATCCGATTTTTTTTTTTGTTCTCTCTTCATCTTGGTAGAAATGACCGCTACTATTGCATTATTGTGATTTATTTTTCCCCTTTTCGGAATATTTTGAAGAACATAAGTATTCAAATTATGATTGCGTTTTTGTTTTTCTTCTGTTTCTTTTTTAATTTTCCTGTTCCACTCTTGTAAAAACATGTTTCGTTGTTGCGTAAAACTTTCTATTAAAAGATATCAAAATAGATTTTGATAAATTGTCAGCGTGATGCAATCAATCTGACTCCTTTAGTATGGATGATTTGACATGGCATAATAGATTAGCACTATTCAAAAAACGTAGATCGGGAGATAGGAAAAAATAATCGAGCTATGATAAACAACTAACTTCTATCTATTTATATCGTAACTACCTATCGCTGCCAATCAAAGAGAAAAAAAGAGCAAAGTCTGATTAAGGCAACGGAAGGTACTTCATAAATAATGTAGGCATCACGGGTAACCATTGCTTTATTTGTTGTCTTATTAATAATGCCATCTACGAGGATAAACATGCAGCATACTGCTCAGATACACTTATCAGCCTGTTACTTGGGTAAGTCTAGACAGTGAGGGCGCCCTCTTAGTAATTCACTAGCATTTAAACAAGTTAGATGGATGTCACTATGATAAGAAATTACTTGTCGAGTATTGATTATGACTATGATAATGATTGTTGTTGTTATTATCATCATTTATTTGGCCATCCATACGTAATTGCAATATCATATGTATAGTGGTGCAGACGATGTATCAATCATGGTTATTCATGAATAATTCTTTACTGTTATCCGGAGATGTGTGAGCCCTCATGTCACTCCTTAACACATAAAGTTGTTCATAATAAAGAATACCTCTTCATTGTCTCTTAAGTTTAATTTTTGTGTGACTCTGCCAGTGAGAAATCTGACTGATAATAAAAGAGTGAGAATTAGCAATAGCTTCTTTTTTTTTCTCGAATTTGTTCATTAAATTTTGGCTTTGCTAGTGCAAGTACATTGTACCCAAGACCAAGATTAGCTATCATGGTGCTATAGATGATTCTTAATCTCCACCGAAGACGTCTTGGCATTAAAGGGATGATATAGTATTGGTTGAAGTGAGAATTCAGCTTTAATTTAATTTAACTTTTTGCTAGATACTTGAGAATTTAACTATTTGTGAGATACTTGGAATCCCCTTCATGAAATGTTTAAGGGCATATAAACAATTCTGATAGAAATTCAAAGTTTATTGATGAAAATCGGTTTCGAAATGGCTGAGATATCCAGAAACAAAGTGAAACAAAGCGATCCTGATAAAAGGTTTGTCCCACTTTTATCACGATCGTTTTGTTTGGGATATTTCAGCCATTTCAAAGCCAGTTTTTATCAAATAAACTTTGAATTTCCGTTAGAATTTAATGCTCTTTCGTATTTCATGGAAAGGTTTCTCATTAATCATCCTAAAAAAGTGTGAAACCTAAAGCCCATCTCAACGGAAACTGTGCCATGCCATTAGATAGTGAACAATTCAATTACTTAATTCTTTCAAAAAGAAGTCCATATCTACATTATCTATTTGTGGGATGATGGAAAAGATTTTCACAATAACGAGGTTTAGTTTCGCTGACTTTTGATTGAACATTGCATGTCAGGACTCCACACTTACTTCTTTCTCTGATTGCCCAAAATAAAAGGAAACATAAGTAGAAATCCATTTTGCATATTAATTGCGTCATCGGGCAACCCCAAAATACCTTTTGGTGGCTCTACATCTATTTTAGTCACCCAGAGCCACGGGCCACGGCTTCATGTCGAACCCTTCGTCTATCCTTCGCGGGTGAAAAATTTCACCAAACAGTGTATTATAGAAATTCGAAATAGTATATATGACAAAGCATGAGAAAGCGTATGATATTCGACACATTTAGTTCTGACGGAGATAAATGGGAGAGAGACATGACCTCGCAATTTGTCGGCGATGGGGAGCTGGTGACGAGGTTGACTGATGACAATTATTCAGGAAACTGATAGATCGGCGATGTCTCTGTTTGAGATATGAAGTATGATTTAGTGTGCGTATAGTATCCAATTTGGTGATCCAGGGCAAGCGACCTGGCCTACTTTTTATTTCTGATTACCGGACACTGACCGCACCCCGGGGCCAGGATTTCTGGCAATATCATTCACTAAACGCATCGAATTGCACGTTCACACGTTTATATAGGTCTCCATGAATATATACACATATATCTACACATCTATATTCATCTATCGAGATAAGTATAATTCTGTTTTGTATGTTAACCTTAATACCATTCCGAGCGCATTGCCATGAGTAATTCCCCATTCCTTCTACATAGATCATCATAACGTGTCGTCTAAGAGATTCTTGTAACTCTAGTTCGTGTACATGTGTGCTGTACGATATGAGCTTTATACCTTATACTCTTGCGTCGTCTGACAAAAAACAAAAACAAAAATACAAGTCTTTGTTCGGCAATACAACAGCTTGATAGTCGCCGTAACACCTATACATTTGTCTCTAATGTATATCAGCATAAGATATGAGTATAATCTGGTCAGCTTTTTATCAGCTTTTTAAGATAATTTTGTATCCCTTTTCTATAACCTGTATCTGTTCATGCATGTATCACTGATAATGAGCGAGAGAAAAGAAGCAGAGAGAGAGAGAGAGAGAGAGCGGGGGGGGGGGGGCGGAGATGGAGAGAGATGAAGAACATCCTTTGATGATTAGATGGATGAATGGTTTCTTGTGTCGCCAATAAGTTCCTCAACAAGCTCCCGGTGTTAGCCTTGAAGGACACCGGTCCTTTCACACCTTATACCACTTTCAAACACTGGACCCTCCTAAAGATCCCCTCATGTCGCTAAGCCCCTCATCCGGGGGACCAACTGACACAGCCTCATTCGTCAATCAACATGACACCCCAACATACCCAAGATGACGAAGGACCATGTTAAAGCCTACATCAAATTGTACCGACCCATGCAACCACCACCATCACCACCACCAAATGCTGTATAGTTCTTACGACTATATTAGCTTGGTAAACGGTAAATATATATATTTGTTCTTTTCCAATCATTCTAACTTTAATCAACGACCATGAAGGAAGAAAAATAACACACTCACAACCGTTAGGGTGCTTAGGATAAAACAGTTGGGTTAAACTTTTTGGCTAGACAGTTGCTAGAAACGGAAGCATAATGTCTTTCCTCATTTCCCGTTTCAAAAACACAAACGCAAAAACAGCAACTACAATTCCATGCCCATTCTATCGCGAGTGGTCGACCATTTTATAGAGAAAGATCCAGTTTAGGGTCACGGGAATTCACTTGAACTCCAAACTCCGGCCACTCTTCTCCATCAGATCAGCGATCATCCTTTAATTACAACCCTTCATCTATGATCTATTCTCGTAAAGTGTTACCCCCTCGGCGCTCCCTATTGATAAATGACATCTGTAATCGGATTGCCCGCAGCCGGAGTGTCTTCCGATCTTCCCCACCCACCACTCTCCCAATCGCCTGTGATTAATTCTTCTTGTTACACAGGAATGGGTGGAACATTATCGGCTGCATTCAATCAGCGGAGTATTATACATACCGGCGGGCAGTCGTCTTACGAGTATTCCATAAAGGAGAGACAGGGATGATGCCAAACATGAATCGTGTCTAAAAATACGTCACAATATATGATATATTTACGGTAATGGATGACCAAGTTAACATTCGTTAAAGGTCAGATAGGCACGCAGCGTCTCATTTGGATAGCCCCTCGTGCTTATTGCCCGATATGAATGAATATACAATTCTACTCTGTATGCAAACAGACAGATTCTTGAGTTTGTTTTCATGTTATTGTTGTTGATGTTGTTATCAGAGAAAGATGTATCCTGGTAGACTCAACTTGGGTCTCTGCCAGAGCATCGTGGTGAGGTCCCTTACGTATATCAAAGTCAAATATGTGAGATGGCATTCATTATGATGTGAACAGCATTGACATTGGAGAAACTTGAGGTCATAATGGGAGAGCCGAAAACATGACGACCTTCTCGGCTGATGAACTTCGGCTTGTTGATGACTTGCCTCTTTTGTTGACAACAACCTAGTTTTAATCGGAAGTAGATATTCAACTAGATGATCAATTTCGCCCGATTTGCCTCAAGGGTCCTTTCTCGGATTCATCCTTTTACCCCATGCACGTCACAACTATTTTGCCATCATTGGTAAGCAGGAGTATTCCATTCAAGTCATGCTACCGCTCTTCTCTAGAAATCATTCAAATTTGATCGTTAGATTAGGAAATCATGTTGGTTACGTAACTTGCTGCTTGTCATAAACAAGGCTTAAAGAGCCTTTTGGTTGCCCTCTATACATGCTATAACCTCAGGAAGGGGACTGAAATGCTTAAAATTTGTTCATTTGCAAAATAATCACATCTACAGAGAAAAGGATCAGATACTTGAACAGTAGAAGAAAAAAAATCAGAAGAAAATGATGATCGTAGTATAGTAAATATGAGTATTATAATGAGAATGATGTTAATAACAACAATAATAATAATGGAACTATTAATACTTTACTAATACTTCTACCAATATTGCTACTACTACTGCTACTTCTACTATAGTACTACTGTTACTAATAATGTTAACAGTAATAGTAATCATTATTATTACTATTATTATTATTATTATTTTATTACTACTACTACTACTGCTATCACTACTACTACTATTATTACTACTACTACTACTACTACTACTACTTCTACTACTAGTACGACTACTACTACTATTATTATTATTATCATAAAGTCTAATGTACCGTGTGTAGCTTCTTCAGTATTAGCGCTATTCTTTCCAAAGGGCCCTGCTGGCATTAACCCAGCGTTGCCAGATATAACCATTGATATGCTTGGGTCAAGAGGTATATATCAGGGGTCAAAGCGTTTTGTCCAGGGGCGTGGCACTGGGCATGACTCAAACTCGGGACCTCCGTTTCAGAGTCACGAATCTTATACACTTTACTACAGTGCTCCACATAAAAACGTTTTTAATACTTCTTCAATAACAATCTTCCGGCGCACAGTTATTATGATGTAATCATTTTGCTTGCTCATGCCATTTCTTTGCTGTTCTCATGTAATTCAAGCAATAGATAAGAAAAATAGATTATCATACACCAACCTTTAAAAAAAAAGATAAATTTAGAAATATACAAATCTCTAAATGCCACCCAAAACATACACCAACCTTTTTTTTAAAAAAAAGGATAAATTTAGAGGTATACAAATCTTTAAATGTCACTCAAAACAAACGCATTCTGCAAATAACCTCAAGCTACCCAAAACACGCCTTTGCCTTTCAAATTAGTGACAAGAATAACAAGATGTTGTGTGTGCATAGGTCAATAAATCTCAAGTTTCATCATTTTCCGCTTGAATCTCAAAGTGTCGACTTTACATTCTATGCATCGTTCATGAGAATAACCTATTATACGTGCACATAATTATTGCTGACTCTATCACTGTCTATAAACAGCCGTCATAGTGGCGGCGGACGTCGCCCGATGTCGTAGCCCGAGGTCGTTTGTTCATAGTACAGAAAGGCTCGTATAAGAGACAGACGATAAAGAAGGTCGATGAGCGACAGGAATTGCTTGTCGACTCCGAAAGGTGTGATATCGATCATGCCTGCGGATACACAGTAACCGCAGATGTCGCTTTCACTTTTTCCCCTATTACATGTGTATTTTGTTTTCTTTGCTCGATCTCGTTGATGGTGACGGATATATATTTGAAGCGGAATCCATGAACGTAGAGCCTGCACGTCCCACAGGCTTTACGAAACAGATGTAAAATGATTAGTTATCATGCGTTATTCTTCTATACTTCCTACGTTGTTTTTTCTTAATTATACAAGACAGAAATTGATATATACCGCTACTTACAATCTTCATATAAAATCTGAGGAGGAATGCGGAGGAGTAATTTTGGCTGGAGGTAAGAATATCAACGTGACTGTTTCTTTTTTTTTTTGCGGAAGAATTTATGAATACAGAAAAAAGCAGGACATGAAACATTCGGCATCATCCAGTCTGTCTTCTTCTATGACCTCATCCTCGTTCTTTCATTCGAGTCACGTGGACACTTCCAGCAGACCGAGACATTTCATTTCTTACAGATTAATTCAATACAACGAAACTGTATCATCAGGGATAAAGTTAACCCTGTACGGTACAGATAAAAGTTTGATTATTATGTATGTGTTAAAAGAAAACAAAGAAAGAAAGAGAAGAAAACAGAACAATTGCGTGACGTGGCGTCATCGTAATATATTACTTTTCATCGTAGCGGATATACGGCCTGATTACTCGGGGAAGTGCGGCGTCTTCGAGCCGGCCTGACCGGCCGGCGAAGTGCACCGTCGTTTTTCGCGAAGCAGCTCGATTAATATAGTTTTATAGTTGATACGATCTCGCCCTATTTTAATACCGCGCGCAGAGGCCGATAACGAGCGACATGAACTCCTCAACTTTTTTGTTTGATGTTTTCTTTTGTTTTTCTCTGACCCTGTTCGTCGATATTGTATAGTTTATCGGAGAGATAGTGACAAGACATTAGACTCGTCATAACTCAAACCCTCTATGGCTGTCAGTCTTAATTCTCTTGCGAAAGCGTCTAGATGGCAAGTTTAGCCACTGATATTTTATTTCATTTTTTTTGAGTAGGTGGAGTAGCTTAATCGTGGGTAGCACAATGGATTGTACTTTGTATGCCACCTAACGTTTAATTTTTTTTTCAGAAAATGATTTTCATTCTATTTGGTCCAAGTCAACATTTTAATATTCTGACGACATAAGAATGTGAGGAATCATTTACGATTAAAAAAAAACATTGGAAAAAAACAAATATGACCAGTGATGACACTGTACTGGTATTTACTTTGTAACATTCTTTTTCCTTAGTATGTATCAAAGCATGCATGTTTATATATTTATTGTTTTAAAAAAAGTACAATTCTGAATATTCACTCACACACATCTATTTTCATACGAATAAATATTTTCTTTGCTTGAAACTCTACTTCTGTTGCTGAAAACGAGCAAGGATCTCTCAATTAATCACGTCGAATGTCGAAAGAAAACGTTATTTAAGGTTAAGCATAGTGACAGTTTTTCAAAAAGGAAGAAGTACATCAGCTATTGCCGCATTTATTTCGTGTGTGAATAAGATTTCTCCCATCATTATGAGGAAAGCCAAACGCAAAGAATGTTGAGTACAATCCATACCCCATCTTTGCCTCGTCCTGTCTACAACTTTCAACACTTTCCTCACGACCCACTCACGAGTTTGCACACAATTCTCGCGCACACACTCATGAGTCTTGTATAAATTCCTGCCCGCTATTAACGCTTGCTCGACGTGTGAAATGTACATGAAACACACGCACACGTGCGCACACAGACACACCCGTATTCTGTCAGATGGAATACTTGCTAAATGTGCGAAATGCACACAGGAACACATAAACGCATATGCACACGACATTTATTTATTTGGGACACTTATCACACAGTAAAGCGATCAAATACTTTAGTGCACATTTCTACCTCAGTGTTATACGTCAATGTGTGTGCTACCACTGAAAATAGGCTTTAGCACCAAGTTGATAGTAGGCAATAATAACATTTAAAGTACAATAGGGCAGTGTTGAACAATACATTTCTGAAGAGGAAGTTAGATGTAGGGACAAGCATGGAGTAGAAAATAAATGCTCACTTTCTAGCGAGATGTAGGTCCTATGTTGCGCCATGAACTTGGGGAAATACGCGATTCCCTCAAGTTGAAGAGTGCTAAAAAAAAAAAAAGGATCATGGATTTTATTTTGAACGGCAAATTGCCACGTGGTGCTCCTCCCCGTATTGCCGCCGATCCGCCTTGAATTGATTTGCCTTCTGCAGTGGCACAACACCGTATAATCTACCAGTATTAGACAACACGCCCGTCCACGGCGTCTACTCCCACTGCTGGCTTTACTCCCCTGTCACTTTCGGCGGCGCCACCAATGTACAGGGCAGCCGCAGGCGATTCCGAATAAAATATGCATGTGTCGTTTTCAACCGATGCGTCAGGCAAGTATGTCAGGGGAGAAAGACCCTGTTTCCACCCGACCCTATTTGTATACACACAGCTTAAAACATCAAACCTTCGGATGGTAGGGTACAAGGTTCCATATTCCGAAACTCGCAACTTTCCAGCGGCGGATCAAGCTGAGTTATATAGCGTGTGACACGTGCATGGTCTTCAGTTTCCGGCAATGTGGCAAGTCCAATTCAGTTCATCTTTTATTTATTTTCTTGCAGAACAAATGGGAATACAAAAAACGGGCACATTCGATTATAGTCAGCACAGTGACAATGACATGAAATTCAATCAATTTTTCATTTCATTATTATGCTCTGGGAAATTGGATGGTCCCGCTAAAAAGCAATGCTTGTAAGATGTTGGTCTTTCAAATAAAAATGATGTCACAGCGAATTTGGTCAAACTCTTTGCATCAGCGGCCCTGTTTATTAACCATCCTAGTGTGTGGTTCCTCCTTGATCTTACTGAGAATCATACTGTATAATTCTGGTTAATCATTATTATGTTGCCATCTGGCAGTATGTTTCTGCTGTATCGTGTGAGGGCAGAGAGTTCGGACCGACATGATGTAGCCTATACTTTAAAAAGCAAAATCTCTGATTTCAAAATTAAGGTTGATCGGGGCGCTTTATCAGTGATGGTACACACAAATAAATCGTAACTTAAAAATACAAAGCACTCAACAAATCGTCTGGCATAGCAGGCTAACATTAACTTGTTTGTTTTTTGTTTTTTTTGTTCCAAAGAGCAAACAACACTATTGACTTGAATATTTTTTGATATACATACTGGAGGCATATATAGGGCTTTTACGGATTGATCAGATCTCTGAACATGATGTTTCGAGTGATAAAAGCAATCGAAGCAGTCTTAGGATCACTAGCGAGGAAAATATGTCAACGCTTATATGATTAGAAAAAAAGAATAGGTATTTGATCATAATTTTATTCCATCTATCTTTTCAAAATTGCCTTGAGTTCCAACATTCGTACTTTAAACGTTAATAATTACATAAAAATGTTATTCATTGTTGGAATATGTTATGTATTACACATAATTCAAATTCATTTATCTCATTTCACGCCAGAATATAACAAATTATTTCATTTCATTTATATTTCAGCACGTACACTAAAATCCAAATATAATAACAGATCACACAATGATTCAAGACGTGTTGTATAGGCCCTATTATGTAGACCTAGATGTTTTGATTTCTATGATATTCTGAACAGTAACGTTCCGAGAAATATCAGAACTAAGAAGCTAAGAAGAAAAGATGCTAAACTATGATTGCTTATTAAAAAAAAAGAGTCATAATTATCACAATGTTGAGAAAGTCAAACGGAAAAATAATGTTTCCACCTTGAAATCAGTGAAAGGGAAAAACTGTGGTTGAACACTGCAGGAATGGCAACTCCCTCGCGTAATACAATTAGACTGAGGTGGGGGCAGGATAAAACATTGGAGTACACTTCCACAAAGACAGCGCTCCTTGATCCATGTTTCTGAAAAGTCGTCTTATTCTTTATATGAGTACTGATATGCCTTATTCATTGTGAATCCGAGTGTGAAATATTCACCGCTTGACGGCGATACGTTGTCCCTGTGAAATGCGGGCCTGAAGAGCTCTCAGAGCACCAACCCACTTAACGCGGCCGGATCCTTCGGCTCCCCTCCGTAGGAGTAACCTGTTCGAGATAATGAATTACATAGGTGAACACGTCGGCGTAAACCCACTCTAAAACTGAGTGGAAAGCGAAATCGCTCACGGTTAAAAAAAAAGAAAGAGAGGAATTTCGCTTATTCACCTTGAACCTGCCGTCTCGTTCTTTGGGGATCACTGGCGTATTATGTTGACTTTCTCGTGTCTGAGACGCAGCAGCACAAGTAGTGTTCCTCAATCACGCTCGGTTGATATCACGATGGCCGCAGCGTTCGGAAAGAATGAATTGCCCGTTTGTTGCAACGCTTGGGAGAATGAAGCTTTACCGAGTTTTTAACTGTGGTTGCATTCTCAAACCTTCTTGAATGAGGCAATTTCACTCATGGATCGCGATCCGTGGAATGAATTAAAATCTATCAAACATTCTATCTCATGGGAAGCCTTTCTTAAGAGCCCTTGACTGGATCTTATGAATATGATTAGCCTCGTTCAATTCAATTTAATTTCAATTCAGTTAATCTAGTTTCGGTTTTGTTACTAATATTAGTGAGGAAAATAAAGAGCAAACAGTAAGTCTGCAGAGTAATATTGTTATGTTTATAAAGAGAATTGTGACAGAACATAACTATAAATACGCACAACCCCTACAAACAGGCTGATATTGTACGTGTATCACATAATGACATCTATATCACTATTGAGCATTACATCTACAGCCTACACTGAAAGTTGAAACTGAATGTACATGTACCTATCTACATACACTACTACAGGGTATGATTTTTCTTCAATTTGTCTCCCTCTGTACAAAGGGAGACTAACTGAAGAAAAATCTTACCCCGCACATTCCCATTATACATGTTATATGCACATATACCATGGATACACACAAATATATTTACGTATGTATTACAGTTGGTTACAGCTCGTTATTCCGAAGGTTCGTTATTCCGAAGGCCCTTTAGTCCGAAGATTCGTTATTCCGATTTTCATTTTCGGATTAATGAATCTTGGGAATAACGCCACAATTAATGTTCGGATTAACGAACCTTTTTCATTTTCGGATTAACGAACCTCTAGGTATAGGGAATTTGTTTGTTTCGGATTAACGAACCTTCGGAATAGCGAACCTTCGGAATAACGAACAGCACCCTTAATTAGTTAAACGACGAAAGGTCATGACTCATTGTTTAGCATATAAATCATGTAAATATGAAATGATAAGCTTTATCGGATTTAAGATTATGTCAAATCCAAATCGAAAATAAGTCCAAAATTCAAGTAAAACATATCTTGTCGTTAAACTATAACCATTATAATATCAAATTTACCAGTATACTATTGTATGATAGCCAGTTTTGTTTTTTTGTTTTTTCGCAGACACACTCTCTCATTTTATAAAGAAAACAAACAGAGAAGAAGAAGAAGAAGAAGCACTATCATAGTAGGCCCTAAACACCAACACAATGAGAGTCAGATTTAAGTACATCAATATATACCGCGCACGGAGTTCCTGGTAATGACACTCTTCTCAGGATAGGCAAGAATGGGAAGGGTAGGTACTCTCTCGATTCTGACGGAGGCCCATACCGATGCGCGTGTGGTGATAGCGACACGATTCTAATTGTGTATTACTGTATTCGGAATGCGCGTACATTAATATATTAAATCATGTACTGAAAAAGCTGTACTGAGTTTGATATGCTCACTTATGGTATATACTGATTATTTTCTTGGAAGTAATGAAAGAGGTAGGATCTGTTAAGGTGTTCAGTAAATGCCACGAAGAGCGATTGTCCAACTAAACCCCTCAATTTGATCGCAATCATTCATAATTCTGCCCCGCGAAAACCGGATTTCAATGTTGGCGCCCTATGCTGTCTTTCCTCATGTCTCTTTGTGCTGTGCTATTTTTCGTTAATAATAATGGCTTTTGGTCAATAATCATTATAGTCGACATTCTCGACGGTTTGAAATCTAAAGAGCGAGTATATACTCTGACAAAGCAAGTGGCGTCAGCATACATACCTGAATAGACAGGCATACGTGCATACACATTCAATGTAATGATATCTCTCTATTTCATTATGATTCATATATATATATGCATATATATATATGCATGTATATATGTATGTATATATATATATATATATATATATATATATATATATGTGTGTGTGTGTGTGTGTGTGTGTGTGCCTACAGTGTCGAACATTGTACAATGTACTAGGGCTTTCTACAGCTCAGTCGGTAGAGCACCGTTCTAGCATTGCGGAGCCGGTCTCGGGTTCGAATCCCGATGGAAATACATTTTCTTTGCGCAAAGTTGTCACCAATGAATTATTCGTTTCTGGTCAATTTTCCCTTTGTTTGTTTTCATTGCACACACATACACACACACACACACATATATATATACAGTATATCATATATGTATAAATATATATATATATATATATATATATATATATATATATATATATAAATCATATATATATATATATATATATGTGTGTGTGTGTGTGTGTGTGTTTGTGTGTGTGTGTGTGTGTGTGTGTGTGTAACATTTGAACATGTATACATCATATAGGATTGAAGAGTGAAAGTGAGTACATATGTCTGTAGGTAATTCTAAGGAGGAGTGTTACTTCAGTTTTGAAAAATTGCCAAAAGTTGAATCAAGGTTAAACGACGACGAAATTTTGATGATGACTATTGATGTAATACTGTATGTAGGCCGAATATTGATATGAAGAAAAGATAGGGAAAGGGAGGAAGGTGAACCAGTGCTGGACTTATCATTACGTGAAGGGAACGTTTTTTTATTACTTATCCAAATCATCCCAGTGTAAGTTCAGCTGCCTTCAAGGGACAAAAAAATGCGTCGAATGCAGACACGCCGAGTCCAAAAGCGGAGTAGGATGTTAAATTGACTGTATGATTTTACGTATCCTCCAGGAATTGCTGTTCTCCTTCCTCGATAAATCTCATTTCTTCCTCCCGGGAAACATCCACCAAGGGATCTCATCATGCATGGTCCACGACTTTCTGCAGGAATAAAAAAACAAACAAACATACAAAAACAAACAAACCAACCAACAACTAGGCATTATCAGATCAAGTGCTGAGGGGCGGGATCGAGAAATGGGGAGAGTATATAGAGAGAGGGGAAGGAGGGGTATGGTGAGGTAATATACCGGTATATATGAAGGGCTAAAAGAGAGTTCTCGGAGCCTGCGTATGTACATGGTGTGGCGACTTGGAAGTAGAGTGTTCATGAACCATGGAACAGCCGTACCTCTTTGAGTTTAACTTACGCATGCAGATTCAGACGACATACTTCCAAGAACGTTCTCGATTTTTGGACTATCAGCACCGAAAATGAGTTCCGTAATATCTTATTGATACTTGCCTTTTACAAGATGCAGCAACAAGTTCTGGGAAAAACACCTCAAGGGGCCTTGTGAACGTCCGCTTCCGCTTCCATTCGATGAGCAGTCCTTATTAGCGTGTCAAGGATGTTATGCATTTAGTGTATGATTGCATCATCATGCTTCATGTTCCTGATGCTGTGGTGAATTCACGGAAGCGATCGCATCCGTTTACACTAAAATATCCACCTATCTTTAATTTAATCTGTGAGTTTCGATTTAGATATTGCTGCTTTCCCGTAAAACTGCATGGTTCATGATATACAACCAAATAGACGTATATTAAGAACCTTTATAAGAGAAGTGGGGGTAGAGGCATAAAATAAATTTTCATACATATGGATGTTGAGGGGAGGGGATTTTATGCAGTAAACGTCATTATGAGTTTACAAACATATCTTTTTTTTTTCATCACAAATGACTGGTTGTCTGTGTAACATTGTACACTAGATTCGCATGCAGATTTATGAAGTATATACTTGTTTTGTATTCGAGATCATATCTTTTAGGCGTAGACTATAGCTAAAACAAAATCTGAAGCAAAAGATGTCATTACAAGACGAGTAGCGAGATTTTTGCCTCCACGTGCAAGCATGCAGGATCTCACAATATGGGAATACGAGCTTTCCACTACGAGCTTTCCACTATAATTTCAATCTCGATTTCCCCCCTTTTACTCCTTCAATCAAATATCAGAGTATTCTAGCTCCGCTCATAACGAAACTTTGACATCTAAGGGTGGGAAATATGACTCTCATGAAACCGGAATCCAACTCTTGACAAGTCTGGAAGCCTCGAATGGATTTTGTTACCAGAGCTGAAGGGAAAAAAAAAACTGATAATCGAGCAGACAAGAAAAGATCCCCACCTTTAACGAAAGTGGTATTGTTTTTCGTGTCATCATTACCCTTCTGCTCGCAGCGCTCTTGGGGACTCCTGGTAAAAAGTTCTCTCGCCCTCGTTATCCGAGCCGTGTCATCGAAGACGATTCAATATTTCCCAACTCCATCTACTATTGACAAACGGCCACCGATGACCAAAATAATACCCGGACATTAGTCTACCAATCACAGACCTCGCTGTGAGAACCCTTCTCTCACATTCATCTTCTTGCACGTCAGGACCACGTGACGCGCGAAGTCACGTGGTGAGTTGTTTGATTTGGGTGGCATCTTTAAAGGACAAGTTCACCTTCATATACATGTTGATTGAGTGAATGCAGCAATATTAGTAGACCACATCAGTGAAAGTTTGGGGAAAATCCGACAATCCGTTCAAAAGTTATGAATTTTTAAAGTATCTGTGCAATCACTGCTGGAGGAGAAGACTACTACAGTGTATGATGTCACATGCGTACAACAATATAAGGAAAATAAAAAGAGAATTTCACAAAACTTGACTTTTTGAATAAAGTGCACATTTCTTCGACATGTCACTGACTTAAATGTTAGGGGTAAAATTATTTCCCCTGACATCTGAAAGAGAGAAGTCGAGTGTTCTTTTATTATGTGAGAAAAGTGAGAATATCTTGAATTTTCTTTATACTTTCTTTATATAGTTGTACTCATATGACATCACAAGCTATAGTAGTCTTCTCATCCAGCCGTGACTGAGCAGAAACTTCAAAAATTCATAACTTTTGAACGGATTGTCCGATTTTCCTCAAACTCTCATTGATGTGTTCTACTAATATTGCTGCATTCTCTCAACCCACATGTCTATGAAGGTGAACTTGTCCTTTAAGCATGCCGTCGGGATGATGTTTCTGCGTGAAGTGTCGCTTTTACATGTTGTACCCTTGAGCCAAGTTCACTGCGGCCCTGAAATATTGACCTCGTTTACTCTGCATGTAATGTTGCATACCCGCTGTAACCTTTTAGTTTGAAGTTACGAAAGTTCGGGTAAGTCTGACAGATTTGTTCAGTTTGTATTGAGCAATTAACATCCCGACGCACGGTTTTCACAGTGTGAACTGCACCGTAGCTTGACAATTCTTGTTTGTTTATTTGTTTATATGTGTTTGTTTGTTTGTTTGTTTGTTTGTTTTTCGTTTTGGGAGAGGAGAGATTTTGTCTAAAAATGCGACAGATATAATGCGATGTTTTATTGTATTGTATTTCTGCTCTGCAGTTTGACATAAATCAGACTTACATCGTTTGACGAATCAAATATTCCACTCCCTTCGCACCTTCCTACACAAAGGATGCTGATTATTCACTTTCGGACAAGTTTTAGGATTTTTCCCCCAGGACTTGTCGAAGAGCTATGCAATTCGTTTTCTCGATATTTGTTTTGTGTGCCAAGTCTCTGGGAGCCACTGTGGTTTCAGGAACACTTTTTGTCATATGAAATTGGAAAATAACCTAGTGAATGGGACTATGCAGTTGGCTGTTGGCTACCTTTATCCCACGTGACAATATAACAAAGGGCACATGCAACTTCGTTGCCAGGATTCGATTTGGCCGTACTGACATGGCGTGGTATGATTATTACTGGTGAGAATTTTTAAGATTTTGCTACAACACGCATTTCCCATGGATACTTGCCCGAGTACAGTATACTCGGGACTCGTCCTCAAAGGGTTAAAGTGCATTTGTTAAAGAAATTCCGCTCCATATTCGACGTAGCTTTAATAAACCTTATAAAGGACGAGTCCACCTTCATATACATAAGGATTGAGTGAATGCAGCATTAAGTATAATTCTATAATAGAACAATTGAAGTTTCATTATTACGAAACAAACTAGAAAAAAGTTATAATTAAAATTTCAAAGTTACAAAACGAAAGAGATGAGAGTTATGATTAAAATGTTAAAGTTCACTAAACTTCACTAAAATTCGCTTCTTTTTTTCAGTGCATTCAAAGATAAGAAAGTGGATGTTTAATTTCATATGTTGATATTTGATTCTGTAATGATGTCTTTCTAAAGAACGATATCTATATCAATGCTTGGACAAAACTACCAATATCTTATTTTTGTGTGCATGCAAGCATCCTGTGTCATTATCCTGTGTAAGCATTTAATATCGTAGGCAGCGTTGAATGAAAATATGGAGACACGAGTCGGTTGGAAGGTACATTGTAATATGGAATTACCGATGCGATATGAATGACATTTCTGCGAGAAGTGAATGGAAATAACTATATTTCTATAACCCATATGCAGAGAAGCTATAGCCACCATCTTTGGTTCTTCCTCTATGTTCTAACCAAGACACTCGGGACGGTATCACTCCTCTTAAAACGTGATGTTTCAGTAAAACACTGCCTATCACAAGCTGGGCTTTCAGGCAGGTTAGGTCGGACCGTAAACCAACAGATGCCTCTTTCACTCAAATTTTACTTTCTGGGCAATCCCAACCGCTATCAATGAAACAATCCTGTACAGCTACCAGCTACCTTGCAATATGGCGCCAAACGAACCGAACCGTCTGAAAGCTCACAGGCGGAAATGTGACCACTTTAGTGCGCGCGTTATACAATCGCACAGGACTGGTATGTGTATGCAGCGATGCACCAAACGCCAGCCACTTTGGACAACACGCGCGGATTCTCCTGCTATTCAACGGGGATTCAGCGGGGATTCAGCGGGGATTCAGCGGGGATTCAATAGGAGGGCCTTTCAGGCCAGACTCTCTTGTCTATTCTACCGCTTGATAGTCTTGCCCTGCGTTGCCCTGCTCGCGAGTAGGGTAACTTTGCCTCACAGTTCCAAAGTTGTTTCAAAAGAGAGTTAATCTTAGGGTCCGGTTTAAAAAGGGGTCAGGGTCAGTTTGAAAAGTGTATTTGACCCCTTTTAGACAAATCAATTTTCAGCGACATTCTGCCGATGGCCTTAAATAACTCCAGTTGAAACACTGATGAAAGAACGATGCAAATTGTGGTATAAGATTTCCCACCTTCTTCACACCCTTCACTGGTGGTTTGATGTTCAACCATCAGAGCTCCGATCTGCGATGCCCTCTTGTGGTAAAAGTGATGAGTTCTTGAAGTTTGCGGTTGAAGTTCGCACAGCTCTAGCTGTCGTCGGGCGTCCTCTTCTAATTCTTCTCCCTCATCTTCAGCTTCTTCTTTGTCTGTTTTCCGCAGCCTACTTCCTGTGGAAGGTATGAGGAGAAATTCAACGGTGCTAATCACTGATTCCTTGAAAAATTACAAAGGGTTCAACGTGTAGTCATCAATATGTGAAGTTATGTTTTTCTTAAGTGGCAGAAGTTCTCAGTGCGAAGTTAAGTTGATAACTTTTTTTTTTTAAATTGCAGGTTTTCTCGACAAGCATACACCATACCATGGAACAAACAAATAAAGCTTGCTTTGGAGCCCCTTAGAGACACCATTTTAATTTCTAGAATGAAGTTATGTGGACCCTTAGCAACACTTACTTGATAAAGCAGCCCATTTCAAAAGAAAGAGCAACCGAAAGGAGCAGGATTACACATGAAATAAGGCAATAGGAACTTTAGAAAAGAGATGCTCTCCTATTTAAGATTACGTGCTGTACTTAATTTGCTTGCTTAGGATTGCAATGTGTTCAAGCTATATGGATAATCGTATGCACGGATCGAATGTAAGTACCTTTGAGAAAGACGACTAACCCATAATGAGGATGCAAACACACTTTGCTTGAGGCGTACTTACGCACCTTCCGTGTCCTCACTGTGTGTCAAACCAAGTACTTCTTTGAAAGCTGCATGGACGGACACCGTAATCTAATCAACTTTCTGCTTGCTTCCTGCACACACACCTCGCATTACACTTGGGCTTTCACTTAACAGTCAACCCCACCCCATCCAACAAACACAAACACACACACACACACACACACACACACACACACACACACACACACACACTTTTTTGGGCACACGCATTTCATCTCTCTCCCATGCCCATATGAACGGCTTCTCATGTACCAGACTCACTGCCATGACCAACGCACCCCATCCACGTGTCAACAGTCAGGGATATCGATATGCGGGGATTTCCGGATTTTTCTCTTTCACGGGGTCTCGTTTTCAACCGTGGAGTTGTGTTTCGTAATGTCACACATTCCAACTTAGACGCGACGTCCTTGCAATCTTTGGTCGTTGTGATATCTATTTCGGGGCCAACGAAATATGTCTAAATCGAAATGTTGAGCAGAAGTTGATCATTAAAAAAAACACCAACAACAACAATATCAACCTAACAATTTTTAGCGTTGAATGCACGAAATCACGATACGCTTGTGGAACTATTTAGAGACAAGTACGTTATGATGTACGAGGAAGAGCGCTGTGACTTTTGAAAACGAGCGCAAACATAATAATGAGGGAGGATGTAATAGTGGCAGATGTGTCCTGTGTCTGTGTTTGTGGATTACACGGAATATTACACACGATAATATTTATCAGAAAATTCCCACGGGAAAATAGGGCATTGCAAGCTACTTTCAACTTTTGCTCTAAAAGAGAACACAGCCTATGATGATATCTATACCAAAGGTAATAGTACGTGTAGTATACGAAAGCTCCCCAAATCATAAATTTTTGCTGACGATGTTTTTTCCATCTTTTTTTCTTTGAAATGGAAGTTGAAGTAGAGGAAGATCTACTAATTTGGTATGCGCAACAAGTGTCATTGTCAGACGGAAATATCTGTCGTGCGAATCCTGTCTTAATATTATTTAGACGCCTGCATCAACATCGAAAATATCAATAGTAAAAAAAAAAGAAACACAATGTCAGCCCACCATCATATCACACCAAAATTTAAAAAGTTGAAAGGCCCCTTAAAGAACATTTCCCTCATATTGTTCAAATCTTATCTATTTCTTCAGAAGGAAAAGGGAACGAAACATGATAACAAACGTTGGTATTGCCAGAAAAGGGAGCCTTGTTTGACTGCTCATCCCTCACTCAGAGTATGCTCAAGGTTTGTCTTAAGAATCGTCCCACTTCAACTGGACTCATCGGATTGGATTTAGGTCAAAGCATTATCAGAATATTCCATCTGTTTCTTGGATTTTTGAGACTGTCTTTCTGTCGCCGTTATCTGGGATAGTCTAATTCATTATACCTTTTTGAGGTTATATCATAGATCCATTATCTTTTTTCTTTTTTTTTTTTGCATCAGCTAAAATAAATATCACTTATCCTGTGTAGTAACACCATTATTCTACCAATACCACCTGTTGCTTTGTCATGACGGTAACCAGCTTGGGATCATTTTTTAGGAACACTGAGCAATTATTACACTGTTTTAATGCACTTGTTATAATGTAACATCTTCAGTTGTGTTATAGGTCTTTTTCAAATCATCATATGATATACTTTGTGTTATTCCTTTCGTGTTGAGAGGGACATGTGGGGCAGTTTTACACCATACCAGCTTTTAATATCATACTTAACGTATCGATTTTCTACAATTTTTCAGCATCTGAACTAAATTGGTAGCATTTTTATGCATGGTTAATTGCAAATTGAAGTTTAATGTTTCTACAGGAATTGCAAGTAACAATGTTGCCAATACAAAAGGAAAAACACAAACAAAATCACAATGATTTGACTTTTCGCTAAAGACTATCCCAAGCAAAACGACAGATATGAACGCTAAAGGGAGAATGAGTTATTTCGGTCTGTATTTGCCATTTTCATTTTTTTTCTCTGTGTATTTAATGTATTCTATTTGTTCTCAATGACGAGAAATTAAAGGATGCCACAACTTTGGCAATTGTGAGAGAACGGGAGAAGAAAGGACATTGTGTATAATATTGTGAAAGCGAAGTGATATACACATGATGTAACGTTATACACGCAAGCACGCAGAAGTATGGTATTGTCTACATCACGAGTGTGTGTGTGTGTGTGTGTGTGTGTGTGTGTGTGTGTGTGTGTGTGTGTGTGTGTGTGTGTGTGTGTGTGTGTGAATTTACATCAGTCGTGTTTTGTAAGTATTAGCTCGTGGAGGCAATTTCAAAGGATCATCCATGTAGGTTTGTCTGCTCGAGACATTCGTCATATACGCGTCTTACCTGTAAACATACCTTAGCAATTTACTTCGAAGGAAATTTTGCGTCTCATGTTTCTCACGAGGGGGACAGAAAAAAGAGAACAAACCATAAAAACAAAGGCGAATGAAATGTCAGGGGCGAAGCGCTTGCAGGCTCGCGACCTAATTTCTTATCGAGCCTCACCTGCGCGCCGATTAGGAGGAATAGCTGATGATCCTAATCGTATTGTTGACATACAATGAAGGGGATTAAGGCGGATCAAGCTCAAAGGGAGCGGCGCTCTCTGCCAAAATTGGCCGAGACGAGATTTTGGCCTGTCACGTCAAAAACTCTCCGTTTCTGTCAGCGTTAGATAATCATTTCCCACGTGCCCAGATGGGTTCTCGTATAGAAAGTGCGCGGTGCAGCTTTGCTCCTTTCTTCTTTCTAAAAGTTATTGCCGTCTGCCTAGGTGGATCGTATCTTGTTTCCTGAGAAAGGAATGCTTTTCTCTTTGTCACTCTGTGTAGAAGTCGCAGTTGTGATTTGGCATTTTCTCATCTTCCATGCGCTTCCGTCGTTATTTACTGTAGTTGCTGTTCATTGTACCTTCTTCTTTAGTTATACCATCTCTGTCATAGTAGCGGAATGCTGCTATCTTTGTCCTTTTCACCTCTTTCTCTTCTATTCATCTGTGCATGTCTTCTCTCTTTACTGATATCTTGACCACGATTTCCAATAGAAGATACGGTTGTCAACCTGAACATAATCAATAAGAATTTTAAAACAGTAATGACAATGTCTTTACCATTTGCCTTCCAAACGTATTCACCAAAGCAAGGGCTATAGAAGTCACAATCTTTAGCATTCATTATCATCAATTCATCTCACTAGCCTTCTCCAACAACTTTGTTTTCTCCTCCTCCTCCTTGGGTCTCCCTCTCTTCTTTCTCTTCCTCATCTTCCTCTCTTCCTCCTTCTCCATCTCATCGTAACCATCCTCATCAGTGTCACAGGTGGTATCCTGATTATTGTAAGTGAGTGAAATTGCTTTCTTTCTTTACTTGTGTAGCTCTCAAGAGCGCAGCTCGCTCTTAAAGATGAAATTATATTTGAATTGCCAACAGCGTTCTTGCCTTGGAAACACAAACGTGTACTTAATAATTGTGTTAAAGCAAGAAAGCATTCTAGTTGGAAATGAGTGGTCCGAGTTAAGATAAGCCCAGAAGCAAAATAGTCTTTTTAAAATGTATAATCTGATAAGCAGTCGTTGACCGTCAAAATGTTGGATAGATAAAAACATTTCAATTGTTTTTTTCTAATGATTACTAGGGAGATCTAAAAACACCTTTCGTGCATGCTACTCTGGCGTTTTCCGTTGTGATTAGATTTAGCGTAGGTGTAATTGGCATATATGAATATTGTTTTGTATCCCCTACTCGGTTGTCTAACGAAATATTTGTGTCATCAGCTTGTAATCTCTCTACCTAAAAAATTGCGGCGGTCGCAGTTTCAAAAATGTAACTACCAATCAACTTTATTTGCTGATTCAGCATTCTTTATTCTGGATGCATTCACCATCATGATTGCCTGGGGATGACAAGCATAATGGATCATGACCTTTTCCCTTCAGAATTACGTCAGCTTTTAGGCACCTCTGCGTAATACAGCAATTAATGCTCATCAAGATGAAATTATTTTGGTCTCGTCGATAATTTCCTGTTTATTGATCGTCACTGGTGCAAATCGCACAAGTATTGATTCCTGATGCTGCTGCTTTGACGTCTCCATTGGCTTGATAAAACAGTAAGCAAGGTAATACTTTATCATTCTAATTGTTTCAATTCTGAGCATCACATGAACTCTAATATTATGTATACAACAATCCATGACCCCCCCCCCCTCCCCCAGTTATGATGATAAGATCAAAATACAATTATGACTACTTTTACTCCACTACCACAGCTACCACTACTACTATATATACTACTACTACTACAGGCTACTACTACTACTGCTACTACTACTACTACTACTACTACTACTACTACGTAGTAGTAGTAGTAGTAGTACTACTACTACTACTACTACTACCACTACTACTACTACTAGTAGTAGTAGTAGTAGTAGTAGTAGTAGTAGTAGCAGAGCTACCAAGTCTCACGCGTTCTGAGTGAGACTCAAGCATTTAGGGGTCGTCTCACGATCTCACGCATGGCACCCATTTTTCTCACGCATCGGGCAAAGTCTGCAATTTGGGCCCATAATAAGGAGCATAGCTCAAAGGATTAAAGTGATGGTTACAATTGAAGGTATATTTTCCTTTTGTCTTTCAAAATAAGCAAAAAATAGTAACTTAACTATGCACCTGATCGCACCATTAAGAGCTAAGAAATTGAAAAATCTCCCTACCGTGGGAGGCCACACGGGTGCGGGGACCCCTCCCACACCCTCGCTTGCGCGCACATTCGCTCGCCGAGATGCCGAGTCATGAAAATCTCACTCATAAAATTTTTTTGAACTTGGCATTCCTGTAGTAGTAATAGTGAGTAGTAGTAGTAGTAGTAGTAGTAGTAGTAGTAGTAGTAGCAGCAGTAGTAGTAGTAGTAGTAGTAGCATTATTGTAAAGTTCTGTGAAATGATTTATTGTTACTGTGAACTTTACTTCGAACCCTCAGTTTTCATTACAATGTATAAAAACTATCAGGTTCCACAATTACTGCATAGTCTTTTCATTCTACCACATTTTGTTTACGTTTTTCTCTGCTACCAAAGAAAAAGTGACATGTATATGTCTTTGTCGAAAAATGGAATAAACTTTGAATTGGATTGAATTACTTATGAATGCAGCTTATAGCTCTGAAGTTACATTAAAGGGCGGACGTCCACTTGGGCGCGGACAAGCCCCGGAAGGGTTGCGGAAGCAAATTTTGTTATTTCGGCATCCTGTCCGCGACAGACGCGGAATAACTTTGTGAATCGGCTTGTCCTGGGACATTCTTAGGACTGTCCGCGGACTGTCCGCGGACTGTCGGCGGACTGACTGCGGACATTCCTAGGAATCACTCCGGAAGAGCGCGAAATACCTCGGAATATGCTAATCGTAGCCGGGCAGCGCGGAAACATCTAGGATTACACCAGGAATGAACGCGGACAATCAGGATGCCTTCCGGACAACACAAGTTAGGCATGCGGACAAACTGCGGACAATACCAGGAAAATGGAAAGGTATAAATTTGGCGCTGACTTTGACTTTTCCTCATTTGACTGCTAGCCGTCATTGATGCTCCTTGTTGTGCTTCCGCAGTAGCTGATGATATTATATTAATATGATTGGTCAATATTATTTGATAAATGTGACCACCAAAAGTCGAAGAATAGGATTGTCTGCACGTCGGCTGACGACTCACTTTTTTTTTTAATTTGTCTCATCTGGGAGAATAATTTTTTTCTCTGCCTACAGTCACATGGATGATATTCGCAAACTTTTTGAACCATAAATACATAAAAATGTAAATGTATATACATATATATATGTATATATATATATATATATATATATATATATATATATCATGTTGATAAAGTAGTCCACGTGTTGGCAAGATAAAAAGATAAGTAACAAAACTGCAACAAAGTTCATGCTGTATTCACCAACGGTTTATTTCTTGACAAGAAATAAACCGTTGGTGAATACAGCATGAACTTTGTTGCAGTTTTGTTACTTATGTGTGTGTATATATATATATATATATATTATACATATATATTCTTTATTTCCTTTTTTTAGACCTGTGCTTTATCCATCGTGAAGTATAAACATGTTTTGTCTGATACTTCTGTATAGCATGCCAAAATGATCCTAATCATTGAATTTGTTTTTCTTTCTCTCATTTTTACCCTTGTGCATCTCTAACCCTCTCTTATTTTGATCACTTTTGAACATTTTCAAGTCAGAGAATTTTTTTTCATGCTTAGAGCTTACTAGCCTCTTGTCAATGAAGTGTAAAAATGGGGAAATATTTTTGACCTACTTTAATTTACTTTTTTTTTTGGGGGGGGGGTTCAGCTGGGCTGTCAAATTGGACAATCGAGTTTATTTGCAACTAAAACAAAAAGAAAAGAAAAAATTATTAGGTAATAACAACTACGAAAATCATTCAGGTAAAGAATATTTCTGAAATGATTTGTGATGCTTAATGTGTACTTAAATCTCAGCAAAAAAAAAAGAAAAGAAAAAAGAAAGACAGAAATTTAACACTTTTTCGAGTTCATGATTTATTGCTTTTTCTCTCATTTCACTTGAATTTTGAAGTGGCAGAAAATTCTTCATTTTCCTCCATCATCTTTAGCTTTCATTGTTATTTTGGGCTTCAAAGATATTACATTGTAATGAGACCACAAGTATATCTTTGCAATTGAATTCATGCTTTTTAGTGTGATGAATTTGTCTTTTGTTCTAATATGTTGTATCATTAGAAACCATTTACGTATGAATAACAACTTGTTCATGTTTATATAATACATTAACATTTAGCCAAAAATTCTATGCTTTTTTTTCTGAGTGTACTTCCACCTACTTTTATGATTTTTCAGCTGGGCTGTCACATGGGACAACCTAGTTTGTTTGCAAATAAAATACGAAAACGATATAAAGGAAAATGTACCATAGTAAGTAATAGGAACCAGGAAAGTCACTCAGATGAAAAATAATTTCTGAAAAGATCAAATCAACACAAACTTACTAGGAAGTTAGGGGGCTGATTTCACTTCTTTCTGGTTGCTTTTGGCACAGTCTCTACTACCTTCTTCTTTGCCTTCTGGGACCGGAAATTCCTTAGATTTACCTGTTCTTCATCACTAGACGAAAGGTGTGCCTGTGATGGGGATATTTGCATGGGGGCCTCGCCTCCCTTCTTGCTCATTTTGCGTTTCATTGGCATGACGAAAGTGTCGACATTTTCGTGTCTGGATCACAAAATTTCCGCATCGGTTCCGGACACTTGCATACAGTATATAGATCCGCATCAGCTCCGCGCTGTCCTAAAACATTCCTGGTGTCTTCCGCTTTCATTCGCGAAGCTTCCCCACACCGCGGGATTCTTTCCGGAGCGTGTGCGGAAGGAGCGGAAGGGTTCCGGACAAGCGTCCTCAGGACATCGTCAGGACAAGTCGCCGAAGGTGTCAGGAAGTTTTTCCGCGTCCAAATTTTGGTCTCGATCAAAATTTCGAAGCGGAAATTTTTCTCTCTCCCGAAGGTGCGGAAACGCCCGGATATTGCCGGACAGTGAGCGGACACGTTCAGGAACGTGCGGACAGGTTCCCGAAGGAGTGCGGAATACCAAATTTGCACTCCGGGGCTTGTCCGCGTCTTGTCCGCGCCCTAGTGGACGCCTGGTCTTAGGAAACTTTAGGATTTTCCTGACGATGGGTGGTGATTTGACTCAGTCGGGTGCACCTAATAGCAAGTCTGCCTCCAGGTCCAAAGGACCCGGGTTCGATTCCCGAGTCTAACCATGGAGGTACTTGTACCTCCATGGTCTAACGGAGTAATATTGTGCGTAATCATACCGTCCCCTCTAGAGTAAGAGGCAAAGCACTCTGTCCTTCGGATAGGACATAAAACGGAGGTCCCGTGTGTGAGAGAGTCACAACTCATGCACGTAAAAGATCCCGCTTCATTCACTTACCGCAAAGAGCAGGGTGCATAACCCGGTGAAATGGTCCCGCCTCACATCCAACTAGGCCCAATGGTAAACCAGCTATAGTGCAGCTGAATATGGGCTATCCAGCCATATTCTCAGATGGAAAATGAAACAAATATACAAACAAACAATAATCTGTGGAGCTGGTTCAATATTGGAACCAATTACCGACAACTTAATGACTGATATATATATATTGATCTTCACATTACAGAGCAACTATTCTTATTTCTCATAGAATAGCCAGCTTTTTATGTAAAATATATATGATTGGTATAAAGTGACAACAATTCTAAGCTCTTATCTGAATAGATGATTCCGACAATAAAAATTGTCGAAGTTTTGCATATGCGTGTGAACGCAACCTCCGGCGTGTCGTCTCCCTTTCAATCTCGCCGACCCATCTCGTCTACGGGCCTGTCATCGATCTGCGATGACGAGGGAGCCATCGATGGACGGGACGGGACGGGGTGGCATCTCTGATGAATTAATTCGTAATCACACACCGGGAAATAGCGGAAGTGTTTCAGTTTTTATCATTTCCTCCCCATCTTCCCATCATCGTGACTGTCTCTTCCTCGGACATCGATCATCCTCTCCTCCCTTCATCTGTCTGGCTCCCCCCCCCCTCTCTCTCTCTTTATTCTCAGTTCTTCCAATCATTCTATCCTATACCAGATTGTCTTTTTGTTCAGGCTCTACTGGTTTACACCTATTTTCATACAAAGATGCAATCTTGAAATCAGAACAGCCCCTGCCAAATTTTGGCTGAAACCATGATACGCGAGTCACACCGTGAAAAACCAAAGAATTAAATTAATTTCTGCCCGCAACCCCACCCCCCCCCCCCCCCACTCTTCGTCGTTACCATTCTTCCGGATGCATTTACAAGGGGTGTCTCGTGGATTCCGTTAAAGGACCTATGCAAAGCAAGTGTATGTTGACTTCTGTTGATTTATAACATTATAATCATCACTTATATGGCTAAATGAATATCTACATATATGTCACATATCATATAATAATTTTTCTGCTGTTTGTTCCAAAGTTTTCTTGGGTACGCAGCCCCTACATTTCTTTCAAAAGAATGCTCTGTAGATGACATCATCTGTCAGTCATTGCGTAAGATTATGCTTAACAAGACATTGGAATGCACTTACTCCTAGACTGAGCACAACTTGCATGTTACCATACCATGCAATGTATTTCATGAATCATTCTAGTATAATGAATATACAGATTATATCATCAACAGAATCTTGGTCTTGATTTTGATTTTTTTTTTCTTGTGGGCGTATCCAAGTAATATGAAAGAAAAAAAAACTAGTAGAAAATATCATAAAAATATATGGCACGTATAAAAAAAATCATTTGTCCATATAAGTGATGATCAGAGTATCATAAATCAACACAAATCAAAATCAATTTGCATTTCATAGGTCCTATAGACTCGAAGTGTAAATATGAAGGAATCTACATGAAAGTCATATTGCAGGATAGTACTCACACGGGCTGACTTTGTTAGCTTCTCTGGGCCACTTGCAACAAGAATACCTGTGCTTTGTCTTGTTGCGTTATCTGAAATATTTCAACAGAACAGAGGATCTACGTCACGCAAATAATAATAATAATAATAATGATAATAATAATAACAATAACACTAATAATACTACTACTAATAATAATAATGGAACACTGAAAAAAGGCAACTACGACAACACAGAACCGACAAGGCTAGAAAACTAGCAGGCATCACTACGAAGCAAAATAACGCAAGGTGGCGACAGATCAGTTTCATCGCGCGTTGGTTAGCTGTCTCTTTATTCTATGTCTTTATCACAGGAGTGCGTGAGTAATTTTGAAAGACAGATGAAAATATTTCTGCGGGTAATCAGTCTTGCCGATGATGAAGATTGACTGTGCACGCAATGTGCTCTCATGAAAGAATCGTAAACAGTAACAAAAGTGTGTGGAGATGCTTGGAAAAATGGTTGTACAGACGCGTATACAATGCTGTCCTCTGACGCAGACGACACAGACAAATTTCGTTCCCGCTTTTTCTGCTCCCTCGTGTCCTGTTAGAAACGCCGTGGTCGGAGTCTGTTTTGACCACTTTTTTCCAATCGGTCGAAGTGCCTGGGAGGTGCAATTAAGCAATTTGCAGCCATAATAAGAATGGTGTGCGTGTACACAGACTTGAATCCCCCTTGGGCGTGACAATTCGCCGCTTGATTTGCGAGCTAGGTATTTTTTCTATCGGAATCGAAGAGCGCTGCACGTAATATATATAGATTAATATCCACCGTTTGTACGTAGAGTGATATGAAGAAATTACTTCGCCCGGTGGCTATGATATTATTTCAAATCAACAGCACGCTTTCTCTTAGATTGTTCCCACATCTATATCAGTATTGCTTTCTTCATCCAGTTGCATTCAACAGAAGAGGAGTTGACGTGTTTTGGATGACGCCAATTTTCAATAAATTGCACGCAAGTCAGCTGATTACCTACTAAAGTGGATATAATATTTGTACTAATTCGTAATCAGCTATCACTGTCAAAACAGGTCGTGATTGTAAGCCATTCTAAATTCTACTTTGCCAAATCAGACAGAGTGGGTGGGTAAGTGTGGTCGTTAAAAGAACATCCCAAAATGGTACTGTCGAAATTTACATATTCCATATTCACCCAAACACCTGGAGAGAGAAAAATATTATGGATATCGTTATGACATACAGATCATCTCTCCTCGACCATCGAGATATCTTCTCTGGAGTCATGTACTCACTCAAGATATGATACAATCAAATAAACTTCAGTGAATCTCGTCTGAGTGCGGTATATACACTTGAAACAACAAGTGATGCATTTTCTCGCATACATTGGGGCAATTGAAAGATAAGAGATTACGGTGCCTCGCGACATAAAGCTGACATTTTTAAAGTAATTAATTGAACACAAGTTCACGTGATTCTGACATGAGGTGGTTTACTTTAAGTCAACGTTAATAAACAACGAGATGAATATCAATTTCAAGCTTGTCTTCCTTCTTAGGTATAAAATAATGGACTTCGTGTGAATGAGATCACCTTTCAACCATAAAATCACAAATCAAGGGAAGTGCAGATTATATAGACATGTGTATGATTATATTGAATATGATTATAATTATGATATATTATGATAAGAATCTACAACGCAAGTTATGAAAGACCCATATACTCTTAGGTAATTTGGGTGTTATAACAAAAATTCGTACCAATGAGTCGAAAAAAAAATAAAACAACTAAAACTAATCGGAAAACGACTTTACCAAGGAGCTTGAACAGTTCAGAGCTCCTGGGTAATAGTATTAGTCTCAGAGGTTATTTAATCTTTCGCTTGCATTTTGTCCCGAGGCATCCGGTCCCGGGAATCTCAACCAGAGCAAGGTTGACCCAATTGCGCTTGTATTATTCTGCCCCGGGGACAAACATTACACATCAGCGAAATACCAAATGTACAATTAAGAGTTCTCCCAGATATTATTACGGCAAATGTAAGAGCTACATGCTTGCTTCGACAAGAAACGATCGTAAGAAATGTTGAGACACAGAATGAATTGGAAGGTATAGGTATTGGTGAATCAATAAATAGAAGGGCAAATAGGTTTAACACATAGGATAGTATCACTAAAGATAAATAGATAGAGAGATAGATAGATAGATAGATAGATAGATAAATAAATAAATAAATAAATAGATAGGTAGAGATAGATAGATAGATAGACAGAGATTGATAGACAGATAGATAGATAGATAGAATGATTGATAGATAGACAGAGAGACAGACATATGAATAAGTAAAAACAGATTAGTAAAGGAATCAATGGATGAATACATACGTATGCATGTCTACCAAGCAAGGAGATATATGTATAGGCAGAGACAGATGAATGAGCATATGAATAAAAGTAGATGAATATACTGGAAATACGAGAAAAAAAAACAGACAGCAATACCTACAGATGAATAGGAGGCGTATGTCGAGGTTCGAAACCGTAACTTTGGCTTAAACCGTAACTCGCCGCCTACGCTACCAGAAATAAAATATCTGCCAATGCGTACGCGCGGGCAAGCAGCACATTTGTGTATGCATGTTGAAGAGCTTGCATGAAGTTGTCGTGTACCACGTGTAGGGATGATGCTGGATATATAATTATAAAAAGAAGGAAAAGAATCAGATAAAAATGTGAAACAATGCATGATTCGATCCCCCGTTGGCATATCATGTATAGGGGACTGCAACTTATAAGCTCTGCCATTTCAGCAGTCCCCTCCATTTCCAACAACTTTGTTTGGTACAACAATATACATGTCACAGTATATCGCTGTATTTCCGTTCATAGTATTTCCTTTATTATAATGTTGCATTGATTTTGTAGTAATTGCATTTTGTTGGAAATGAAGTCATTGGAATAAAATGGATTGGGATGTCTTAGACGTCATATAAACGTTCTTAACGGTGTTTCAAAGATAGGAATACAAAATAAATGTGGAATGATGACAATCTTGAGAAAACATATCTCAGACGACAAAATCCTGTGGGCGCTTCAAACTCATCATCTTGGTCACGTGGCTGCAATGTCAATCTGCCATTCATCTATTCGTACAGTGTACAGAAGATCAGACACAATGTGATTTCAGAAAAAAACACAAAGCAAAAGAATGAAAGCAATGGCAACAGTGCAGTCTCAATATGTGTGAGACTTTTTTTTTTTGTTAAAGTGATTGAGATCAATCTGTTTGAAGATGTACTTTCAAACGGTTTAAAAATTAGAAGCACTTCCAGTGACAATCACGTGACAACTGCAAGCGCTGCGTCCAGGCCAACAGACCACTATAGGTAATTACCCTCATCAACCACATCTAATTAGTTTTGAACAGGCGTGTGTGGCTTGTTTTGTTTTTAATCTTCACCAGATTTTATTCAAATTCATGAAATCCTACTCGAGTATGTACGCACATGATTTTTTTAATCATGGCTACTACTAAAACATTGATCAATTCAGTGCTTATTTTCGTCGATGTAGGGCAATTTATCAATCAGTTGCAAAATTCACCAGATTTGTTTTTGTCTCTTTCAAAGGCGAACGTGGCATCTTCGCCATAAACCTCATATCAATAGAACAAAGAGCAGAGTAACTCGTGAAAAACAAAGTCACAATCACCTCACAAGGGTACACTTTACGTTGTAGACACGGAGATACCTTTCCGACTTTCTGGAGCTGGTGGCACAGTATTGTTTTTATCTTTATCGTGTTTGAACATAACTGGGAAAAATAAAAATGTGAGATTTTCCTGTAAATCGATGATCCATGTAAAACTCGACATTTATGAGAGATGCAACACCACGTATAATACATTTGGAATTCCTCGGGGCTTCGAGGCAGCGATTGTTTCTACCTACGCTACTTCATCACCGAGGCATACAAGAATAACAGTCCTAATTGGTTGCTTCAATCTGCCACATCTCATATTCAACCGCATAGTTCGGTTGCCTAAAATAGCATAATTCTACTAGCAAAAACAGAAGAAAAAGAAGAAGAATGTTGGTTGACCATCTGCAAATCGATACTGCCATCAATACTAGTATCGTAATGGAGACTATCAGCAATAAATATTTAAAAGCATACACTTACTCAACAACACCCAGGACACCATGATGCATTCTATCGCATAACGAAATCATCCAAATTGCTCATAAGTTTGCGGTTTGCGGATACCATTTCGGGCGCTACGATCGAAACGTACTATATCAACAATAGCGCTCGTTCATTTAGTTTCTTTTGCAAATTCCTAGTCCTGACGAAGTCTGCTTTGTCTTCTATTAAATCTCCTATGGCATAAAAGGATAAAAGATTATCTTTTTTTTCTTCACTTTCCTTCTTTTATTTTGTTTTTGTTCCCCGTATTCGTTGTGCAGTTAAGCCATGACGTAACAAATCAACGCGGAGGATTGCTATCAAAATCGCTATTGTCAACCTTTGTTTGTTAAGTGTTGTGCGATATTGACCACTGAGTCTATATGACTTTTCATTTTGTGCTTTGAATTGGAAATGGAATCTTATAAAACACATAAAAGCTATAATTTTTGCTTTCATCATTCATGTTTAGAACTGGTTAAGAGTTCACATGTATCAATTCTATTTGTATATTTTGCACTTTTGTGTCACTGTCTAGAAATCAATACAGAATATGAAAACAGAGAGAGAGAGAGAGAGAGAGAGAAAGAAAGGATAACAAAGGTGAAATTGAATACAATCAAATCGACTAGAGGTATTATGGAGAAAAAGAAAATATTCTTTACCTCAATTAACATTGAAATTTACACAAAATACAATGAATGTGGTGCGGTGAGAAAAATGTACGCGTACGCGTCGCACGCCTGCCTCTCTCTTTTTTTTTTGCCACAATATCCTGTAAAGTAAGATATTTTCGCGCCAAGAAATTTTCGCGAATTGGAGCAGACGGCTTTTTTCGCGACATGGAATTATCGCGAATTGCCACTGACATTCAATGTATGCAGTGTAGACAAGAACTTTCGCCTGCATTCTAATTCCGCGAGTCTTGGCTCTCGCGAAATTAAAATGCGCGCGAACATTTCTGGCTTTGATACAGTCGTCTGCTACTCGCCATGCAGATACAATGACCGTTAGATTTCGCTACCCCGATCTACCTGTATGTAACTGTGCACACCATGGATAAGCCAGCGCAGAAAGAGAGAGAGCGGGAAAGAGAGGGAAAGAAAGAGAAGTGATTAGAAAACGTGTCCTGTCTTTGTCATTCATTTCTTCTTCTTTTTTTGTATGGGATTCTTTCTCGTTAATTGGCTCGTATTTCCACGGAGCTCTAACCAGGTTTTGTTTTTCACGCTGAGTGCCGTCCATTGGGTCTTGCGGGTGATATCGCCACCTCACCGGGGGATGGAAAGAGATCGAAGGCATCATACACCCTGTTCGTGGTTCGACCAGTGTGGGAATGGACATCCGAGCAGGAGCAGTGTTATGGGGATTTGGCGAGATTATCCAGAGCTCGCAGCAATCGCTCAACATTCTCAACTTTCTCTGACACGATTTTCTTCAACATCACCAATAATAGGCGCGAGAACTGTTGACTCTTTCCGTCAAAAATAGGATCTGGATATGGTCAGACACCTGAGCCGATTTTAAGTCTTACATACCGTGTCAAAAGACTGAAGAGAAAACGACAGTTAATCTTGGTCTTTGGTCGTTCGCTAGATTCTCCTGGATAGCTAATGATTCAGAAAATGGAGGTACACACCCGGAAGCGTGCTGAGGATGCCTACAGATAACTACAGGTAAGGTTACACTCTCTGTTTCGATCGTTGAGGGTTGTATGGCCGATAAGTGTCCCATAAAAAGAAAAGCAAATACAAAAAGCAATAGGGTTCCCTACTGTTCAGGCGGACTCTGAATCCATATCGGATTTCGCGCTTTGAATTGGTTTAATGACAATGCATTTTAATTGGACGTTGTAGACGTGGATGATAATACACTCACAATTGATTTAAAAAAAGTTTGTCTTAGCATGTATGTATGTACAAATTAATGTGCCTGTTCCAGACAAATGACTAGTTTTGATAACGTATTTATGACAATGGTGTCTGCGTGTGAATTGATTTATAACCAGCTCTGATCTAAGAGCATTGGGATTTTTTTTAGCGCAATACCAAGTGATGTTCAAGTTTACTTTTACAAATATTAGGGCCTATATGTACAATTACACATAAAGTACTCTAAAAATTTCATTAAAAAATGAGAAAGATAGTTAATGAAAACAATGTTAGTTGAAGGTTTAACATGTATGAGGGTGTAGCATGATAGAACAGCGATATTGTTCGCAGCCACAACTGCAGTAATTTAGCTGAGATGAAGATAACGTCACCTTACGACTTTCTCAAGAAAACAAAACAAAAAACCCTAAATGAGGTAACGAGAAATTGAGTCCATACAGCCGTATAATGGGGAGGGGCGGGTAGAACGGCATTTACAAACCTACATATTGTTGCCTTTAAAGGGGGAATTCACCTCTAAGATATGTGGTTTCTGTAAATGCAGAAAAAAAAATGGAAAAAGGCGTCAGTGAAGTGTGAAGAAAATCCAATGATGGGTTTTTTAACAAAAGTTTTGGTGCTTCCTTGTGCTTTTTTGATCGAACGTTGAGAAAATTACGGTAAGTTTGGAGGTCTTCTTTCTCTGTTTGCGTAGTACTCTGGTTTTTTTTTTTTTATATGCGAATGTCTTTGTGTATACTTTTGTCGGAAATGAAAATGAAATGAAATAAAATGAAATGAAATGAAATATAGTCTTAAGGAAATTACATCAGATATGATATTCTGTTCCTTGACACGTAAACACTGACCAGCATTCCTGAGACCTGACATTTCTCCCTTCTTTGAATCCACATTTATATCAAGGATGAATTTCGGCCAACTCTTGTAAAAATTTATGAAATATTTATGAGAGTTTTTGCGGGGAAAAAAGACCACTATAAATATTTTGTCCCAAAACAAACTGATCAGGTCAGTCAAGTCGAAGAGCTTGAAACAAGCTCCTTGCTTAAGTTGACTTATTGACGATTACTGGCCAGCGGCCTCACCAAATAATTGTCCACACCTATTAAATTGGCCAGACCCAATCATGCTTACTGCATGACGGGCGACTTTGTTTTCTGTTCAGCGATGGTGCATAAGTATTTCCGCATGCTTGTCTCTGAAGAACATCTGACATGATCGGAAATTACATCGCAACCAGACAGAATGAAACTGACCTTGATACCCTTGATGCTAGGAGTGCGTTGACCATTAATACCGACGCGACGCCGAGAAGTGAAGTATTTCGTCTTAGGCTCAGACAAAACTCTTTAAACTACACGCTTGCACAACGACGATGCGATTATATTTTATTCTTTTTCAAGGATACCGAACAAATCGTTAGATATATTAACAAACTTTTAAAAAAAGGAAGCTTAATACCCCTGTATAGAATGGCTTCAATCAGTAAGAAAGTCATCAGGAGAATTTGTCAGAAATCACAGAGTTGATGATTGCCATATTGAAAACATGAATAAAAACGCAAAACCGTGATGAAAATAATGTATGGAGGAATGACTACTAACATGGATGTGGACAGTTGGGACTGATCTTTTTCATGCGTCTTTCGTTTCATGATGACATAGCAAAGTGAGGTATCTTACTCTTTTATCATTGGTTGATTGATTGACATTAAGCAAGATTTTTGACTTTCTTTTATTAATAAAAATCAAGTTTAGGTATAAAGAACCAAATAATCTCGATGCTTGTATACGCCTGCAAAATACTTATAAGAACAGGAAGTGGAAACTATAGTGAACATTTATAATCATTTCAAAGTCGAAAGCAATAAGGAAGACGGACAAAATGGAGAGAAAATATTGATAAGTTCAGTAGCACCGCGATAAAGAGGGTACGTGAGCTCACAAACACATACACACAACACATGGACAACACATTAACATACAAAAACCGACAAGTAGGCCTAAAACTTATAGGTTAGAAATAAGGAGAGTGCGAGGGAATTAGCAGACAACAGAGTTGTCGTATATGATAGAGAAATGATAATTTGAGGTAGCAGAGAATGATCGTCACATCAGTGACAGTACATAACAAGCAGGACAGGCCTCAAGATAACCCAGAACCCAACTTTAGCACTTTCTGTTCCCGTGCCAAGCGAGTCACACAGAATCGAGCCGAAATGAGACGAACTGAACCGAGCCGAACCGAGCCGAGTCCACGCAGATGAAGCGACTTTGTGCACAAGTCATCCAGACGTGACGTCACAAAAGTCTAGTGTTTTGCACTTCGTCGCTAGCTTGATGTGTTTATTTACTAAAACGCGGATATACTAGTAACCTACGTCAGCTGAAACCTGTGTTTTTGCGGGCCCGTGTAATTTGACACGGCACATACGGCAAAAGCAGCTTAGATATAGAGCATTATGAGTAGCACAAATTCCAAACGAGAGCCTTCGTATTCAGAGGTGGCCAGAAAAAAAAAGGCACAAAGATGATGTTATGAGCACAATAAAGACACAAGGTATTTGTGCATGTAATGAGGGACGCCAATAAACAAAACACACCTTTGCTTTATTGTGTTCTCTAATTTACATTATCTTTGTTTCCAAATGAAATAAATGGTATTGTAAAAACAACTACAATTGATAACAAAATTGAAATCCAAAATATTTACATTCATGATATCCTCACACAGCGAAGTTAAACATCTACTAGACTCTTCTACATTTTGGACAATGCTAACGACTGAGTCAAAATGGGGAACCGGATTCGAAATTACAGCTAAAATCCGAAGAAGAACCGTATAGCAAATTCTAATTATGCGCATGAAAAGGAGTTAAACACACACACACACACACACACACATACGTAATGGCAAGCGGCGAAAGGGGAATGAAAGACGTTAACCTGGAATTTGCAGAAAATTGTGGAGATATTTACCGTCTTTGGAGGCTCGACGAATTCACATCACATTGTGCAGAGGGAGAAATGGAAACAGTAGTGTGGTCAAATCGGCCTGAAAGAAGAAAACTAGAAATTGTCTGACCATAGACCATATTAATTTGTGAGTGTGTGTGTGTGTGTGCGTGCGTGCGTGTGTGTATAAAACCCCTAGACAACATTATCATCAACAACAACATCAGTCAACGACCGATGTGCAATATAACCACGAAGTAATTTAATGGTTGCCGTATTTAGCCCTGTCAAATGAATTATACAAGGTGTTTTACAGTATTACTTCCCTTCGTTCTATAAACGCTGTTGATAGTGAGTTTTATAACCTATAAGAAATAAATGTGCTTCCCGATCAGGCGCTTCCAACCAGTAAAACCACATATCGTACCTAAAAATTGCGAATTCACCCTGGAGAAAATGTAAGCGCGAAATCAGTCTTATCAGGGGTGGGTCTTCTGCACCTCCTGTCAAGTGGAATCAGAGCAAACGCGTGCGCGCTTCGCTTCATGAAAATTAATTGATTCTGTCAGAGCCGTAATTGACAAGTTGTTAGACGAGGATTGGGTCTGGTTCAAGGATAGCCGTCGATCTGTGTTTAGAGGCGCATCGATCACTCGTTTGCGCCATTAGCAGGGTATCTCGAATTCAACGCAATTCGCTAGATAGAGCAGCGACTATAAGAATACGTACTTACCCCTCCTCATCTTCGAACCTTTGCCTCTTCGTTTCCAGGCTGCACGTAATAATGCCTGTTTCTTGGATCACACGAGGAGTAGGCCCTATCAGAGAGATGGTCTCATTCATGTTCAAGGTTATTTTCGCTCAGGGTCTCCTTGCAGAATTAGGAAGGGGTGGTGGTGGTGATGGGGGGGTTATTTCACACATTTTTGGCTCAAAACATACAAGCAAGCAAACAAACGGATAAACTTTGATAAAATGATTAAGAATGACAACAAAACCCATGACTCCATGAGAGTTTAAGCCCGGAGATTCTTCCCGTCGAAGGAGGGGGGGGGGGGGGGGCCTTGACCATCGATTCCCAATCAAGTGTTAAGGGTCAAGGCTCAAGGCTCATAGGTAATGGTTAAGGTCAATGGTACCTCACCCCCCCCCCCCCCCTCCATCGGCCTGCAGCTCCAACCCTAAAAACGTTCCGCGGCCCCTGCATGGACTAACATATAAAAATGAATAAAAGAAAGAATAATAATCATCATACCTTTTCAATATATCATTGTTATTGATTTAAATTTCAATGCCACTTCGCTTTAGTTGTTTAACACGTTTGACTGTAGAATAACATGAACAGCAAAAAAAAAAAAAAAATACATAACCTACCAACGAAATCAGGCAGAATTTTCCTTAAACCATAACTGCTTCTTCATGTTTCTCAGTTTTAAACAATCTTTTTCAATGTCTCAAAACGTTCAGTATTTTTGGTACAATCGGGTGACAATACAGGTTGTGGGGTGTGTGAAATCTACATGAGGATGAATGCATCAATAAGAGCCACTGTATTTGGAGTCCTGAGATGTGTTATTCCTTGTTAAAGGGATTATAATGTTGTTTGACAAAAGTGCATGAAAAAGACTTGCATATTTTTGAAGGAATGTTATGTAAACTTGTTTCCAAGACCAACGGGCGCCAGGAATGTGGGCATTTGAGACGAAACCTTAAATACTAAATATTTGAAGACACATCCTCCTCATAAGCCCACAGCTGTAAAATTGAACAATAAGGCAGAAAAAGAAGACCAAATTACAAACGAGAAGCATTGTACGTTCGCGGTCTGAATAAAACAATATGGATATTCATGCAGCTGATTACAAGGCCACACATGAGCATCCGAGATGCAGGTAATGATAAAATGGAATTGACAGACGAATAAGTCATATCCGCTATATCGGACATTGTTTTGATGGAGGTGAGCGTACTTGTGTAGTTAGACTTAGAAAATCAAAACAAATATATCTTCCAGTTGATTTCCGGACGTGTCGGCAGATGGTGCATATACTTCATCCCGAAAAGAATCGGAAGACCAAAGAATAACGATATATGTTTTCGTTGGCGTTTTCATCCTGTGATATATGACACAATTTGTGATAAATTGTGCAATATATGTATGAATGTCACGACCCCTGCCAAACTGTATTTGGACAGATTTGTTCGAAGAATTTTGAAATTTATTTCCCTTCCCTCTCTCGCAGCCCCTCTGAAAGGATTTTTGTTCTATCAACGGCAGGTGCAGAAGAAGTTCTCGGTATCGTAAAAGGACTGCCGTGTTTATGCGTTGATCTAAAATGAGTAACCATCTAGAAAGGAATAACCCCTGTCGCATTATGTCACGGGTTATGAACTTCCTGCTACAAGCCGACAAATAAACAACATTGATGGTTTTCTATTTTCGCTTCAGAACTGATGTGTAACTCCAATGGCTGTCACGGAAAAGTATTACATCTTCCTAGATCAAGAATAAAAGAGGTTGCCAGCTGCTGATGCCGGTAGACATATGAAATAAAATATTGTTATCTGAGGAATATTTAATGAAACATGTAATTGTCCCCCAAGGCGCTCTTCCATTGCCCCTCCGCTGATGTTATATTCTCCTCGTCGCCACATTATAGATCCTGAAGGTAATAAAAACTGCTAAGACCAGTCGAGACCGGGATACGGTTTACGTAAGATAGAATGGTTGATAATGCCATCATTTTTTATGATATACCGAAAGCTGTGGGTCGCAATGCCATAAAAGTCAATCTCTATTTGGTCACACTACAACACCTATAACATCCGATTTTAAACATTTCATTGGTTACGTAATTTCTGGCATTTATATATCAAGGAAGGTGTTTATCTTCCTCATCGGCCATCAGTAGGAACACCCAAATATTACAAACTCGTCATAGGTTGATACTAATTACCTTGAACAAATTGCTTGTGGAATACACAAGAGAGCCCGATAGTTGAAAATGTGCTGTTATGAACATTCTATATAAATGAATTTTGACAAATAACCGATGTGTTGGCTCAGTGAGTAGAGCGGCTGCCCTCACAATCGGGAGGTCGTGGGTTCAAACCCCGGCCGCGTCATACCAAAAGACGTTAAAAGATGGGAGTTGCTGCTACCTTGTTTGCCGCTCAACAATTGAAAAGGTTAGAGCAACGTCGATCTGGCGCTGCTCAGTGGCTGCCGGGCCCACGATCAATTGGGTAAAATGAATTTCCATTCTTGGACAATAAAATTCGGAGTTGATATCCAAAACAATTATTATTATTATTATTATTATTATTAAATGATAATATCATCCGTTACCATTCTGAATTAAGTTAGGCAAACATTTTCTGCATCCATAATAAATACACAATTTCTTGAATGATAGCATGCAGTAGAGCAAATAGCAGTATTGACAAAAATCATATCGAAAAGTGAATAAAGCTCTGAGCTCTAATAATTTGCAGATTCTGGGTTCGAATATCGCCGGCGGGCCCATCATACATCCTTGGGCAAGGTATGTCGCCATCTAAAGCTCCGCTTGACCCGAACAAAAGCATTTGGGTAGTCAGCTGACACTGCTGGCTATTCTGTGTAAATTCTCCACGTTGGACAGCATTGACCCCTAGTAATTTGTAGCACTGTTAGAATGGTCATTTGATGCCCGGTCAAGGTCGGTTTCTTGATATATCACCAACTACTTTTGCTTAAAGAGGAATGAGGAAGTACTTTAACAGTATTTCATTGGAAGAGAGATACCCTAACAGGTGTAATTGATTCAACAGCAGGAAGACAAAAAATAGGCGAAAATCAGTCATTCAGAACAACAGCGTTAGAGACTTGTGCTTTGTCTTTAGATTGCAATTGAGCCAGCCAGTGATATAAAAAGTTAGGCTCAGGCGAACAACCCGATACACGCAGAGGAATTAAACACGAGATGTAAGTCAATCATCCGATCAAACAACCTGTTACATTCCTTGCCTTTATGAACTGAAATTCAAATAAAAAACAGATAGATGTTATACGTATTTTTTTTTTTTGTGTGACTATAACTGGAAACAATAAGTTGTGAATATTTCAACAAATATGTCACTGAAGCTGCCAAAATTTTAGTTGAAAATATTTGATTGGTTTTTCTGAATATCGTTGGAGCATCAAATACGTCATCCAATCGACACAGGAGGATCTATACTTTATCGACGAAATGTTACATTAGCAAGTCCCCCTCCCCCCCCCCCCCAAAAAAAAATAGAAAGGTTACTTTTAAAGTTAGTCCATGAATCATAGAGAGTTCCTCTTTGCTCCCCCCCCCCCCTCCGAGATGTTGGTCTATGGAGTCAGCAACACGCGGAGCTGATTTCCGGGCAAGACTTCCGTCACAGCAGGCGGAACATTCGTAACGACAAGTACTGTGCTTTTCTCTCAGATCCAGTGTCCCTGGCACACTCCATCTTCCTGAGACAGTGGAAGTCGGTATCCGTACTCTTTATAGCTGAAATGAAAGGAACTCTATGATGATCAAAGTTTAAGAGATCATGCTTTGTCTGTCCGTATGTTTGTGTTTATTTGTGCGTGTGTGTGCGTGTGTAAAGCGACATTGTTTGGTTGTATGTTCATTTGTGTGTGATTGTGTATACGTGTAATGTGGAAGCCCCGACAATGTAAGGGGAAAATTGGCTTGGATCTTTTTTTTTAAATAAATGTCATCGTTACGATATCATATCTGCAACCAACAATTCTAGACAATGTCTGAGGTATTAGAGTCTCTCGTGAGAGTGGACTCTGAAGCGCGGGAAACCATCGATTATTTTGTTCTCTCTCTTTCTCCCTCTCTCTGCCTCTTTCTTTTGTTCTGCTATTTTTCTTATTTTCTGTTGTCATTGTAGACGAGCTAGAGTATCGGAATTGCTTGGTCTATCTGAGGTTGGATTAAAAGACGAATTTCGAGTAGGTTCCAATGTCTTCGGTCATCAACCCACCGGAATACCCGTAGCTTTTGCGGTGTCCCATGTCTTGTTATATAATCAAAGATGGCAGGATCCTCTAGGAGAACATCGCTCACGCTAGATAAGAAACTTCCCTGGACGAGACCACATCATTATTGCTTAGTCATGTTTTACGTGGAGAGCCGAGTCTTAATTGAAATCGAACCAACGATATCTATTTCTTTTTCTTCTTTTTTTGTGATCGCGCGGTCCCGATAATACCGTATGCTACTTTCAATTGTCGATGCAAGTCGACAACGACTGGGGTGCACATGGGGAAATAATTATGTTGGGTATGTTTCCAATTTGTGTGCGTGTGTTTGTTTGTTTGTTTGTTTGTTTGTTTATGTGAAATGACAAAGATCTCATATTATAGCTGTATAAATGTAAAACTTGCATCTCAAATAAAAAGGAACAAATTTTGACTCAGATATATTTTGGTATGGGAATATGCTTTTGACCTGCATTATAGCTACAAATAACAATTTTTCCGAATTTCATAACACACATGAAAAATTTGTTAGGGCGTGACATCATCAACTCGCTCATTTGAATATTCAAAAAATGTGAAATTTCAAAATATCATATCTTCGTTATTCATCATCAAATTTTTGTCATTTTTGGAACTTTCTGTAGATTTTTTTCTCTTTCTTTTAGAGTTTAATTATTTTTGGAGTGGTTTTCGTCTTCGAATTGTTGATGATAAGAATGAAAGGGAGACAAAGAAAAAACGGTAGACGTCTCATGAAATCTGACAGAGAATTCAAAAGTTACAAAATGTTTTCTCAAAAAAGTGACATCTAACATCACTATACAGCCACGTTGTAGTTAAGATGAGTGTATAGATACAGCCATCGCCAATCGACTTTGAATCTTAACTAGATTTTTTAATAATTTTCTTTTACATGCGTCCAAGAATAGAAAACTGAATATATTGCAGCTTCATATTCTAGAGCCATGAAATTGACAACTGATTATTTCTAAATATAAAAAACGAAAGGGATATTATAATAATTGTGCGTCCTTGGCATCCTCTCCCTCACCGAATGTAATTACGACCAAAATCACTATATTGAGAGAACACGTGAACGAAACATTAGTTTTCTAGACGGAACTGAAACTGTTATATACATAATTATATTATTGAATTGTAGCCTTAAAAAAGAGCACTTTGTCTGTGGAGTGAGGTTTCCCTTTAACGATGGCATCAGGTGAACGCCCGAACAATGCCTAGCAATCTAACTACCCTCTTTTCCTAACTTTATTTTTTTTTTCTTTCTCTCTTTTGGTCTCTGTATCTTCCTCTCAGGATGATGATATGGTGTTTATGCGCTCGAAAAATCGATGTTTTTCCCCTCTAGATATTCTCGACAACAGAGAATGTCATGTTTAGAAAAATGATATCCGCGTTGTTTTGCTTCTCTCGGAACTACACCATCGGGCGCGTTCTTGGTGACCTCGTATTACTGCGACATGCCCACGAAGTTCAGTCGTCGATAGATTTTAGCAACAACAACAGTAAAAGTGTCGGATGTAAACTGTGTTCCCGCGAGATTTTCCCGAGTGTTTAACGAAGTGCCTGGGAAATTATGAGCAGAAGACGTGGAGTTAGTCACGACCGTCGACCGTCATGCTTTTATTAATGTCAACATTCACAAAGGGTGTAGGTAGGAATCCTGATGAGTTTGTGTGTGTGTGTGTGTGTGTGTGCGTGCGTGTGTGTGTGTGTGTATGCCTGTACGTCTTTATGCGTTAATGTGTGAGTTACTTCAGATATATTAGAGTTTAGCTTTTGTTAGACTCCATGGTGAATAACGTCATTGGGGGAAACGGCTGGAATCGGGACAGTATAAAAACGGGACTGAAAGAAGTATATTAAACTTAGCAACATGATCCTCAGTTATGTCCCGACGAGATTTCTTTGTAAATTCCGCGGTCAGCTAGGTGTAAATAGGGATGGTGCAGGCTATATTACAGTAACTGCTATTATAGACCTGTTGACGTGGATATCTATATGATTACATGTATATTCTTGCGTAGAAGAGCATGAAAGCTTTTTATGCGGAGGATTATATAATATAAGTAACGTAACACGCCATACCCGTCCTTTTACTCCCAAAACTCCCTGGTGGGGTTTGCTACAGACAGTGTGTGTGTGTGTGTGTGTGTATGTGTGTGTGTGTGTGTGTGTGCGTGTGTCAGTGTGTCTGTGTGTGTCTGTGTGTGTGTCTAAGGGGGATTAGGAAGTATTTCCCGATATGTATAGGGATTTACATGTTTGAAGATTTGAATATAACACTTTTTCCACTTTCCTCTCTGTTGGCAGTCATTATGAAAAAAAAAAAAAAAAGGCCAGAAGTACGTAAAAAACGACTGACTGCTCGTGAAGCGAAAATGTGCGGATTTCTCTCGTTTCTTTAATGTGATATATACACACATACAAGCGCGCGCACACACACACACACACATACACACTCACAATCAAATTATATCTTTGATCCCCAATTTAGCGGTTACTACCAACATCTTCTCGCAGTCTTCATTAATATTCTACACTGCACTATAAAAAGATACCGCGCTGTTCATTATTATTTTTTCAAAAACTGCCTTAATTTTTCCAAGTGATGACATCTTAAACGTATTTCAAGTAGAATCTATTTATTTTGGAATTATCTTCACTAGGTGAATTTCATATTCAGGTTGGGACATATTTGAGAAAGATACTGACCCTTATCATTTGCCTGATCATGTATCTTAAGAAAATGAATTGGTTAGTAATTTCCTGAAAATCCAGTTTTTCTTTGTGCTGAATTTAGCGACGATTCAAAGGTGTTATTTCTTTGCTTAAATGAATCTAGAACTATTTTTTACTCAAAAGATGGAATAGCCATGATAGAGAGTAATAGTGCTTGAAGGGAAATTTCGGACCAGTTAAAGTGCAAAATTGCGTAAGCGCAACCGTGCAAATTTGATTAAAAACGAATTAAAGATTAGGGAAGCTATGAAATCGTGAATTTTCGCTAATCTTTGCAAAACAGTTCTTGAATAGTGATATGAACATGCAGATGAATGAGCTGAGGATCTCTTGCATCTCTCAATTTTCCATTGATCGTGTAAAAAAATGACAAAAATAAAGATTTCTCTTTATAGTGTAAAACAATGTTATTCCTGGCTGAAACTTCAAAATATAACGATCAGTCATATTAGGATTTGAGCCTTGAGTCTAATAGCGTTTGAACGAAAATAAAATAAAATAAAACAAAACTGGAAATGTCAAGCCTTTGTGCACAAACTTCTTCGAAGTCGTGTGGCGATAATGTCATCAACTGACTTATTTGCATATTCACTTTGACTCCTCAAAAAGTGCTTTGTAAAAATAGGAGAACCTTCACAATTTCAGGATGTCCTAATTGTTATAGGATTTTCATCAAGTATTCATTGTTACACGCTGATGATATTTCACATTATCCTATCAGAATGACGTGTAACTGGTCCTGAATTCTTATTCATGACGTCTAGCAGGGATGAAAGCACGCAGCTGAGAGAATGTCTGCCAGCAGTGGCACCCATGTTGCACTATAGACATAGCACATGTATGCACACACACACACACACACACACACACATGCATGCATGCAAATGTACTATACATGTACATAACTGTGAGTCCAAAAAAGAAAGAAAAAAAGAAAATCGGCTCTCGCGAAAGTCGCATTTTCTTTTTTTTTCTTTTTCCAGTCTCGAGAGCTTCGGCTCGTGCGAGGTTTGCTGTATATGCAACATTTGCCATAGCCTGTAGCTTGTCACATATTTTCATACTCATTGTTGCCTCTCTGTACAACTCCCTTTGAGGAATATTTCATTTTAATGTTGTCATGGGAACTATTATCATGTTTTCGTTGGGGTTTTTTTTTGTGTGTTTGCGATGTAATGTATTTTGTAAGGCAGCTCACCACAAGCTTTGCTTTTTTGAGGTTCTGCCTTCCTGTACAATAATTTCATGCATGTGATTTCCTACATGAAAAAAAAAAGATGGAAAATAAATGTTATACAAACTTGAAACTAGAATGTCTAAAATGTACGCGTGTGCAGGGATCGATCCTAAAATCTCACTGCACAGTGCCCCACGTATACATTTTTTTGTTTGTTTGTTTGGCACGTTATATGAATATCTTTATGTTCCTTTCAATTGCGCGGAGACAATTTGACGTGACCTGAACTTCTGAACCATGCCCCCAATCGTCAATAATATCGCAGTTAAGAGATAAAATTTTGAGTGAAATTTAATCGAATATCGATGTTTGCTGCGTGCATGATGACGTCCAACCTAGGTGGTGAAACGGTATTGATATCATTAAGTTTGTACATTTGCTTATAGTCATGTTTCCTGTCAAGTCGTCAGAAATGGGAGAGTTGTTTTCTTGTGCTTATTTTATTCTGTATGAAATTCTCACATGTCTTGATTTTGCCTGGGGGCCTTGTCATGATATTTTAGCTATGCGTATCTATTACACACTGCGCTCTGATGTATGAGGTGAGAAGAGGAATAGGAAGGAAGGGGGGATTCCATCTCTGGTATTCTGTCTGAACTTTACATGCCACTAGACTTTATGTGGGCGTCGTTTTTTTTTTTTTCTTTCTTTCTTTTATGAAATTCATATTCAGAGTAGTGTCGTGTCTGTTGTGAAAGGCCTCGGGTGCCCACTGTTATCTTTCAAAAAAAAAAATGAAGAAAAAAAATCCTCCGCATAATGGGAAGCCACATTTCAAACATGAGCGTAGGACTGTCACAACCTGTATAAGCACTACCTTCAAGCCGCGCTTGCTGAGCGAATGAGACTAGAAATATTATACAAGTACCATCAAGGCATGTTTATTGCATCAAACAGCAAGCTCATTGCTGGCTGCATGATTTGATATTCATTGCAATGTACTGACGACAACCGGGAAGATTATCTGGGCCTATAGTGGTAATAAGGACCTGGAACTTAATGCTGACACTCGCACGTAACTGTATGCCCTCGCCATGTTGATGTTGACCCATCTTCCGGCGACTCCCAACCCCCTTTCTCTGGCGTCAGGAAACGTGATACGGCATTGCCTGGGATTCATGCTGAGTTTACATAAGTCACCCCCTCATGTACACAACGGGGATGCCGAGGGCAAGTGAAGCGTGTAGGTGATGATGAGAGTAAAACGTATGGTAAGCCACTGTGAGCAAAATTGACACTGCGCTGCATGCACGCAACTTGAAATTTCGGAACGCATCATAGCTGTCACATATACAAAAGTATCTGCAACACTGATGTGTGCACATCAATTCACCCTCGTGGGCCTCTGGCTATATCATATCTATCGCATAGCAATTACCCATCTGGCTGACATCTCCCCACAATTTTGCTATAAATACGAGCCGATGATTTGCTTGTGTCGTTTTCTCCATGATCGTTAATGGTTGACTCTTTCTTGAAAAGCAGTGAAAAACGTCATTGTCAATCTTTTTTTTTTGTCAGTGTTGTTACTCGTTTCATGAGAATTCTATGAAAACGTTTCTTTTCCACAGAATGGAAAGAAGCGATCTTAGCTTTCAACGGTTTATAACATCCAACTATTTAGCTTTCTTCAACGCTATCATCAAATTTCATGATCAAGTTTGAACTTGATTGTAAACCACCCGGCGAGTTTCAATCGAGTGAATAAGTGCGCAGGAGCGCATTTGTGTTTGGATATTTCATTTTGCAAACCATGCCAGCGATCTGATTGTGTTATGTTACCATGCATGGAAATACTTGATACCGCCATTTGATAAACCAAATCGATCCTACCTATATGAAGCTTTGACAATCAAAACAGTGTCGAATGCATTTACGTCAAAAGTTTTTTTTTGTCCTCTATGGCTTTCCATAGATAGGCTCCTGCTTGTCAAGAATTGACTTTACGTTATTTTGCGGGAGAGACTACTTAACCCCCAGTCCAATTAAATCATACCACTGGGTGATGGCACTGACAACAAGGGAAACATAGGCCTCGTTTTAAAAGAACAACAAACAAAAAATAAATGAAGAGGAAATGCCAAATCGATAGGAAAGGCTAGAATGCAACATTGCATGTAGGGAAAGACGATAAATGGCGCCGGTTTCAAAGGGATCTCTTTGTACATCTTCATCACGCCCTTGAAATCCTCTTATATTTTCTATCGAATGACGGAAAGCAGTTTATTTAGAGATATCTGTCACGTTTACTACAAAGGTCTCGGAAATCAGATTTTCTGAAAGCAAACTCTTGACTCGATCTCGCAATTTATATACATTACAGAGATCCGGTGACGAACGAAGCAAGGAAATCGATACTTTCTTGTATTCACTAACACTGAGCTCGAAATATAGAGAATCCCATGTACCTCACAGTCAAATTGATGGGTAATCCCCGCTCTCCCGTGATTCAATATTTCATGCCTGTCATGGGCAATCGTCTATGATTTATTGCCGACTGTTATTTTTGTTATTTTTGTTTTTCATGTACCCGGGAGAAGGGTGCTTAAAGTCAAAGTATGACTTAAATGGAAGTAGAACATTATAATAATCATTTAGATAACTTGGCAAACGTAACAGCCGGTGATTATGAAAGCACTTCAGAAATTGTGTTGACCAGCCACACATTGAGCAAAATTAGGCATGTCTGTGCTATAAACACAAACGAATAAAGGGGTAAGTGGGACGGTATGAGTTACGAAAAGTGGCATTCAAATTGTCTTGTGATGCAAGGAGATATTCATGTAACGCATAAACAAAAGTTGTCAAATTAATTATCAAGATAAAGCTTTATAGTGCCTGACCCTTTATCACACACTTCATTGATTCATAATATCTTCTGCATTGCTATGAAATGGTGACTGGGGAGGACTGTCGTATTGTTTGCTGGTTTGTAGAGTTTCAGAGTACGTATGGGGTCGAAGGACTTCAGCTTTCCCAGGAATTAGCTGAGACCAGTGCCGTATATACGGCACTGGCTGAGACTATCAGCAAAAGTAAATGAATGCCATTGGTCAAGTCAGTGCGCTGCATTTACATGTAAGTGACCGTAAGGTTATAATGGCATTAACCCATCGTGTCATGGGACATATTTGCTGCAAAAAAAAAAAAAATATATATATATATAATCAAACATATATATATATTATACAAATGTATTGTATAGTGCGAGAGATTGTTCCCTTCCCAAACGTACACGGTGTTTGTCACATCTTGAATATATTGGATAAAGATTTAGTGGAAATGGTGAAATGAATCAAATCTACACGAAGTCAGGAAAGATTCTACCAAAGAGAGTGACCACTGGAGAGGATAGCATCACATTTTCTATTACATTCAGTTATAATCACTATACATTGTATTTTTGCGCGAAAGGCATTGGTATTTGAAAATAAACTGAGGCTCAAATAAAAGAAGACTTTATATATTCCTCTATAGCAGAAGAAATATTTCTTGCTTATACATTGTAATTAGTATATAATTTTCTCTGCTTATTTGATGGAAATGAAAATATCTAAACTTTGAACTTTGAACTTCCTTGTATGAAACACTTCCTTGTATGAAACATTGAACAGTGAAAATTACAGGTATGATAAAGATGTACAGGACTCAAATTGTGGTGTCTGGAACGGAACCTTTTCACCCCCATTAGTTTTGTAGCGAGTATATCTTTGAGAATAGTTTTCTATAGTCGTTTTGTCAGGGAAGGGCTGTCATCTCGTCTTACATCATTACGAATCTCTTTTTGTGATGGCCCCTGCAACGTTGAGCATGTCATGACGTGAAAAAACAACAATTTACTGTATTTTGCTTCTAAATGACTATTGATCTTGTTTTTATACTTTATCTTTCTTAGAAAATGTTATTCAACCACAATTGGTGTTGTTGTATTTTCGTTTGTATATTGCGTTCTTGATAAAGATACTTGAAGAAATAAATTGAAGTTGGAAAAAATGCGGGTTTGCCACCGTAGTGATGGCTGTGACATATTATTTCTCTTCTCAAAAGATTCCTCATGAATGCTGTATTATTAACTCGTGTGGGCTGATATCAATTTCTTGATGAGTTAGTCAATTGTTACTGATTTATTCAACAGATTTATAACTTACTTTGATGAGTTCTTATTTGGATTAGGAGCTTCCCTTTAACTGCAAAGACCGATTTTCGTAAGAGTAAACAGGCATTACCGGCTGAAAATTGCCTCATCGTTGTCTATAGGCCAAAGTTTGAGTGATATTGATGCCGCTTTCGACAGCAGCTGCAGAAAAGATCGACACCCACGGTATACCTGATGCTAGTGGCGCTACTTCCTGTCAAATTTTCTGCACTGAACTCTTACCCGGAGAATCACAAAATTCCCTCGCTTTATCCATATTTATGGGTCTTGAAAAAGGGCCAAGGCACTTGATTTACACCGATTATAGGCATCCACCGACACCTCCTTTTTAGCAGTCACGATCTCGTTCCTTATTCCCGCTCGGGAAGGGGTGCTATAGACTGACGGCCCCGCGGGTAGCAGAGTCACCATGGCATTTTGATGCGAGCACCACGATCAAGAACATCATGCTATTGGATCGCACTCTTCCTTTTTCCTTTTTCCATTTTCTTGTTCTTTTTTTCATAATTATTCAGCGCTTCTTCAGTGCCGAGGATTTAAAACACCAAGGCAAGGATCAAGGAATTTGCAGCCGTAAAAGGCAAATTGGTGATCAATCTAGCTCAGCCAGGCTCGATTACGAACAAGGGTTGATAAAGAAATGTTTTCACAACCCACCCCCCCCCCCCCGCCCACACAAACACACACGCTTGTAACAAGTGCAAGTGTTGATGATTCAGCTATCGCTGCTGTAAAAATGTGACCAAGTTGGATTTTTTTTCTTATTTTACTTGTGTGTATTTTGATGGTTTTGTGGGCCCCTACTCTTGACAAGTTTGCGTCAGTTGCGTTTTGTTTTCGAGGTCGTTCATAAGGAAGACGGAAAGAGATAATGTCTGGCACAGTAGGAGGCAGCATCGGCCTGGAGGTGTTTTAAAGGTAATACTCCTAGGCCAAATAGAAAATAACTTTTTAGCATTTTACTCAACTAATAATTTTTGCTGGAATGTGATTTGATAGCAGTGAAACTACTCAAAGTTACTCCGATCTTGGAAGTTGATGTACATCTTCAACGTCGAGTAACGAAGCAGTATATTGTATCAGTTCATGAGTTGACTTTTGTAGTGTGATATGCAATGAAGTGACTTGAAGTTGTCAGTAAGCTTCATTTTAAATCAAGTTAATTTGCCTACGTAGCTTGATCTGAATGCATCAAAAGAGACTTTGCTCACTCAACATTTTCTAGGTTTTTATCTCCCTCCTCTACTCTTATATAGTTTCAGCTCGTTACTTTGTCCGTTCAGTTTCCATGTACACTCCCCTTGTGCACACACTAGTTTTGTTGCCCATCCACTATCTCATATGGTTGACTGGTTTTACCAACGCTAATGTCAAGGCGTATACATGGTAGACAGTATGATAGCCTCAGGGACTATCCAATGCATGTGCGCCCTCCTAAGATCAACCCAATATAGCTTAGTCCCAACGCTTCCTGTTCATGTTGTCACATATTTCCTTCCCCTCTCCGTCTCTCTGCGTGCTTGCGTTTGTTTGTGTATGTGTGCATGTTCTTTCCTTCTCTTCCTCTCCCTCCTTCTCTTCCTCTTCCCCTCCCTCTCTGCTCTTCCTGTCCCCTTCTCTCTCTCTCTCTCTCTCTGTTTGTCTGTGTCTCTGTGTGTCTCTTCCTCTTTGTTTGTGTCATCTCCATGGCGGTGAGTTGGCTCTCTACGGGTGAAGTGGTCCCACCTCACATCCAACTGGACCCCATGGAAGACCCAGCTTAGCGTAGCTGAATATGGGTTACCAGCCATCTCCTCAGATGGAAATGAACAAACAAACATACAAACAAACATGGCGATTGTTACCGTTACATGTCATATTAGCTGTTCATTGTAATCTTGTATGTAATCAAATTTTCTCAGATGATGCTCAATTAATATTGTGTTCCAAGTCGTTTGTATTTGTGCTTGTGATAGTATCACAAGTGGCTTCTTGCCGTTGTGGTCCGACCAGGTTGGTCACTACCTCTTTTTGTCCACCTCAAGTTTCCTTGAAGCCTGGACTTTAAGTGCAAGGTTACAATCGTTGACAACATAGCAATTCACTAAAATCAAACAGAGCAGAACTCTTGTGGTTTGAACTCGGAATAAAAGATCTTGGAGTTTCGCATGTTTTGACATTGGTCTCATTTACACTTTTACACTATATACAACTTACAAGGGATGATACTGCCCTCTTCTCAAAAGTCACTAAACTGCCTGCTCTCAAAATTTTGACCAAATTCCCATTCAGATAATGAACAGATATATTCCCACATTTCCTCTTTAACCTGAAGTCGATCGCCGTGTAAAGGATTAGCGGCGTGCAACTGCTAGAAGTAGATTATCGATTAAAAATACGATTTCTCTTTTGCTAGTTACTTTGCTGCGCACATCGCTGGGAGAGTCGTTGACGTCAAAGTCTCATCTTGATTACTTATGAGGTTTCCACCGAGATCACTATTTCTCAGAAAGATCAGTGAAGATGCAAAACTTTAGAATTCCGATAGTGGATCATAAATCCACTTCCGATTATTATGGGAACCTTGACCATTCTCTGTCTTTATGATTAATTCCTTATTGATTTCAGATTTAAGAGGGATTTTACTTTAAGCTGTTACAAAATTCTACGACAAGAGCCTTATCCCACACCTTTATGTGATCCTTGTCCCAAATCTCAATCCCTCTCCTCCCCCCCCCCCATCCTTCTTGTGTCGCTTTGTGGGTATGGGCACCACACGATTTACCTGTATGCTCAGCCATTGGTGTCGCTCATTCAATTGGCTGTCCAGTTTTCACGGACACAACTAGCATGAAGCTATATTGAGAGGGTAATACAAGGAGCTCCTGACTATTTGTGGGCGGGAGGGAGGGAGGGGGAGGGATCGAATGAGAAGAGGGGTGTTAACATGAGCTGGTAATTGATGGATGATGGTTTGTTTGTAAGTTTAAGTTCAGGCGAGGACACATCGGAATGTTTTATCGTCCGTTGTCTTCTCTTGGCGACGGTGATCCTTTAATACGGCCAATCAAATGCGGCATTGAAGGCGAAATGTCGCTGGCTGGAGCTCAGAGTCACTCTTCGGTCGGTCGGAGCAAGCACGCCAATTTGCCTCCTCATCTTGATGAAGGAAAGGGGACTGTAAGACAGACAGACAGACAGACAGAAGGACGGACAAACAGACATACACACAGACAGACAGATAGATAGATGAATAGAAAGATAGATTAAATTGATGGAACAAAAGTAAGATCGAGAGAAAGTATTAGATGGATAAACAAACAGATATCACAGATAGAAGAAGCTAGAGCAGGTAGATTTATGGATAGGTAGAAAGGCATATATTGATATTCGTATTTATAGATACATGGACAGATAGAGATAGAGATAGATAGATAGATAGATAGATAGATAGATAGATAGATAGATAGATAAATAAATAAATAAATAAATAAATAAATAAATAAATAAATAGAGAGAGAGAGAGATAGATAGATAGATAGATAGATAGATAGATAGATAGATGGATAGATAGATAGATACACAGAGAGAAAGATGGAAGGTGGGTGATGACAGAGACGAATGAAGTCAGGGACCTGAGACTGAGACTGATGAGTATTTTACGAGCTAATCACACAACGATGACTTTGACACTGATTTCCAGAAAGTCGAGGAGTGCCGATCGAGAGGGAGAAAAAAAATCCAAGTGCTTTTTCCTTCACGGTATACCCGCTGTAGCACACACTTTTGCGGGTACTATTAAGTCCATTATTTTGTCTACTTGTCCAGAGCAGCTAAATTCACTGTCGGACAAGTAACAGGAATGGTCATTTGTCGATTCAATATATGGAGCCCTCGCACTACCGCACATGATATTAGTTCTTGTCATATCGTCTAATTGACTGCCCTTATATGAGTAGCAATTCTCTAACCCTATTCCAAACAAGATTCAATGCTGTTTTTTGTTTTGATATATATGAGAACTCTTAGTTATGTGTTCCTATGTAATGTTATAACAGCAGGAGCAATTCTTGGTGGTATTGCTGCTATTGACACTGTTTGTGTTTTGAACAGTATTTGAGATATTGTTTTGATAGCGAGATAACGAAATCAGCTCACTAATCTTTTAGGTGTTTCAACCCATAATCAGTGTTTTTTCATTGATATCTTCCTCACTTTTGAACTCTCATCATTTAATTCCTCTGGAGAAGGCATTAGAATGATATCAGAATACCGGGCTTAAAATTTCACTTGATGATCTCGTTTTGGTCTTTGACATTTTTTTTTCTCATGGTTGATACAATTTATCAGGCGTCGGGGACTATTTAGAATATTCCAATACGATTCAGCTAATGAGCATAGATTTTCAGATCGTTATGTCGTATCTACAGTATATCTAAGACTCTGTTATGTAGCCTTTATATAGGCAGGTTCAAATTATCATCATAACTTTGTTCATTTCGTCATTAATTTCAATGTTCATATCTTTTGACGATCGACGCACAATCCATATTCATTCATTCAATTCAGTTCAGTTATTCAATTCAATTTTACATATTGATATTGGTACTGCACGCATGCATACACATCGTCGCACAAAGACTTGTAAATTTGAATCAAAGAACGACGGAATGACAGAATTCAACATTCTATAAATTGGTTCATGTCTTTGTTTCACATAGTGGTAACAGGCATGAGGCCAGTTTACCAGTGTATTCATTTTATATTAAATAATGTTTTTCTCTTCATACCGTGTAACAGTCTATTCCATCCACCAATGTATACACACTCTGCACTTCAATAATTGGAATGCACTTTGTATCCATTATTTGTTGCTATCTCGGGCAAACTCTCTGATTTTCAAAACAGTTCTTTGTTACCAAAGTATAAATAAGATTTGAATATGTTAGTACACCGGGCTATTCGTTACGTTCCTCATTTGAGTAGATGTTTGAGTTGATGATTATTACTTTCAAAAGCGGGTCGTTTCATTCAAATATATTTTGTTTTGTTGCGTCAGCAGGTCATAACATCATGTTTATTGCTTGAATATTCTCCAACATGAAGAACTAAGCAATACAAAAATGTGCTCAGACTTGGTCACAGACATCAAGCCTATAACTTACGGCTGTTCATTATACCCTTCCTTTACTTCGGAACATGAACATTCTCACGCCAATCGTACAAAATGTTTTCAGAAAATATATGCACATGAATATTTTCATTGCCAACATCATTTTAATGCGTCTCCAAAATATATTGTTGCGCTGTCTCCGGAAAGATGCATTACTTGGTTACTAATGTATCATGGCTGGCAGTTTGGAAACCACTTTCATATTTCAAACTAGAATCAAATCAGTTGATATTGCGGAACCATGACAGTTTTATTAGGGCTCGAATTCATCCTGTCTTTCAGTCAATGGCCATAATCAAAGAAGTTTTTCTTCCTCCATAAGGAGCTTGTCTTGAGGAATATACACGTTGTAAATTTATCACACTGGCTATACTTGACGTTTACTTTCGTCTTTCCCTCTCTCTCTCTCCTCCCCCCCCCCCCCCCCACCTCCTCTCCTTTTCTCCGTCATTTTCGTCCGATGTTCTGCGTAGCATATACGCGAACATCTCCTCATATTGCACTCAACGCACTCCTAAGCGAATTATTTTTGTCCTTCTCTAAGCTGATAAATCCCACGTTGCGAGAATATCGTGTTCTGCGGTTCGGCGAGATACTTTCAGGCGATAACCTTTTTATGTTGTTCATGGGTAATTACTCATGTGACGTCATTCGGTCCACTTTTTTGAGTTGCGCGATGACAGACGTCCTCTCAGGGGTAGTAGCTTGTCGACGTTGTGTTTAGAGGTCAGGAAAGCTTCTCGCTAAGACGTACGGAAAGATACCTTGAGACTCAGAAGGTCGTAAGTTCAGCCTGGATGCAGAAGGGCGTTACATCTTTCGGTGAGTGAAGAACAACAAAAACAAAGAATGATACTGAAGTAAATGTCATGACGATGATAATAGTGGGAATAAGATATCATATTAACAGTGATAATACTATGTCATTTGATTGTGATAGTAACCATGTTTAATGATACAGTAGTACTAGTAGTAGTAGCGCATGATACAAGGCTTCTTTATCAGTGTTTATAGCAAAGGAATGGTCTTCCATGTCATCACTGCTCTAAGTAAGGAGCCTTGCCACCTATGAGTACCCTTGTATATACACCTGCCCCAGGTACCAAATTGGCACCTGGATCAAGAATAACACCGAGGGTGAAGCACCTTGTCAAAGCAGGGAGGTGGAAGACGCAAGGATGAACCCACTGGGCGAGATAGAGAACTCAGGAAATCCTGATTAAAGGTTTAGAGCATACACCCCTATCCTATGGAAGGTCATAGACGAAGTCATATCTTATTCTAGAAAGACATCAATTTAGTAAAATTAGGAGCTGCTCTGCTATACAGGTTCTGTTAATAGGGACGATGTTTACCAAGGTCACTGTTAATTCTTACACAGTTGAAAATTCCTGTCTTATCCTATCTTCTACTTTGTGTACATACTTTGTACCTAGGTAGATCTATCACTATTTACCTGAAGAAGAAAATACTTCTATCCTAACAGTTAACAAATACTTCTATTCAAAGCTGATATATTTTTGATAGATATGCTATATACTATATGCATATTGTTATATACCGAGGGATCCACGTCTACAAGCTGTGCTTTTAGCGGAGCAGTCTTTTCCATCGCTTTATTTACTTCTTAATGTCGTCTCTGCAAAGTATGCATTGTTGGTTTGTACGGTCATACATCATTCGCGTTTACATTAAGAACTATTCTTTATTCAATTCAATCATAGTTTATTTCCAATCATCGAAAATCAAAAAAACATAGTACAAAGTATACATGTGATGAAATCATATTGTTCAAACGTTTGCAAAAGATTCATGTAATATATATATGAGACAAATTATAGAACAACATATAACATGTACAACATTTAGGAAAAACACTGTATAAATACTTCGTGGGCGAGCGAAAAATAAATTCGATTATGGAAAATAGTGATCCACTAAAAAGCAAAGCTTGTCGGACGTGGATCGCTAGATAAATAATGAGTAAATGATATACTATTCTATAACAATATACATGTAATTATTTTGAGATACACCGGTTGGGAAAAAAATATAGAATACCAATGCTAGTGCCCGGACACTGCTCACTGAACCACGTGTACCGGGAAAATATGACAAGGACAACACGTTCGTACACACATTCGATTACCCACACGTACATGCACTGTAAGACGCGAGACAGTACCGAGAGGAGAGAAGACGGTAACAATACAAGTCTACGAAGAACAAAAGACAGGAAAGGAAGAGGAGAGAAGAGAGAAGAGAAGTCTGCACACAGAACACGCCAAGTGCTGTGACATCAGGACAGGTGAAAGCTCGAGCATGAATTAAAACAATTTAAATTATCTAGATTATAAGTAGAAAGTAAATGTTTTCTGAGTTTGTATTTAAATGTAACAAATTTGGGGGAATCTTTTAAACTATTATCTAAATTATTCCAAAGTCTGGGTCCGGTATAAAGAAATGTATTTTGGGCATGTGCGGTTCTCATTAATGGAAGATGAAATTCGTCGGATCGTCGCGTGGGATAGTTATGAACATGACTCTTTCGATGAAATGAATCGTGGAATATTTTAGGTAAAAAGTTACTGTTGTAATTAAACATAAACTGGCCAAGTTGAAACACATACAAATCATTTACTTTTAATATTTTATGGTCAGAAAACAAAGCATCTGTATGTTCTCGGGTATGTAAATTAAAAACAATTCTAAGCGCTTTCTTTTGCAATAAAAGAAGTTTATCAAGTAACATCTGATATGTATTACCCCAAGCAAGAATCCCGTAGTTTAAATAAGGTAGTATCAAACTAGAATAAAGAGTTAATAATGCAGATGAAGGAAGATAATATCTTAATCTATTCATTACGCCAATGTTACATGATATAATTTTACATATGTTATCAATATGACTCTTCCATGAAAGCTTGTTATCGACGCAAACACCAAGAAATTTAAAGGAAGAAACTTTTTCTAAGGAAGTAGTATCAAATGTTATTTTTTTATTATTTATAGTGTGTATACCTCTTTATTTTTTGCTTGTGTACTTTTACGCATGTATGGCCTATGTTCTGTATGGCCTATGTTCTGTAATAATAATAATAATAATAATAATAGTAATAATAATAATAACAATAATGATAATAATAATAATAATAATAATAATGATAATAATAATGATGATGATAATAATAATAATGATGATAATGATAATAATAATAATAATAATAATGATAATAATGATAATAATAATAATAATGATAATAATAATGATAATAATAATAATAGTAATGATAATAGTGGCCTCTTATCATGGGCTGTAGTCCATCAAGAATGATACTCATGGCGCTCTTACATCACCAGATAACTATGGAAATAAAGAAACCGAATTGAAAATTATACATAAAAAAGGCCGCAAGTAACGGTGAAAAAAGCAAGGATGAAATAAAATGAAATGAAATCCTCCTGTCAGCGCTCTCAGTTCACCCTCCCCGTCCGGTACCGCAGTCTAGAAAGGCACATGCAAATGCTGCTGAAAAAAAAAGACGAAAAACGATGAAAAAGAATCTAGCAAAGTCATTGACTCGGCATAGTTGTCTCTTCAGCATACCAGGCCTGTCAACTTTTTTTTTGTCTCCCCCACCCACTAGAAATACGTGGCTCTATATGATTTTCAACGCGCATGTACCTGCAATATGCAGCCCACAGCTTTAAAGATACAGGCAGGCTACTCTTTAGCAACACAACATAGGTCGCGAATACAAGAGCAATGTTTGTGTTGGCATGGCTAAACGGGGACGAAGAAGGCTAGAAAGAGAGTAAGAAAAGAGAGGGACAAAGATGAAAAGACAAGGAGAGAAAACGAAGAGTGGTTGGCATTTTAAGCCAAAGCTACTGTATTATTGGGGGCCATACAGTCCATTACAATCCACGCTATGTGTTGACAGACCAGCGTACGGAAAAAGTAGGGCTCACCGCACTAAGTTCAGCGTAGCCCTCCCTTCTGGCGTTAAAGCCCTAGAGAAAGTACAAATTTCCAAGCAGTATCTTCAGGGACATCTTTGGTAACTTCGGGCAATGTTAAGCCTCAAATGCCCATCCCCGACGGTTGGTACTGCATCTCCATGTTCATAGTCCATAGCACTCCTTGCCAATACGCAATTCCTGAAATGTATAAAAACGCCGGCTAGATTTTTTTTTTCTGCATCGGAGAAGAATTTTCCATATCATATTACAATTGATATTTTCATTGGTGTTGACCATACGGTTTGACCAGGGAGGTGGAAGTCTCTCTTCCATCTCCCTGATTTGACCATACGGTTTGACGAGCGGTTTGAATGGGTTTGACGTGTTAGCATATTCCTTCACGTATCAACAACTTTTCGTAGTGTAGAGCAGCAAAATAAAATCATTGATAGAATTGTGCTGTATAAGAATAATGACGTCACAGTCACTGTCATTAATTTCATCGTCATAATTTTGATTATCAACATCACCACTGCTAGTATACTTACCCTATAACATGACTACCCTGGGGTTGTCAACACTGTGACTGCTTTTAAAAATCCTATCGCTTTTAGTACATCTCTGCGATTTCAATACATAACACATGCTGTGATTCAGTGCATATTCCTTGTGAAGAAAAAAAAAACTTACAGTACCGAAAATACCTCGTCATATTTTGCTGCTGAGTGGCTAAAGGCTGATTTGTTTGTTATACTATTTTCTTCGAAAATTCACATTTTAGATCCGCAGTTTGTTGTACAATGATCATATCAGCTGAAAGTGTTACGGATGTGATATCATGAGATGGTGTTATCAGAAGTCAAAAGTATAACTTTGTGTCTGTTTGGCTGTTTGTTTTTTTTCAAACTAACAAAAAAGATATCAAATTCTCTGTTGTGTGGCTGCTGATGTCCTTGCTCTTATATCATATACACAAAGAATTTTCCGTCATCATTAGCGGTTGGAAAGTACGTTGGGTAATTTGAGTGCCGGCAGTATCAACAGATATTATTTTGTTATTCGGTGTTTGTGCCTGTGTTTTGTTTTCCTATTTGCTGCATTAATCTTGGGCGGAATAATTCATGCTATTCCCACCTGCCTCGAGTAATTTGATTTCCAAAGTGTTATCAGTGCTCACTGAAGGTGGAGATACTTATTCCTTTGGTGGATTTCTATTCTGCACAAAAAAAGGTCCGAATACAAGATGGTATACGTCAAAGTACACTCCTACAATGTCGATTAGGGATTCGTGAGGAGAAGAGCGAAGTGAAAATTGATACCATCTAGGGGAGCAGAACCATTGCCAAGAGCGTTGTTTCCCTTCGTTTGAGGGTATATTTGCTTCTTCCTTGTATCGTCGTGGGTATCGTTTTGGGAGCAGAATTTGGATGGTAGTCGATGGCTATCCTATTCGTTAATTGCCTTCTGTATTTGTTTGCAGTTTGGACCATTTTTGTTTTGTCATATTGCTTACACCTGGACGTGTAATCAGTTTACGATTTATGCAACCTCCTTTGTATATGGGGTCGGGCGATCGATTTTACCCATCTTTTTATATCGTTTTGTTTTTGTTTCGAAAGTGGAAATTATCTTTTAAACAATATCCAGTCCAAATAGCCAGATACTTAAACTCCGTCTTACTACCTAAGGCAAGGATCGAGGGTAAAATCAAGTACATGTCTTTGGTAGATTTGGGAGTCTCGAATTCCTGAAAACAATACTATTGACCCAGAGGAATAATATAGTGTTCCTTTTTAATATTTATTCTTCATATATTTGTTAAATATCATAAAGATCCTCTGATTAAAAATATCCATCCTCCATCATTTGATCAGTTTTGCTCGTTGCTTGTCTCCTTGAACGTTGACACACCCACTAGTACTGCTTGTATGCTGTGCTTAAAAGAATCGTAAAGGTCGTGGATTAATGATACGTGACTATGCCCCTTTACTCGCTTTTCTTTTCAATGAACATGAAATGAGCGCCGCATATAGTAGGGCACATTTCATCAAAATTTGACCCTCCCCCAAAAAACAACAACAAACAAACAAACAAACAAACAGATAATCAAGATACTTCAACCGCTGTACAACTTTTAGTAGTAAGCAGGTAAGGTGTGTTTCGTATGGGCACCCCGTGATAGCCGTCTCACTTACCAAGTCTTGTCTGATTGCGTATATATGCAGTGAGTGCTTCGCATTGAGCAGAAAGGTGAGTTTTCTCTCACCTCCCTGCATTGAGCTATGTGCGTGCGTTGACCTCGGCTTCCGCCGTCCTCCTCCCTATAAAATACCTCAAATTAAGAACATCTTCCGATGATGTGCTACTGGAAAACAGTACAGTTTTAAATGCCTCGTAATGAAAACATTAGACATTAGATACCAGGAATGAAGGTGACGTCAGTTCTTCGTATTCTAATACAATGATTTTTTATATGAATTACCCCTTGGTAATATATATCTCGTATTCTTCAGAGCGTCAAGACTGTGTCTCATGTTATGTTTTCGTGCTCTGATTCTAAACATCTATTTTTTTTTCATTACCTCGAGTGTACGTTAGCCTGAATTACAGCATTACACTAAATTGATACATGGAAATCAAGATAATTGTCATGATGATATATTTTGACGAGAAATTATGCGTTTGATTACGAAATTCCCGGAAATGGATAGACAATCAACTGACAAGTGACGCTCTTAGAGGACAGTCATCGGTGTCTGTTGATCTTTGCTATACCACGTCACATCTTATCACCGAACATGGCTGACAAGATAGATGTTTTTCCATGCTTACAAAACTGCAATTTGAGGCTCGTAAGTCGACAAAAACATTTCTATAGTTGTGAAATGATAGAGTCGTAGGAAACCTGAAAAAAAAATAGAATAAAAACGAAAGCATGGATTACGTCGCGAACAAACATTTTCTTTGACATTGTCACGCAAGGACGTATAGTGTTATCATATCTTACGCCTAATATTTCACTAACATATGAGCTAAGGATCTTAAGAAATGCTTCATACTTTCAATTGTGTTTCTTTGTTTGGTTTGTAGACTGATTGTTTATGTTTACTTTCAACGATTCTTAAGAACAGACTCTCAGGCGATTTATTAGAGAGCGAAGGTAATTCATCACCTTTCAACATTGCCTGAACATACCCGCCTTTCATCTGTGCAAAATATAGAACTACCCCTGCTCAACCAAAATAAATCACGCTTTTGCCATCTTTGGATTAAGTTCCGTAAAAAAGGACGCAATTCATTTCTTTTCGTCGCTGGATTGCGCGCTCCGGTTTGATCTTCCCACGAATGAGAACAGTTGTCATCAAAAGGGAGGCCAACCAATCAGAACTGATTTTCCATCGGGCTTACATGGAAAGGGAAAAGTGCAATGTGATTTGTGGGGTCTTCTGCACTGTCGGATGAAATGAAAATGATGCTCTCTTCTCGTATGGAATTCGTAATTTGTTCGGATTTATACCGGATATAACTTCCGGGGGTTTTGGTTGGCTCACGAATGTCTGGCAGAACCATGCAGCCACCGACATGCCAGCCAAAGTACTGGGATAGTCCTTTAGCTTGAAGTGTGATGCTATCCCATTTCGTCATCATGTAGGCCTACACTAGAAATGGGTTACTGTGTCTGGGCATGCGCAAAACCATATTCTAGTTTCCTGCTTGTCATTTGGAATCGGATATCGAAACTTAAGCGCAAGACAGAGTGAGAACTAAAACGTGCCCTGTTAATCACGTTCATATCGCGAGACATTTTGAGATAAATGATGTTCGCACTCCCTTACTTCCGGAAAGCCCGTTTATGTGCGCATGCGCCTGTTTATATTGAGATTATTGTTATACACGAGGCTGCATGGAGACGGCACTGCTGCGAATCACCCAACTCGCGTTGGAGAAAGTTTCAGGATTATTTCGTCTGGACATGATAAATGATGTGAAAAGAAAAGAAAAATGTCTCACAGATAGAAAGCCACAGAATGATGCAAAATAGGATTTACTACGGAACGAGAGAGAGAAAGGGGGGGGGAGGGAGGGAGAGCGCCATGTTCAGAAAAAAAAATAATCAATGTTTGAAGTTCATAGCGCTCGAATTTCTCGTTTTGCATCCTGTCGAGCATAGCCAGTCTGACCTCGTAAACACAGTCCAACCGGGTGGTTTTTTTTTGTGCCTGCTAATGTTCGCTCGAGAAAATTCGCAGAGGTTGTGGAATGATTAGTGATAACTAATATTAGTTTGCGTTCCCCGTTACCATGTCTGTCAAAATATTAGCCGACATCTTTCAACAGTGCTCTCAGTGGCGGACAGTATAGACCTTCGTTAATTCTTCCTAAACTTTGCAGGTTATTGGATTGGAGATATGAAATAACCAACATCATCGTCATCTACGTACTTGTATTTTTCTTTCCATTTTGTTTTGTTTTGTTTTGTCTTTGCATATCATTGAACAGGAAAGCCGAAACTTCGTTATTCTCGTTTCACCTTAACCCGTGTAATCGAAAACTTCCTCCGCTTTTCCGCGCCGCTACGTCCGAATGGAAAAGAGTAAACTCATGCGGATAGGGTTCACTCTAGACACAAAACAATAACAACAAGAAAAACCAAACAAGATTAACAAGAGATGGCTTGTCTACCCTGGTGTGTGCCGTGATCGATGGTACTGGGAGAAGATGGATAGTGAAACGTTAACCGACTTGTAATGTGTCGGTGAGTATATCCATTGGTCTTCGTGTGAACTACATTAAATTGTAATAGGGTGCAGGGTTATACTATGATGATGAGTGTATGTATGTTTGTGTGTGTATTGTTTTCTGTTGGACAGACAGAAGTTTGCTAACGTTTTGTGTAATAAGACAGACCCGTGGCAAATCATTTCTCCTATAAAGTGTTATAAAACGAACGCAATATTAATGTTTTCGTTGGTGAAGACTTATTGGACTAAAGTTTGCAAACGTCAACTTTCCGATCTGATTTCATGGTGATGAACAGGTTGTTTCGGGGCAGTCATTGGGTAAATTACTTAGTAATCAGTTTCAAACTGCTCCATAGATATAAACACAAGGAGATCTAGCGTCAATTCCCAGTCAACAATAATGTCCTGATTTTGTGATGATTAAGAAACCAGCACAAAATTGCTAGCATCGGAAAACTTATTCATAGATCACCGCCAACATCTAATTATTCTTTCAATTAGCTATTTTCGACCTTTCCCGAACTTACCATCTAAATCCATATACAACGTTCTGCATTGGGCTCGCGAACAGACCTACAGACAAACAAAGAAACAAACGAACAATCATGACACACATATTAGTAGCCTCTTTCGCGGAGGTAACATATCCATGGCCAAGTCCTGTCTCACTTCAAGTTGTTTGTGCAGTCGAAATTCTCCATTAACATCTATAACGCGAGCCGTCCCACAGATAGCCCCGTAATACTTCGCATGCATGATGAAGCCCCATGGTCCCCTGGCCAAAACCTAGCTCAGCGAGTGAAACTCAACCTGCAATTGTGTCTTATGCAAGCCCATATCAAAAACATGATTATGATTTTAAAGTATGATTTAGGAATTGGTTTGAAGCTATGTAATTTATAAGGTAACAATGGAGATGGCTGTTTGTGTTGGTTTTTTTTTTTTGTTCACCATCGTCCAAGGAAGGCATCTTTCACTCGATCTTATTTGTGCATGAAACATATGAAAATTCTAAAAAGAAAACCCGTTTCGAAGAATGCTAATGAAAATGACATTTCAAAGATATCCACCTACATGTGCAGTAATAAAAAAAGAGGACAGAAATAAGAAAAAAGAAAGCGTAAACTTCCAGAAACAGATGAAATTGTGCAACTATTGGAATGACTCCAAGAATTTACATTAGCATTTACAAGAGCTCTTAAAAAGTAAAGTGTCGGAACTTTTAACTCTGCCCGTGCAGCAATTCAAAAATCTAGGAATAGTGTGTACCCATTATCGCCCATTGACACAGGATATACTGTCCAACGATACCGAAAAAAGGAGCTCTTAAACACTTTGTCGTTTACATTAAAAGGAGGTTACAGGAGGTGAAGTGGAATCCATTACATTTCGTGTTTTTTTTGTGAGTGGGAGATAGAGCGCGTAAGAGAGGTGCTTGAACTCGCATCTTATTGCATCGTAAATGGGTGCAAAAAACACTTGTCTCTATCCCTCACCCCCCCCCACCCCTCCAATCACCGCTCACTTAGGTGTCCTCGCCCGTTAAGGTTTCTCGATTGTGTCGTTTTCAAACTTGATTCGGTTTGTGATGAATGCCTCACTTCTGCTGCCCTTCATTCACTCCAAATTCATCTCAGTTCCCGTGATTTGAATGTGCTGAGGCCACAAGTAAGGATTTTTCATGGGAGGCCACTTTGTATAAACGGCTGTATACTGCGCAATGCATTCCAAGACCTAGTTTCAGTAATATTTGTATGTACATATGTATGAAGAGCTTGCTTCCAAAAGGCGCTAAATCTATCATTTTTCAATGGATTTAGCGCCTTTTGGTTGAAAGCTCTTCAATATATATATATATATATATATATATATATATATATATATATATATATATGTATGTATATATATATATATATATATATATATATATATATACTAGCATATTTTTCGATGAGTAAGAAAATTATATCATTTCATAGTGATGTCTATGTTGCCACATTGTCATAAGAAGAAAAGATACATATAGGCCTGACCAGACCACCATATTAGAAAATATGTGTACAGGATAATATAATGTGTACAATGATAACGTATACACACATGCAATCATTGGTTCGTTGTTATTTGGCATATACATATATATCATAGTGTGTGTTCACAGTTTGTGTGTCTGTGTATTCAAAGGCACTACTATTTCATATTACACGAGCCTTTGGACTTTTCTCTGCAAATTTGTAGTTCGAATCCTATTTGTTGTGTCCATCTTTGGAGAATCATTAAAATCACTCTGTCTCTCTCGATCGAGGTGTTAGAATTTGTATCCTTGGCTGGCAAAGAAGGGGAAACAATACTTACACTATAGCCATGTCATTCTTTGATTAATAATACACTTCTATCATCATAAGATTGCTAGAGTATTATCGTCGAAATACAAAGAAAAACAGACACGAAAGATCAAGAGAGGCTGTGCAATGTTGTCATTTTCCTCGTGTAATTTGCATATCTCCTCGTCCTACGCAATCCAAGGAAAAGAATAGAAGAGAGAAACGCAAAGATGAGCTGAAAACACGCTAGATCCATTCCAGAGAAGTCAGGCATATGGATGTATGTGTGTATGTATGTGTGTGTGTGTGTGCGCGCGCGCGCGCGTTTGTGTGGGCGTGGGTTTGGGGATGAGGTTTTGCCTTTAAACTCTTTTTACTTATTGTCCTCTGAGCCTTTTTTTTTCTTTTTTGTTCGATGTTTGTAGTAATTTGGTTTGAAATGAACAAAGCCGCAGGCCTGTTCGATCTAAACATAGTCATCAACATTCCGTGTCTTATTCTATAAAACAGGGTGATATATCATCTTCGGCAACACTCCGTTACTATTGCATCTGACATGCCTTGCATACCTTAAAGGGAAGGTTTTGTATTGGTTTAGGTGCGAGGATTCAGCTTTTAACTTTTTGCGAAATACTTAGAAACCATTTTATGAAATGTTATAGAGCATACAACTCTAAGCAGAATTCAAGGATTATTTGATGACTATCAGTTTCGACATTGGCTGAGATATCCAAAAAACAGAGTAAAACAAAGTGATCCTAAAAAAAGGTGGGTCCCACAAAAGGTGGGTCCCACCTTTTATTAGGATCGCTTTGTTTTGGATGTCTCAGACATTTTCAAACCAATTTTCATCAAATAAACTTTGAATTCCTCTCAGAAGTACATGCTTTTTCATATCTCAAAAGAGGTTTCTCAGTATCTCGATAAAATCATCATCAAAAACTGTTGGAAACCTGAAGCTCCATCTCATCCCAAACTGTACCATCCCTTTAATGTCTGTGTATCTATGCAAACTGAAAAAAAATATGAGTATCTTCCTTCACTTTGCCAGCAATTCCTCTTCTTTATAGGGATGAAAATTAAGCTCAAATGTGATATTCATGTATTTTTAATGTGATAATGCAATCATTGACATTACGAATGTTCCCCGACTGTGCGTGACCAGTCGTCAATTGCATTAATAGCGCTCAATAATGATATCGTATTGAATCACCGATTCAAAGTCCGTGACAAAATCTCAGACATTTTCATAGCAGTCACAAACAAAAAGAATACATTTCACCGACATCGTGTACGGCGCGCCGTTTACACAAATCAGGGGTGCTTTTCACTCCTTATACGTGCATGTCTGTGGACACATTTACGTGGTTCTATTGGCGCTGATGTATGACCGTGGCGTGATAAATATTCGGTACACGCTTTTCGTAATTGATTACCAGAACGCTGCGCACTTCACGTGTCGATTTCCTAAACTCGAGACTCCGAGTTTTGAGAGGGAAAAGAAAACGAGGGCGAGAGGAGACAAATCTTATTTGGACGATAGGCTTTCTTGACACTCGTGGCTCCTAGGGGCTGACTGAAGGGGGATGGTGAGACATCTTGGCGTTTCCCGACCTTTGCCTTGGCTGCCATTTTGTATTCAGTGAGACAGGTGGATAACTTACAAAAGAGTGGTCTACAAACAAAAAGCTATTCGAGTGCACTGTAACTCCGGGGAAGAATAGATAACATCAGTGTTTGATAAATACGCAATCTGCGAAACAACTATACTCTTAAAGTTGGCATCATTGATGGCATTTTGACTCGTTATACTTACAAAAAGTCATTGTTCGTTACCTCTGTTATTTAAGGGTTGCCATGATTGAAATCAGGAATAATCTAACGGAGATATGAATTGATATAAGAGACAATGCTTCACTCAACACATTGATTGATTATTATCAGACCCATAAATGTATGCATCTTTTCTCTCTGTATAATCATTATAATTTAGATGGATTTCTCATATCAAATTAGACAGAGAGAAACGCATGCACAAATACGATATTAATTGCAGTCGGGAAGTCTTCATCTTCATGTTCATTTATATAGTATAGTGTTTATCGACAATTTCATTACACGAGCCTGGGTCATACGCTTTTCTGTCTGACACAAATTGATGATGTATTATGTCGTGAACTGTACACTATTGTGATCAAATCAGTGTTCAAATATAGCAATTTTTACGCCCGGAAAGAAATGTGTTAAAGTATATCTGCCAAACAGATGCAATAATATTAGCAGCTGCACGATCACTGAACCCTAGATTTAACAAAGGTAGATGATGTTTTTTTTCGACTTGTTCATCTGTTAAAAACCCTTCTTGATGCTACTTTGTACTTAGTTTCGCCATCTCATGTAGAATTTGGTCATTTAAGGCAAGTAGTCTGTTCAAGAATTCTGACAGCTGAAATTCAAATGAAAAAAAAAAGATGGCTGAATTACAAGAGCGCTACTATCTCTGCAACGTGATCTCCTATTTCCCTTTTCCGAAGCACTTATACATTCCCGCTATTTTCCTCAAAATCCCAAGGTTCCTTTAGTTCAAGGCGGAAAGACAAAAAGAAAGAAAAAATCTGAATTGCAGAAAGAGGAAAGGAAAGAGATATCTAAACCAGTTACCCGCTGGTGGCAATCAATAGAAGAGATATGATACGCGTTTGAAATGATTTCAACTCCCCGGGTGGAGTTCTCGGTTTCTCTCAGCTGACACGACCAACGTCCCTGCGTGCCTGGTCGGACATTTTTTTTTTTTTTTTTGATGATGATTCATTGTTTTTTATCTTCTGTTTTCTGCTTCTTTTCCTGAACGTCGAGCCGTCATGTCAAAGGATTAAAATTCATAAAGGATTAAGATGCAGCGATGGCTATAAACAAAGGAATTAATATCTATTGCATGGTTTGATTGTCATTTCCGGCGCAGCTATGGGATAGGGTGTGTGTGCAATACCGACCTACGGGCTTATTACCTCTATTGGATATGTTTTTGTAGGAGTTTGTGTATAGTATTCTAGTTACTCTTTGTCTAAATTCATTTTGTAGTTTCAATTTTCTTTTTTTTTTCGTATACTGTATCCTATATATCTAATTGATTTACTTACAATGTAAACTGGACTCTCCTATAACACTGTCGTGCCATAATTGCTTTTGCTGAGTGAGGCTAGCTAGCCTCATTTATCCCATGCAAATGCATCTCCTGTTGTATTTGCATTATTCCTGTTATTTTAACTGAAGAATACCAATTCAAACCAACACACGGATATTTCAGTATGAAGTTAGGACACCTAAATATACAAAATAAAGCAACTTGTATCTAGTCACGAAGAAATGTTAAATGCTTTTCTGTCACTTGCCTGTCACGTTTTATGATACTATTATTCATTGACTTTATCTAATTCCTTGCAATCTTATACAGACGTGAATATATAGGGCCTACATATATTTATAATCGTGTATGTGTGTGGCCGTGTGTGTGTGTGTGCGCGTGTGGTCATGGTTGTGTGTGTATGTGTGAATGTGTGTATTATCGAAACGATTGTATAAGATTAACCAGCTAGTTTATAATGATATACCTACGTGCAAAGAGATGATGGATGTTCCTTCCTTCTTTTCCTCTAAATGTTCCTTTAAGTGTATCTACACAGACACAGACACAGACACAGACGCAGACACAGCGACACACAGACTCTGACACAAGCACACACACAGAGACACAAATACAGACACAGACACACAGAGACACACACACACACACACAAACATACAAAAAACAAACAAACAAGCACATGTGTGTGTACACACAAACACACGCATTCGTCTTTCCGAATGTTACTACGTTCATATCTTCACAAGAGACGCGTGGCTTCGTGGCGCCACACATGCTTCACGAACCATGACAGTTGCACCGTGCGTGTCTGTAATCACGCTGCCCATGAGATCGTGTCTGTTTGTGTCTACTATTTTGTGAGTTAAACAAATTTGGGGCAAAGTGAATGCGACGTCAAGGTCACGTCGCCAAGCGCGAATCACCGTGTGAATCCCACACATTGATTTTGATGTCAGACGACATTCGTACACTGAAGCTGTCCACACCGCTTTTCACCGATTTTCTTCATACCGTCATTGACACGCGGAGGTCAACGTGTTGCTCGTATCATCACGGGATCCGTCTCCCGATTAGAATAACTGGCCCCTGTAGGCTGATAGCAACACTGCTTATCATCGATTTGAAAGCTGGAAATATTGACAGTCTTTATTACCTGTCTGCTGAGATTACCTGAAAGGTCTCTACTCCGTGGTTTTACCTATGAGGCATCACAAAGAGATTTTCTGGTTTTTCTCTTTCGTTATTGGCCGATAGGAATTTGAAAACAGATCCAAATGCGTGGGCAGCTTTTGATCAAGACTTTGTGATAGAGAGATATTTGCCGTCATAAAACTTTTCTTCAAGTAATTCTAAGTTCCCGATAAACAACATCGATAATGCCTGTCCCCCCGACGCTACAATTTAGGGACTTGAGATTGCAAACGGTCTCCTTGGTAGAGGAGGAGGAGAAGGAAAGGAATGTAATGTCCCATTCATATCCTTTCATTTTATTGGATTACGGTTTTGTGCGCTTAAAAAGAATCACTCCGGCCTTAGCGTCATGTGTGGATTATAAAGGAGGAGTTGCGTTTCATGGAGATTCGCGCCAGGGGGCATCGCAGTGCTTGGATAAAAGCGCTTCGATAATTATTATTCAATCTCCCGTCATTCCGTTCAGTCCTCGAGGTACGATTTTGCTTTCATCCGCACACTGATCGCGCTTCTCCCGCCCTTGGGCTGTCGTCTGCTTATGCTTTTCATTTACCTTGATTTCCTTACACTCGACTTCCTGTGAATGACCTCTTCTCTCCTGGCTCAAATTTGTTTCTGATTTTCGTTCGGTCAAAGAGCAAAGTCTGCCTACAGGACTAGGATCCAATGCTTTTTACTTATAGGTGATGACAAGTGGAGATGATTTTTTTACACCGTCTGTATTATCCTTACCTGGTATGCAGAGGATTCAAAAGATTAATGGAAACTTTGAAAATCTTTTGTTTCGAAATGTTGTTACTTAATTATGTGTAAAAACGGAGACCTTGAAGATTACACCGCGGGTATTAGTCCAGATTAACTGACAAACTAAATGCATACAGACGTACTTTAGTTCATATCGTAATTTATGCCAACAAGAAGCATATTTGTTTAAGGTTAAAGGTGGTGGACGTGCGATGACCGTATATGGAGAGACGTAAGTTCACAAGAAACTTAGTTTTCGGTTCGAAAGAAAGGGTATACATAAGAAATATTCGACATTGTCAAATCACCTAAACGTGTGTGTGTATTTCTGTAGACATCCTATTTAATGAAGACACTAGCACTTTATTTAATCTCGTAAGTGTTATTTCCATGTTGAACTGGTTGTTTTAGAAGCGTAAAACTTTTTGTGAATATTATTATTTTTTTCCATTGTAAGTACGATTCCCTCCCGTTGACGAATCAACAAACTCCGAGAGCTACATTCTGTTGTTATCTTGGCTTTAAAAAAAACCGGATCCCATGCGAATATGCCTAACCGTTTCATCCTTCACATTTTAGGGAAGATCCAGAGTGGCGCCAGTTTTGTATATAGGATGTAAAATGGCGCCTCCACTGGATTCCGCCAAAACAAGCCCCCTTCTCCTCCCACCCCCCCCCCCCCGAATAAGGGGGGGGGGGGGAGGCTGTAAAAAGGAAATCGTACAAAAATGAAGAAGAAAGCCACGGTCAAATTCCCTCACAGTAGGCTTCTTTGTTTTGTTTTTTCTTTGTGTTGTTTCGTTGAAAGCTAAGTACCTTTAGTAAAGTGAGTGAGCGATGAGTGAGCGTAATTGCTGGAAGGTGACCGTTGAAAATACTCGAGCAAACAGCACGACTGTTGATGTTATCCACTCGAGGGTACGGAAGAAGTATCATGTTTGTTGAAGGAGAACACTGTTTTCCCTGCAGCTGGAAAAAAGAAACGCGTCAGCAGTAACCAACGTCTGCACTGATAGTATCAGTCAAAGTTTGGAAAGAAAGATGGAAGAAAAGAGAGAGAGAGAGAGAAAGAGTGAGAGAATTTGTGTATGTATATGTCTGTATATGTATATATGCATATAGTGTATGTGTATGTTGTGTGTGTGTGTGTGTGTGGATTATACAGAAGAGAGAGAGAGAGAGAGAGGGAGAGTCTGCCTTTCCAAAATGATGGATGGTGTTTGATGTGTGTGCAGCTCCTGATTCCGGGGCAGGATAAGAAAAACAGGCTCGTGAAATTTTAGAATATCAACGTCAAACAAGCCCCTGTATGATCAAGATTCCGCTTTTCCAGAAGAGAGATATGAAGTGTGTGTGGAAAAGGGAAGTACCAAAGATATCATATGTATATATATATGTATGTATATATATATATATATATATATATATATATACATACATACATACATATATATATATACATATATATATATATATATATATATATATATATATACGTATACATATATATGAATATATATACAGTGTATATATATATATATATATATATATATATATATATATATATATTCCTGAAAAGAAGTCACTCTTCAGCACCTTGCCACAATCGACATTCTGATTATGTCACCAAAATTATGATATTAATTTGATAAAAGTGATCAGATTACTAGAATTTTGCCAAGCGTTTGGATGAGTAGTAGTGCCTAGAAGAGACTGCAATGAATTAATTGTTAAAACAAACATATAACAGTGACCCGTCAGTTGAATTCGTTGATCTTCCTGTCAACATCTTTCATCACAGAATCGCAAAGATCCTGACTCCAAATCAGTGTGACAATACATAGCAGCCTTTACAATCATCCAGATTTCTGAATTGGATGATCTTACAAATTATGAATTCGTCACAGATGTTAATCATCTTTAGGCCTATATGTAAGTATTCTTCTTTCTGCAATATATTCGAGATAAACTTGTCATTATTTTGTTCTTATCATTTAACTTGCTATTTGTGTGAATTTAAAAAAAATCTTAAAAACCCTTTATTCAAAGAGTGACGTATTAGATGCGTGCCTAACTTTCTAGTAACTTTTACTCCTTTTTCTTTTTAAATTGTAAATATGTAGATCTATTTCTCTTTCTTATCAGAGGCCAAAGAATAGCAGAGAAAGTTCTGCAAAGTGGAGAATGAAATGAAGGAGAGATCTCTGAGATATCCAGAGATAAGTTGTTTATTCAATCAAGTTCACGTGCTCATCGTCATCTCTCAGTGTGCTCATCTCTCAAGAAAAAAAAACTTAAAGAGAAATCTGGTGTGGTCTTTGAGTACAAATATGGACAGCTGACAGTACGCTGCGGTAAGAGCCGACCGCTCTGCGTTTCGTCATTGATGTCAAACTCGGCGAACTCGGCAGCTTCTTCAACAAGTTTGCCTAATATGGTGCAATTTCTCGCTATTTGGAGATTAATCTCCATTTCCACCTCTACGGCCCACACAGAGACAGTTGAATAAACAAACAAAGTAAACAAACGGTTATTACGGACGACCGTTATTGGTTTTCTTTTTTTATTACCAAGATTAGTCCTCAGAAATTCTGTCCGGGGTGCTAGTTTTGGCAGGTATTTGAAAGTAGAGATAGTTAGATTCGAACAGAGCTGATCTGAATATATCCCTGAAGATGCAACCGTAAAAGAAATGACAACAGTCCTCACCCACGTTCGCTCAATACTCCCTACATATCACTATACTTTCTATTTATCGGCGAATGGGTATCTTGTCGAGTCCGCTTTTGACAACATTATAGACCTTGCGAAGTGAGATTGTATTCACTTAACAATATTCAGGACTCTATGACACATGAAGAAAAGTAATGTCAAGTGTTTTGTTAAAGAAAGAAGGTGTTTTTCAGTCATATCACTGGGCAGAAGATAAATGAAAATACTACACAGAGTTCAGAAAAGAACAAGCAGTACCGTGTTCCTGGTATTTTCTGCGCGGAAGCTGCAAGACACGTTTGGATCTACGATACGTTATGCAAATGGTCGACAGGTTAATAATTCTACGTGAATGACAAGATGGAAATGACAGGGAGGTATAGACAAACGGCCCTTGTTTCATTACTTGTCGGCTCTCATGTTTTTCCGGACATGTCGGAAGGTGATATTTTAGACATTTATTGCGAATTATGTTATACAAAGAGGAAAGGATAGAGAAAGGAGAGAGAGAGAGTTGTATGTGTGTATGTGTGCGCGCGCGCGCGCGCATGTGTGTGTGTGTGTGTATGTGTGTGTGTGTGTGTTTGCGCTTTACGTCGCAGCATTTTTTGTGTTTTTTTGCCACCTAAATTTAGGTACTAGTATACTCTGAGTTCTTGGCAACAAGTTGATGGATCAAGTTCTGATAGCGCAGTGATCCTGCGGGAACCGGAGACTGATCTAATGTCTCAGGAGCCCGCCTCCCACTTGCCGTCAATAAGTTTGTATAGGGGTGGGTATAGTGCTTCATGACGGCCGTCCATCGAACTCGGCAGCTTTCTCTCATGAATACAAATCTTGACGTAAAGAATTACAACACCAACGACACCAAGATGTTAGATATCGTACGTTAGGTATGGACTTTCTATATCGACTGCTCTACAATCCATACTTATCATTGCTTATAGAATAATGTCCCTGCGTACGTTTGACAAGCAGTTAGGGCTCTTATTTTGTGTCTGTGTGTGTGTGGTTGTTTGTGTGTGTGTATGTGTGTGCGTGTGTTTTACAACAAAACAACGTTTAGCAGCTTCACCCCTTTATCGCAGTGTCCCGACTTCTACTATACGACTAAGGAATATATCACATACATTTCAGCAACTAATGTCTTCTAAGTAAAGCCATTATTGCTGCTTCTTTTCGAAATCTGCAAAGATCTTGGCAAACTTAGGATTTACAGCATACGTGTCAACCATCAATTCAGACTAAGGCTCCAGTATTATACCTGCACAAAAGGACTGTTTCTGTCCAAATGTTATAACAACTGTGTTTCTTTCTCATGCTGCACCAATAATTCTTGAATTCCAGATTAATAGCCATCGGCAATCTGCAGCTACTCATAACTATTTATAAGACCGAAATAAGTTGTATCTAGGAGTTCAAGAAACTCCTCTCTGTCTGTCTATCTGTCTTTCTGTCTGTCTGTCTGTCTGTCAGTGTGTCTGTTCTCCGTGTCAGTACGCTAGACGTCAAAAAAGCAGTATGTGTTTATTCAACGAATTCGTGGCATCCTCGTACATGTTTTCGACCAGACACTAACATTGATGAATGATGTGTTTCACCCAATGCGCCGAAACAGGAGACAGCTGTATCTCCGTCGAATACAAGATATTCAAAAGAAGCTTGGATGTACCGAACATGGGCACAACAAAAACTGATAGATCAAAGCCGAGATTAAAAACAATTCAAATGCAATTTAGGGCCATGCATGTCCAGGAAGAATTTGATGAATATTGAGTAGAATATGACGAACAAGAATCGTGGAATTTTTAAATCAAAATCAGATGCAAAATGCGAAAATTGTGGACTTTAAACACATTTTCAACGAAGCAGTGATAACGGGAGTTCAACATACAAAAGGATACATAGGTTATCGAAATAACTGGAATAAACAGACGATAAATCGTCAATAACACTGATTTCAGTTGGCTGGTAATATCAAAGTTTGATTACTATTACTTTACACTTTAAAGCAGTCAATCTTTTATATCGAAATCGCACTTTCACTGACATTGTAAATATCACAATTGGCGACATTCTGTGGGTCCTTGTGTTACAAAATCGCAAATGGCTTGGACAAGACTAGATCTGTGGGAAAAAGGGCGTCTCACTCACGTGGACGTTAGTATAGTTCAAAGAAATCGACACACTTGGACACTGTATAATATTTGTATCGATTTCAGGGGCGCGTTTTATTTTCGAGTGGTGATCGATTTCGAATGCGTGTTGAAGGGCTCCACGAACCTGAAAATGCGTGGCCCACAAGTATGTGAACATTTATAAACAGAAGTATCACAAGGCAGGCTACATGACTGTGATTTAAGGCACATAATTGCTCCGCCTTTTGCAGGACGCTATGACAAGAATGGCGGTAATGTAATCGCTTGTTGGCCGCAGATGGCTTTTATCATGTCTAGTAGCTATAGTGTAACATCGTATTCTCTGTTGAACCTGTGTGAAATTACAAATATCTAAAGAGACACTCGGAACAACGCCGAGGAGGGCAAAACTGCAAGTGAAGCGCATAATTATAATTCTTTACTAGCCGTAATTGTAAGGAGAACGTCATTAGAAAAGATATGAAAAGCTTTATATCTTTATACATCTCTCTATTATATCTTTGAGAGAATTATATGATGATGGTTATAATACTAATAATGGCATAATGGTGTAATTTTACATTCCTAATCTTTTTAATTTTATCAATTCATCATATACATCGTGTAAGGATGTGGTATGACCATTATTACCTGTACTCCTTTATCAATTTTCTCTCCTTTCCTTTTCCCTGCTTTACGAAAAAGAAAGAAATCCAATCCTTTGCCGGAAATTAATTTTTCTGCAGACCTGAGGGTGTTACACCAGTCCCAGTAATCCATCTATTAAGAAGAAAAAACACACACTCGGGAGAAAGAAAAATAGATACCTCGAAGAAATCCCCGTGGCTGTGTTGAATATTCGAGACTGTGTAATCACTTTTGTCCATGCACCGAGAGCGCATACATAAGGCGGGAATTGTAGGAATTACCTAGTGTTTGCAATCAGAGCGAGGCACATACGACCTCGGAAATATAGGCTAGTACCACGCCAGCCTGTGCAGATTGCGCATAATAACAGCTTTATAGGCGTCAGGATAAAACTAGGGCCAAATTTGCAGTCAGGTGAGCGGGAATAAAACGTGAAACACACTGGCCTAATTGTGATGTATTAAATTTCCATTTAAAGGGACTCTTCAGCATTACCAAGTATCCGTTTTCGAGAAAAGTGAGGTCTGTGTGAGAGAAAAAAAGGTCTCTATGGTTATGCATGGTAAGAGGTAGCATAGCCGAGTTTTTGTCTTTCTTCGAGCTCGTCCATCTCATTCGATCATAATAACAATTATCATGTGGCAAAATGACATAAACTGAAATCATGCGTAATAGAGCATTTGAGGAATTAACTGAACGCTTAATAGGTATTCATGACGACGCCACGTAAAAATCTCTTTTCGTAACTATGCCTTCTATTATTTTAAAAAATGACATAATATTGATGATCTGTATTTTTGCTTCAATAAACGGAGGCCTATAGGGCCTATAAAAAGAATCAGTTCCACTAAATGCTGGTGATTCTAGTCCCCATGTGGACAACCGTTTCATCCAGCAAGTGCCCAGTTTGGACACTAATTAAAATTTCCCATTCTGTATTGTGTCGTCATACATAATTTTCTCTTCCAGTATACTACAAGATACAGCTTGGAGTCTGGGGCTGCTTAACTTCTCCTCCCAAAGTCCTTCATAATAGACATGCTCTCAATGTGCATGGGAATTGTCTGCTTCTAACATCTCTATGTGATTCACCCCAAAAGATAAAATTGTCCACTTATTGATCCTTGTAAGGATTTGTGTGCCTAAATACTTTTATTTCTTCCATGTGCTGTACTCGAAGTCGTAGTGGGAAATCCAATAAGCAGTAAGAAAAGCGTTGTATTTCAAGTAGTCACGTTGGTTCAGTCCGAAGCCAGTCTGTCTCAGATATATTAAGAGGTCTCTGGTTCGATTCCCAGTGGGACCAGATGTGTGTCATGATGTTGTCCTCTTTTTGCTTGGGGCAGATGAATACTCATGTCTCTCCGATGGGACATATAAAAAGGTCCCCTGTGTGAGAGGGTCGCAACCTCAAACATGTAAGAGATCTCCTACTCCACTCTATACCAGCTAAGATCCCGAGGAGGGTGAACACCCGCTGAAGTGGGTTTGTTCCACACGTGTACGCGCTGAGGAAACGGCTGAATAATGCCCCTAACCGCCTTCTATTTCGCCCCCTGGTGACAAGTTATCGTCAGTGAATGGTATCAGAAGATCAGCCGGCTAGAAAAGAGAAGGAGAGGGAGGAGAATCAGCTTATTTTCGGCAGAAGATTATGTGATGGCGAGAATTAATGAATACCTTTTATTTCGTCCAGCAATACTAAGAAGAAGAGCAGGAAGAAGAAAGAAGAGATTCAACATTTTTTCCCCACATGAGCAAAATTGTTGACAGTTTAGCGAAATTACAGTTATTTATTCAAGAGAATCAAATTCCTGAAATCTTTTAAAATGGAAGCAGAAATGATTAAGTAAGCTATTTCTTTAAACGTATTCTTGCATACATAAAGGAGAAAGTCATATCAACGGAAGACTGTGGAAGACGTTCATATCAAAGGAAGATGACAAGAGGGAATTTTCTTCCTATATGTACCTATGTCGCTGTATGTATTTAGATGATAATCCTTCTCAACATTTTCTCTTCGGGTAGTTATCAGAGTCTCATCGTTAGATTCTACTTGAACAAGTTGAAGGACAGCCGTCGCTGGTTTAAACTTATCATGTCACCATGGCAGGTACCCTTTCACACACTTTCTACCTCGGATTAAATGTACAGCTGCCACTGGGGGCGCGAGGGTCTACAAAATGAGTGACTTCACGTGCCCACGCATGCGAAGAGAAGTATTCCCCTCTTTAACGAGCTAATAAAAGTACTATTCTTTGCGCGGTATATCTGTGCCCGTCCATTTATACATGTTAAAGGCTAAAATACTTCGTAAACTCCGCATCGTGGTCACACGATTAGTCTCAATTCGAGGCGCCACGTCCGCTCTTGAGGGACTCAACGATACCTACGTGGCTCTTCAACTGGAGCGTCCATCGTGCAGTGCGTGTCAAAATTAATCTTCGCCGAACTAACACTCCACGTGTTGTATTACCACAGTGGCGTCAAAGAATACATGGGACGAGTACAAGTACTTATAGCGGCGAGGCCCACGGCTAAAAAGATAAAGTAAGAAACCAAATAAGAGCCATAAAACTCACAAACGCATAAGTAGGCACAGTTAGAAGCGTATAGCAGTTGTCTATGCTCTTCATCCTTTTCTTGTTCTTTTTTGGTACGGATCTACATTCCGTTCAATAATGCATACCACCAAAGCGTTTCAGTGGGATTCAAAGGATTATTTAAATGTCATGCTTCTTGACGCCTTGACCAAGATTATGCAGAGACAAAGAAAACTTAGCCAAGGAAACCTCGATAGGCAGCAGGATCTATACAACTGTCAAAAAATACATATGTCCGACAAGATATTATTTTGCTTAACCCTTTAAGTGCTTTGAATGTCGATCGGCACCAAAAAGACCCCAACAGCAACAACCCTGTACATTTGTACATATTGTCTGAAGTCTCTGGCACAGAAAGGGTTAAAGTTAAATACCATTCCATATTCAAGTTGACTCTTGATAGAAAGTTTTATACTAACCTCCCTGATCAGTGAAAGTAATAGATTGGATGAAATCTATCTAACAAAACTGTGAAAGTTTCATCAAGACTATAAGAAATCTACAACACTCTTGAGTTCATATTTTCCTCACAATGATAATAGTGATGTTGGCCATTGCAAATAAGATGAGCCGATGATGTCATACTCTCATAAAACTTTTCATTTCTTTGCACATACGTGATGCTTTTTCTTTCATTTGCATTAATTTGGTAAAGAGTTTAATGGATTTAGCAACGATAGCCCTTTAAAGGTAGGGGAGGGGAGATTCTGCGATGAATATAAATGTATAACGTAATAATACCTGTCTGTTCAATCTTACAATATCCTAATGGAATGGTGTTGGAGGCCATAACAATATTCTCTATAGATTCTCTTTTTCTGTTTGTTTGACTCTTCTCATAAAATCAAATCCGATTTGAACACAATTTCCTCCTCTGGTCACTTTCTTCCCCACGTAGCCGTTGTCCTTTTGAGTTAGACGTAAACGCATTACACTCCCGAATCCCTGGCAGGTGCTAATGGCAAAAATGAAAAATGTTTCCTTGAAAATGGACCCGTGTGATTTACTCCAGCATTACACTGTGTAGCCATTTAGTCCATTTATCAAATTATAGATCACAGGGATTGAAAAATACGTCAGTAACATCTTATGACGAAACAACACAAGCCATTTGAAATGGATATAACAATGAATATGCTATATTCAAGACGGGCTGGCTCACAATTACGCACGAGGACCATGCCGACGACGATTCCTTTTTTTCTATTGTCGTCTATATTGAGCCTTGAAAGAGAAATGACTCCGCGAGGTTTAGCGTAAAGCTAGGTACATGTAAATCGTTCAACCATTAGACGGTACTGTATGCCGTCTGCTCTTATCTAGGCGCATTAAGCAAAAAGCCAGCGTAGATGCAGGGTTACACAATTAATCACGACTGACGTTTTTAGATCCTACAAACATCATGTATAGATTTGGTGGGTGAGAACCACGAGCAACAAGTCACACTTCGTATATGTCTCTGGCCAGGCCAACCGTTACTGGCGAAGGAGGTAGAATTACCGACGCCGAGTATGGCAACTATCCCACATAGGAATAATATGCTGGCCGGTGTCTTGGCCCTTGACATAAAACATTGTGTCGGATTTATTCTCTGCTCCTCTACCTTGATTCACACGCCAATTTGATTTCAGTCTTTCAGAGTTGGCTAAAATTGCTAAAATATGATACATATTGATTCAAAGTTGTAAAATGTCATACCGCAGGACCCTGCATTAATGCATAGGCTTTATCTCTGAAAAGTTTCATCCGTCTTCTTTTCCTCATTCTCCTTCTTTTCGAAGAATGCCCCCTCAGATATTTCACCATTTTCTTTTTTCTTCCGCTAATTCCCCGGATGTCCTAGTTGCACATCAACTTGGGACAATCTCTCCGTAATCTCGTTTAGGCGATTAGCGCCGCTCGCCAATCTCTGCTCAAACAACTCGTCGAAGGCCTCGTAAATTTGACCAGGTGTCGTCCCCGCCGCGGAGAGTCCATCGCCGCCTCGGCCTCCTCCGGGTCGGTCATTAAGTGCCCCGAAGATGGACATTGATGGGACGCCATCTTCCTTCCTTCCCTCTTTACTTCCTTACTTCCTTCCTTTCTTTCTTTCTTTCTTTTTTCTTTCTTCCTTCCTTCCTTCCTTCCTTCCTTCTTTCTTTCTTTCTTTCTTTCTTTTTTCTTTCTTCCTTCCTTCCTTCCTTCATTTCTTTCTCTCTTTCTTTTTTTTTCTGTTTTGGGGTAGTATCTTAAGTTGGGGGTTTGATGTTTTATCTTTTTATTTCTGAGAAGATTATCATTTAGAGGAAAATTAGGCTGTAAATAAAGTTCTGCCCAAAAAAATAATGCTACGAGGTGTTTTATGCCCACGTAGAAGGGTTATCTCCTACGAAAAAAACAGAACAAAACAATTGAAAACCGACCAAAAGCATGAAAGCAATAGGCGAATTTGTAAAGAGTGTGTAGTGAGCAATACGATCCGTTTCGTGACCACTGATCAATACTTCCAGGACCAGTGAGAAATTTTCTTTCACAAATTGAAAAAAACAAAACCAAAACAGGTAGTAAGTGAGACAAAATGTGATAGAAACGAAGAAAGATTTCACGATAAGATGATATCATGTATTCATACATGCATAAAACTCATTTGTGTTTGCAAGTCAGAACGTTTGAATAACAACTTTGTAACATTTGACAGTTATCTTGTTAATGTAAAGATTATTGTTTATAAAATCCTTCATTAATGAGTGAGTTGTTACTGTGCATAGCGTCATGTCAGACAATGTCACATCAGAAAAATGAGCTATAGGCCTACAGTGAAAACATTTACGGTACTTGTTATCATTTTTTTTTTATCGATAGCGTGCAGTTGGTATTGATCTCAACACTATGGAAATCGCGTCCGTTGAAAGCACACTGAATGTCTGCTCTACAATTATGTTAATTTTTCATTGAACACTCTTATTTCTTTTTTTTTTAGATTCATCGTAGGGACATCAAACAAAATATCACTTGCTGTTTTGAGCCACTGGTGAAAGCATGGGTTCCCTGGTGACAGAAATAGCACTATTTTCTTTGATACTGCGCTCCGAGAAAAATGATGCTATTCCTTCCCAACTCAATTTTCAGCCTGGGCTAATGATAATATTATGTTTTAGTCTGACAGGATTTGCCTCCAGCGTAATATCGCCAATCACATATACAATATCAGATGTCCACATGTACTCCTGGGTTAAGATTGGTTATGGCATGGGCCTTATTCCATGGTTAAAGGTTCTGTTTACCTTTGGGAACAGTGATTAAAAAAGATTCAAGATATGACATTTAATGCATATGTGTACGTCTTTTGTATCACAAAACATCCTATCATATAAAAATTTCGCGTTAAAGCCTAATATATAAGGAGATATATGTATTTTACTCAATAAACCGTAACTGTAGACAGTTTAGCCTGGAAACATTTTTTTTTGTTATAACTATTGTACACATTTTGCACATTGAACAATATTTAACATCGATTTTACTGATTCAAATTTTTACAGTGTTTTTTTTTCTATCCTTAACTAAGATTTTAGAACTTATACAGCACTAATGCTGGGTTTTTGTTTTATCTGCAAACGGCATATTATGCCTTTAAGGTATCTTGGCAACATATTTTTTTTTTTGAGGGGGGATGGGATGGAGGGTGTATTCGAATCCTGCCCTGTCATAGAGAATCACCATGGCTCCGGTACCGTGCATGTCCCCGCTGTATCGGCCATCATCTTCAAAAAGGTGCAACTCAATCTTTAATTGGCGTTTTCACGTGATGGTAACGTTGCTCTTACAATTTGCCTGGGTGAATTGTACGTGCATTACCACTACCTCCAGATGGTGCATCACGGAAGCAACATCGAATCAGAACACTTTGATGAATGCTAACTATGTTAATTGTTCCCAGCAAGACAGTGCCTTGATTAACCCTGAAAATAAAGCTTTCAAAGCTTTTGTGCAGGTTTGTTCCGTTTTGTTCAATCGTTCACCGTTTCTCCTGCTTTTGTTTTTGCGAGTTTCAGGTGAAACGAATTTCTATTTTCGGTAAATTCGAGGTACTCAGGATAACAATAAACAGAATAAAGAAGTCTAAAAATACTGATTTCCGGGAAATAGTATATCTTATCAAAAGATACAAGGGTTCCACCTTATCATATGACATTGGGTTGAGAATTGAAGGGTTCGGACTGTCAGCATATCCACCGATTTGGCGAGTATCGAGCGAGGTGATTCCCGGAAAACATGGTCTCTCGAGACCAGGATGGGCCCTTGTATACAGATCATAAACGACCCAAATTGATGTCTGCAGGTGTCTTCAAATTCACGGACAAAGACACAGAAAGAAAGAGAAAAATGACATAAATAGAGGCAGACCAAAAGACAGACAGACAGACAGAGAGGGAAAAAGATAAAAAAGAACGAGAGAAGGGAGAAAGCGGTGAGACAGAGCAAGAATAATGGCTCGTGTAATCCAAAGCGATGCATCAAAGTTTCCGCTCATGAGTCAGAGTGTCATCAAATCGTCGTAACGAGCCTCCAGGTAGTAGCTGGATGCGAGCTCGGAGCTGGCGTCGCTGATGCAATATGCGTAACGTGAGACAAGGTGCGATTTGTTGAAGGTGACATTCAGACTTATGTACACCTGAAAAGCAATTTTACTGCAGACGCGATGCGAACAGATCCGCGAGGAGGTTAACGCTGTATAGGTCAGCCCTGTACGCTGGCAATTGATTGATCGATTGATCGATTGATTGATTGATTGATTGATTGATTGATTGATTGATTGATTGATTGATTGATTGATTGATCGATCGATTGATTGATTGATTGATTGGTTGGTTGATCGATCGATTTATTTATTTATTTATTGATTGATTGATTGATTGATTGATTCTTCATTCACTACACCTGTGTTTTACATAATTTCATAGTTGCAGTATATTTTTGAAATGGATATTTTATTTCTAGAGACAAAAAAATTAATTTTATGGCCTAAGAGGACGATTGCCTAAAAATAGAATTTCTACACATAATTGATCGCCTGGAAAAACAAAAATATATTCAAACCATAGAAAAACCAAAGAAATTGAAAAGTTACAACTACAACTTAAAAAAAAAACGCGTGTGAGCCTCTTGTGAGTTAAAATGATTCTAAAGTTTCGTAGTCATGGAGCTGATTGTACACTAGTGACGCATTATTTTTTTTTGTTCGCTATTGGTGAGACATGGAGACCTCTCATTTGTGACACGGGATAGGTAGATCAACTGTACTGAAATTTATTAACATTGATGTTTGAGTGTGAGGACTATTGTCTGTTTTATTTTTCCATTTACAAAATGTATTATAATCCTAAGAAATTGTCCATTGATCAAACTGAGTTTTGTCTTCTTTTTCCCCGAATCAGTTTTAACGTGACTCACTTGGCAAATCGTATCTTTTTAATGAAATGATGAAAGAAAAGTTACGTGAAATACTAACGTTTTAATACTTATTTTGCTTTTATCTGCTGATTTTTACCAATACTATGGTTGCGCCTGTATCTTTAACTCTGATTGATGCACCAGAGAGTGTCTGTTGGAAACATTGAAACGCTGTCGTAATGTTCTACGGTCACAGATATGTCTGTCTTTTGATGTAGCTTGCCCGTAGGAATTGCGGGGAAAGTCCCCGAATGTAATATAAGTTCATCTCGTCAAAAGCATAAATCCAATGCTGCTGGATACGTTTTCCCCAGCTAATAGCGAGCTTTCGATTTCAGGGCGGTGGGTAAAGGGGACAGTAGGTAGAGCGTAAAATCGATCTGCGCTTGCGCAAAACCGAACTTCTCTCATTCCTCGGTACAGTTCCTTGTAGAAATAGTGTTTGGTCTATGAACAAGACAGTGCTGTATGCCCTACTGCCCCGAACTGAAAGCTCATTAGTACATGTTAAGATATAAATCTAAGGAAAACAAAGTCATAGGATTTTTTTCCCTTCTGTTCCCCTCTGGAACAAGGATTCTACATTCAGAGCGCTAAAGGGGACACTCAACTTTGTGTTCAAATCGACTTTAGTTTAATAAACAGAAAAAAGAAGATAAACAAATTCGCTAAAATAGATTTAGAACTTTAAATGTTTTTAATCTAAATCATATGATTATTGGCAAATTAGACAGGGCTTCCATCATATCATACACTCTTAAAACATCCGGGTCAGAACTGACCCGGAAAGGGTCCGTTGGGGTCACACCCCGTTCCAGGTCAGAAATGACAAGGAGTGTGGTCAGATATGACCCCATTCAGAGTCATGAATTGGGTCAGGGTGACCCCGTTCCGGGTCTTCATGACCAAATTCCAAGTCATTTTTGACCCGGAACGGGGTGTGACCCCAACGGACCCGGTTCCGGGTGTGGAGTGTAGTCCCACAACCCCAATAATAGAAATTGTTATGAGTGTAAAAAAAAATACCACAAGACGTTTTTCCTCATGTACCTCTGTCATTTCCTATCTTGTCCAAAATGAATCTTAATTATTTTCTTGAATTCATGTCAAAAAGGACGAATAGAAGGAAGTCTTGTGTGACCATTACATCATCATTTAATCTAACTTGCATAAACTAGCATGAGAGTATGACCAACCTTAGTTTACAAGCAAGAAACTGTTTTGTACTCCTTGTTTGTCTGTAATGGAAGTCTCACTGTTCTGTTGACTTGGTTTTACTCTGTCCATTCGTACCAACTTCATTTGGAGAATAGAATTGTCAACTTCGTTCTAACCTGTTTCGACGAATATTCACTGTATTGTGTTGTGCCGTTTAGAAGTCATCATAATACAAATTTTATCAGCGTACTGTTACATCAATCATTACGAAAAAAAAATCGTAAACACCTCTTTTAAACCAAAGACCGGAGAACTTTTCGTTTCTTCCTATGCAACGTCTTCTTAATCGAGATACCGTTGGGAGTTCGGTGATTCTCATAATATCTGCCGTGACCCCACAACCAACTGGACCCCATGGAAGACCAGCTTAGTGCAGCTGAATATGGGCTATCCAGCCATCTTCACAGATGGAAAATGAACAACAACAACAACAACAACAACAACAACAACAACAACAACAACAACTATGAGATCAGTACAAATACAGTCTGTCAGCAATGATCAGTGATAAGTTATGTGAAGTCTGAGAGATAGTTATAACTCTGCAGGAAAAGATATTTATATTTGTGAATATTTGTATCATTGATGTTACTCATGACAAACCTTTATATAAAGGTTTGCCATGAGATGAAGTGACATCACTGATACACTGCGGAAGTAGGCCTTTACATACACTGCACCAACATGTTCTTTGGGTGCCTTTCATCTCACTTGGATGCTTCTTCGAACAGGAACTTATTCCTCCCCCGCTCCTTCTCTATACACGTCTTCCTGTCTGTTACTGGTCCCATCCCTGTCTCCGGGCTACCACCCCACCCCTCCCTTTCTCACCCCCTCCCCCTTCCTACCGTTCGCCATCCTCCCTCATTTAACCCTTTTATGCGTTTCCTCTCAGGCGCGGCATTGATTTTATGCCATCCGAACCGAACAGTTGATGTCGCACCTGCGCAGGTGTAAGTGCTTTCGCCCCTTGTCCAGCTTTTTGCTCTCACTTCGCTTGACGTAGTCTTTGGCTTTCCAACCTCCGTTATGTGTACATAACTTTACTATCTTTAGCAAGTCTGGCGTTTTACGCAGCGGTTTTGTCGCAGTTTATTCACTGGTTGTTTTGTCGAATGCCGCGGGGGAAACGGAATCGTTCACACGGAAATTTAAGAGAAAGGGGAAAAAATCTGGGAGTACAAGAATGTAGAAGATGTCATACGTATGGATGGCGCATGCGCAGGAGACAAAAAGAAAGAAGAAAAAGAAAGAAGAAGACCAGCAGACAGACGACATGGTTAGCATTCCCATGCAGTAACATGAAAGTAACGATTAACGTTTATCACGAATAGCAGATGACGGGGTGACGGCTTTTATGTTTAGTCCTCTCTCCGCCTAGAGTTGTTTTCGCCCCCCCCCCTCTCTCTCTCTTTGTATCACACGACTACAACTTTCCTCGTAAGTTTTGGATGAACTTTGTCATTTCGTGAGTAAATGATTCGTTCTTTCGCGGATGAAGAGTGTTTTCATTGATAAGGATTTGTGTGTGTGTGTGTGTCATGAAGAACGATGCAATTCATTCTTGTCTTTAAGGCGTTCATTCTCGCTTGTTGGCCGGTGGTTTCGGGTTGGCAAAAGCACGAAGGTGTGTGGTACTTTCTTGGCAAGAACCTCGTTTCGTCGCTATATGGCTATCCATGGGGAATTATGTAGAATGCATCCTTCGTATTTGAATTCGATCGATTATAATTGCCTTTTCTTTTGCTCCCCCCTTGCTCCCCCACCCCCTCCCATCATCTTGCAACATTTTTGCGTCTTCACAGAATCCGAGTCTAACCTTTGGAATTGAGCATACACGCTTACTCATTTCTGTTTTCTTTATTTCGTTTCATTGAAACATCTCCAGGCAGAATAACAAGTTGAGCTTGCGCTGTCGTCCAATAAACAATCAAAGTAGAATCACTGTCGCAGTTTAGGATAATAGTGAATGCAAGCCTCTGGTTAATCTCTAAGTGTAAAGGATTGTGGGGCGGTTGTTTTCTACCCTCATAGCGTTATATGGAGAGAAACCCGAAGATATCCCCGAAGGCATATATTGATCATTATCATCATTTTTTTTTTAAATTCAAATAACAACCTAATCAAACGAATCTGTGGGACTCCAAAACTGCCGTGGGAGTGAGTATTTATTACATATCCGCAATATTTTGATGCAACCTTAGAAAATAATCAAAATATTTGCACACACATCATTGTGCAGCAAGACGGAGCCTTCGCTTATTTTGCCTAGTTATTATGTTCATAGTATTTGAATAACGCACTGCAAAAAATGTCTGTACTTTTACAGAAAAAATATGCAGATTTGTACTTTTTGAACTAAATACAGCAGTTCTGATGTTGTTTTTACACTTAGCCCGTAAAAAATACTTCATTTTTAGTTGTGAAACTGAGTTACATCAGAAACTTGTGATGTTTGGCAATGTAAGATTATTTCACACAGTTTTCGTGTAATCTTACAGTTTAAATTGTTTAACTTAGTGTATATTTACGGATTTCTGTATTCCAAGAACCATTTCCTGCAATAAATGGTATGGTGTAGAATTATCTAAACATGACTTAATTTTAATGCATGATTTACGTTATTTTACCCGACTTCCGTTTATTTATGTCGTTTTGATTAAATAGGAATTTACATTTTTATGTAGATTATTGCACATAATTAAGAAGTTGCATTTTACAGAATTCCGTTTGCTAACGTTGTTCGTGACTTAATTTTGATGCAGACATTGGTGTTATTTTACCCGACTTCCATTTGTATAATAAATGTATGTCGTTTTGATTGAATAAAAATTTACGTTTCATGTAAATTATTGCATGTAATTAATAAGTACAATCTTTAAAAGAACTCCGTTTTTATACCAACGTTGCTCATGACTTAATTTTGATGCAGAAATTGATATAATTATACCAGATTCTCGTTTTTACATGTCGTTATGATTGAATAAGTCGTTATGCTTGTGATAAAAAAAGCGTCCCCAACAAATAATTTACATGAAAGCTCGTATAAGACTAGGAATGAGGGAAGGGGGGTTTGCGATTCCGCAGGAACATTAGATTTGTGATTCAGAATGAAGCATTCGCGTATACACTGACAGATGTGAGCACTCGTCCCTTTTTACGAGTTGTTTTATGTCAGAGGCGGACTCCACGCGAATGTCTTTGATGTTTGAATCACTAGCGATGGAATTGCCTCTACAAGCGCTCTCCTTCCTTTTTTTAACAACTTCCGTGACACTAGACATTAGATAAGGCCTGAAGCTGTAATCTTGAAAGCGACACTGTTGTTCACGTTTTTGAAACTGGGCAGGAATGAATTGTACAAACATATTTTTTTTTTCAATTGTTACAATTTGTGAAATGATTATGAATAATATATCACAACTCAAATATGTATACTCTATGTATACACACACAAACACACACAAATATATATAATGTATATATATATATATATATATAGAGAGAGAGAGAGAGAGAGAGAGAGAGAGAAATTACATCACTTATCTACTAGTGTTTATATATATATATATATATATATATATATATATATATATATACATACATACAAAGAGGTGCACATGCCAGAAAGAGAGAGAGAGAGAGAGAGATGGAAAAAATTTTGCATGCACAGAATAATGGATGTCCTTCATAATTGTTAATGCCAGTATCTAACACTGAGAGCAGTGATTAAAAAATGTTCGAATCATCACATTTGATAAAGCTGTACATAAGGACTAATCACTAATTTTCTCAAAAAACAATTACAGTGACAGTTTATTCGAGAAACCAGATTTTTGATTAAACTTTTGTTCCCATTTTGTATATTTATACTAATCAAAGGACAAGTTCACCTTCATAAGCATAAGGATTGAGAGAATGCAGCAATATCAGTAGAACACATCAGTGAAAGTTTGAGGAAAATTGGACAATCGATGCAAAAGTTATGAATTTTTAAAATTTTGTTGGAACCGCTGGATGAGGAGACTACTAAAGCTCGTGATGTCATATGAGTACAACAATATGAAGAAAATTCAACATATTTTCACTTTTTTCGCATAATAAAAGAGCACTTGACTTGCCTCTTTCTAAAGACAATGGGAATAATATTACCCATAACATATGTCAGTAATGAGTCAAGGAAATGTGTACTTTTTGCAAAAGATGAAATTTTGTGAAATTCTCTTTATATGTTCCTTATATTGTTGTACGCATGTGACATCATACACTGCAGTAGTCTTCTCATCCAGCGGTGACTGCACAAAAAACTTCAAAAATTCATAACTTTTGAACGGAATTTCCGATTTTCCTCAAACTTTCAATGATGTGTTCTACTAATATTGCTACATTCTCTCAATCCTTATGTTGATGAAGGTGAACTTGTCCTTTAACATTCCAATTTCGGTTATTTCTATCCCTAATTCACATTTAAAAACTATTTTGAAGCACTATATAATGCTGTGTTGTTGTGGGTTTTTTTTTATCTGCAAATGTTAGCAAGGGGCTTTAAACGGAATTCTCAAAATTGTAATGATGGGTCTGTGATGTATTTAGTTGCCCCTAGAGATAATCATATTTTGCCATGTTCTCAAGGTGTAAGGCTTAGGTGTTCGAGTAATCAAGATGTTCTAAATTTTGCCTGGTCCATTAATCATGTCGTTAATTGACTAAACTATACCATACTATACTATACTATACTGTACTATACTATACTATACCATACTATACTGTACTGTACTATAATATACTGTACTATTACTATTGCAATTCATGCAGCATTGCAGGAAACTCGGGATAAATTTAATGCAATTAAAAATAGGTATTAGATGTGTATCAAAGTGTATATCATGCGTGTGTGTGCGTGTGAGTGTGTGTGTGTGTGTTTTAGTGTGTGTCCTTTTGTTGTTTCAAGAAACGTCGAATTTCAAATATCCACATACAATAACGGAATAGCTGACAAATATCCTTTTTCCTCATTTAAGTTCGTCAAGTTATCCTTTTCATTGATTGTAAAAAGACTAATAGTTGTCAGACGTCTGACATGAAAAAAAGAATGTTTCGTGATTGATTTGCAACTAGGGACAGAATCCAAGCTGCCCCGGATGTAAGTCTACCGTGACCATTTTTAGTGATCCGCGCGAACAACACGACATGTGATGAAAAACTTTGTTACATTGCTTTGTAACCGTGTATGCCCGGGCGGCAGAAATTTATGGAGGCGCCGCAGTGGCACGCAGTTAACTGGGATGAGTCTGGGAACGCCGTGCCATTTCACGAGCTGGACTTGGTTCTAAAAGTCCTCCCAAGCGTAAATTATCCCCATACAATTTGCTTCATAAGAGCAAAATGTTTACCGTCGAATCCTTTCTCATTTTGTTATAATCTCGGGATGTACGACATGAGGGGAGAATTCTTGCGAGGAGCAATCGTATATAATTCGGTGACATATGTGTATGATATTTCTGTCTCACGGGTACAGGGAACGAAACTACAAGAGTATAATGAGGGGGAACAGAATCTGCACCAAGTAATATTCCAAATTGGCCAATAAGACATGTAAGATGTTTCTGGGTTGATGAAGGTGCAAACCTGCACGCATGCACACATGATAAAGGAAGATAATAAAACTTAACAGTTTCTTCTTGTCGCCGTTAACACCAATTTTCCATGAGTTTCCATGAAAATAGATTTGACTAAAGCTGTTAGCATGATAATATACAATAAACTGAAAGCGAGAATGAATCAGGTATAATACCGAAGTCACATGTGTAAGTGACATTACTTTGCTACAGTTAGTCACAGTAGTTACATACATACGTGCATACATGGTTACGTATACTAAAATACACATTTAAGAATGAAATGCAAGAAGTGATAAAAAATACATTTAATAATACACTATATAAATAGCCTAAAACTGTGTGTGTGTGTGTGTGTTGTGCGTGTGTGTTAGTGTGTGAGTGTGTGTGTGTGTGTGTGTGTGTATGTTTATTGTATATATCTGTGAAAGAGTCCTTGCAATGACAATTATGGCAATAGTCAAATTGAATAACAGGTGAATGCGGACTGACAGATCGCGGTGTAATTATCGCGCGTTGATTTGCACACTTTTCAGAGAACTTCGAGACGGCTTCAAATGGACAATGCTGTATCGATAATCCTTATTATCGATCACACAGAGCACAGAGTTTTCCTCTATGGATGCGCAAACCGAAGTTTCAATTATTCAATGTCGTTTTTTGTTCTGACCCAGGTGGGAGTGGAGCATTTGGCATGGTGCTCGTGACAAATAATGATCAACTCTCTTTACAGCCAACCGAACCACTTGATAAGTACCCGATTGTGTAAAAACAACTTGAACAGAATAATTCCAATCACACTGAAATGGAAATTAGTGTGTAGTAGTCCTTTTTACAGGTGCAGTAGTGGGCGTGACCAGAACAGCAGCGGTTATTGATTGGACAGTCAGTTACGTAGCCTTTGAATGAAGAACCAATCAATGATGCCGAAAATGATAACAAAAAAGAGGAAAATCCTTGGTATTCGTGGGTTCTCCTATTTCATTTCTAATGCGGCATGGAACAACAAACAGAGACTTGTAGAGTTCACAATTATCGGTGGAGCAATAGTAATGTTCCACATCAATTCTACTTCGAAAGAGCAGGGGATATGATGGTTTCAATCTGCTTTCGGTGATTTAAAGGGAAAAAAGCCAAACCTTTAATTACAGATCATCAAATTCGGCCTTTATTTACCTTTGCGTGAGAAGTGCTTATCTGGCACTTTGGGCATAAGTGACTAGAGTGAACTACAAAGCAAGAAATGGAAAGTGAGGTCCAGTTGTTACTTCTTAGCTCAGAAGAGAATTTGAGAGAATTCGATTTGATCACAAATTCTTGTTTGATGGTAAACTCTTAATAAGAACAACAACAAAATAACAACAAAATAAAACAAAAGCATTGATCATGTATTGACTTAAAATAAGGGCTACCATCTTTTCAAATATTTTTTTTCTTCTTTCTTGATGAACAACTTCGACCTCAAGATTAATTTTAGGTCCACTTCACCAGTTCAGTATCTCAATACAGTGGTAACCCTTTGACTTATATTTCAAAACAATGGCCCGAATTCACGAAGGTGGTACAAATAAAACCATGGTTTAAACACATGGTGCGCCAAGTGTCGCATGGAATATTTCGTTACGAAATCAGTCATTTCGTCGATGAAATGATTATTTTGTAACGAAAGGACAATATTTTGTAACTAAATGAACATTTCGTCTACGAAATTATAATTTCTTTAACGAAACGGTCATTTTGTCGACGAAATGACCAATTTCGAAACGAAAAATTCCATGCGACACTTGGCGCTCCATGGTTTTTGTCCATGGTTTCATTTGTACCACCTTCGTGAATTTGGGCCAATAATGCTGCAGTAACCAACAGAAGAAAACAAATGTCATCAGTAACTACAATTTCATAGCAACCACGGCCATGGCAACACTTAAGAGATGAAAAACAACAACAAGAACAGAAGGAACAACAGCAAGGACAACACAAAAGTACCCAAACCATACAAACGTCACTTTGGTTGGATATTGACTTCATTTGAGAGACCTTACAAATTGCATGCGTAAGACCGTTGGATCTTTTTGCAATCGTTCCGAAAAGATGCGGCTTCTTAATAACGTTGTTTTGCGAAGGAGACGAGTAATACAGGTGCTCCAAAAATGCTCAGCAATTGAAAAGCTCAGTCAAAGTGACAAATTAACACTCTGATCCCTCAGATAATCCATCCTATTGTACTACGGATCCCAAACGAGCCGCGCTATTCAAGTCTCTCAAAAGTGAGGGGTGTTAGTAGGAGTGGTTGATTCTTCCCGTCTTAGCAACCTCACGTTGCAGGTAATTGTCATCGGAAAGAATGGAAGGGAAATCTGATATCTCAATTTCTTCTCCTTTCTTTTTCTCGTTTTCTCGTTTAGATTATTCCAGTGTGATGGCCCTGTGCAGTTGGGGGAGGGAAGGAGGGTTGTAAGCAGGCCGGTTAAAGCTGTTTTGAGCTAGCAGCTGGGAGGGAAGAAATGCTTCATTAGAGGACGATCAAATATTCATGAGGTTTGTTGCGTGCGGGATGGGAAGGGATCAATCATAAAAGGACACAGAAGGGTTACAACTCAGACCCTGAGCTCAACGTTTGACTTTTATTTTTTAATCGCTGCATTGATAGTGGACAAAAAGTCATGTTCGCAAGCTGTATAAACATTGATGAATATCCCTGTTCCCATGACCAAACCAGGGTTTACGAATGAACGCGTTCAAGAGAAACACGAGTACCATCTCGATTGTTAACTCTGAACCATATCTTGAAGTGTAAAAACACATCATACAAATACATAGTTGACTTTGATAAGCGGAGTTAAACTCCGCGACTCAGCATAACTTGCACGTTCCCTCGCCATGTCTTTTGTTAGTCACATTAATATCACAGAAACATGCAAGCTATGCTGAGTCGAGGGGAAGGTGCATTCCATTGTCTTTTGTTAAACATATCAGTACTTTAGCAATGATTGACAGATGAGGTCACAACAGGAATATTGGTTTGGAAGGATTTTTTTTTTTGTGGGCATATCCAAGTAATGGAATGTTTCTACATATTCGTTTCACCGCAAAAGTGATGTTGAGGGTATTATAAATCAACACAAATCAACATGCATTTGTATTTCAGAGAACCTTTAAGTGATGGTATAGTTTTGGTTGAGATGGGGGATTCACAGATTTTAAGTTTTTGCCAGATGTCTAGAAGCCACTTTTGAAATATACATACAATACAACACATACAATTCTAGGAGGTACCAAATATCAAAACGGAATATCAAAAAGTAAATCAAAGGGGTGTTTAATAAAAGTTGGGTCCCACCTTTTTTATCAGGACCTCTTTGTTTTTGGATATCTCAGCGTTTTCAAAACTAATTTTCAGCAAACAAAATTTTGATTCCTCTTAGAATTATATGGTCTCTCATAATTTCGTAAGAGGTTTCTCATTATCTCGCGAAAAAGTTGGAAACCTGAAGACCCATCTCAACCCAAACTATACCATACCTTTAAGCCTCAGCCAAATTTTGATACTTAGCAGCAGTTGGAGGGGGTAGTTCTTGATCGTTATTATATAGTAGATTTTAATTAAAACAAAACTGACAAAAGAACGAACAAACAACCAAACAAACCAACAGAGCAAAAAGTATAGAAACCCAGCAGAATATTAAGTGCGCTAAAACTATACTAACATATGAACGCGAACATATAAATATTAGAAAAACGTACCGTGAGAGAGATAGGTCATGATTGATAGAAGATTATTTCTGATCATTCAAACGAAAAAAAAATGTATTCGGTCTTTCAGCATTTAATCAGAAATCATATCCGTCACATAAAGTGCTTGAAGGTTTTGTGGGGGAGGTGCTGGGTGGGTAGGGGGAATAGGCGCAGCCTATTACTTACTTGATTCTCTGCCCTATTCTTGCCTACTTTTTTCTTCTTTCATTTTTCGTCTTCCCCCCCCCTCCTCTCTCTCTCTCTCTCTCTGCCAACATATTTCTTTGTGAATATCTCACGTAATCTGGATAATGATATAAGATTGGTGTGCAACAGAGGGGCACACAAAAATCTCTCGGATCGACACTCAAACATTGCCTAGTTTCATAGTTCATAACCCAGAAACCCGCAATAGGTCATCAAACTTTTTCTTTCTTTCTTTCTTTCTTTTTTTTTTGGGGGGGGGGGGTGGGGGAAGGGGGTCTCCGAAAGTAGCAGTCGTTGCGGGCAGTGGTTTAATGATGAGGTACACCTTGCGATGATGTGATTGATTTTGTTCTCTTATAGTTTAATTTTACACCGACCCGATTGACCGAATCCGTTACAGAACAAATAAATTTCGATATTTGTTTGAATTGTGTTAGCCATCAATACATGTAGGTATAACCAATCAAATGTATTTATGATGTCTGCGGAGCAGCATAAACCAAGTTAATCCCCTGAGAAACAAGTTCAAATGAATAAATTTCGCCCCGTGATGGCTGGCTGCGTGTGGTGCTTTGCGTGTATGTAATGTAGATCAAAACAACACATGGTGGTAAGTTAAGAAATCATAACATTTGCCGGAAATTCGAGTCTCTGTAAAAAAAAATGTCACAGGTCTTGATATATCATGACTGATAAAGTCCCTGTAAATGGCAACAAGTACTGTACAAGCGAATCGCTTTCAATGTAGTCGTTCAAGCTGTTACATTACTGCTTCACACAGTCACAAGTTTCTTCTCCTTTTCCGTTCATGCTATATGGTTTGTACTCCAGCAAACCTGAAAACCACCTCACCAGGCACACTGTCCGCCTTCTATATATCATCTCATTCACAGTCAACTTAAAGTTGCTCCTTCTAAACATCTAAGGATTTTTTTCTTCAGGAAACACGAACCATCCTAAGTGAGTATACTGAACGCGGCATTCACCTCTTTAGCTACCTCTTCCTAGTTTTTATTCCTTACATGTGAGTAGGATGAGGAGGAGGAGGAGAAGGAGAAGGAGGAGGAGAAGGAAGAGGAGGAGAAGGAAGAGGAGGAGAGATGGAGAAGAACATGAGATGCAAAGGAGCGAAAATAGGGCCATGTATAAGGTCATCAGTCGCAAACGTTGCAGGGCATCAAGTTGATATATAAGGCCCATTTACAATTCGACTTGCCGCCGGCCAATCTACGCCTCCGCGGCTCTCGTCAACCCAGTCGGAGTCGGGATCGCTCGCAGGTCGTCCTAGTTGCCGTAGCCGAGACCGTTTGTGCACTCTTCCCGTTCAGTCTACGGGGAATCAATGGAAATGTAACGCTCGAAGGGTGTTGATCCTAATCACGGGACCAAACAGTAATGGTTCTGCAAGTTTTGAAGCACTATTTTGTTTTACACTAAACGTCTTCAAGCTGAACTTCTCACACACATCACTGAAACATGTCCACCCATGGCGATCCATGGTTCGTTCAGTGAAAACTCCTCTCCTCTCCCACATTGTGATATAAGATGGTTTCATGTTTCCACTTCCTTCTGGTGTCCAATGCAGGGCAGGTCTAGGAATACTTTAAAAAGCTGGAAAAGGGTACTATATTGCTTCACACATTAAGCAACCAAGCTACAGTTCGTGCTCTTGGTTACTGCAAGAAGGTATCACCTCCTTGGTTACTACATTATCCACATGACTTGAGTGAGCAATGCAGGAGATTTAAGTATAGTTTCTGTCTCAACATTTCGTGAGCTGGAAAATATCAAGAGATGCCTATCTTCCCTAGAATATGAATACGATTCGGAGAAAACAGTAAAAGAAAATCCTAGATTCTGTATGATTGTTAATGTCCCCTGTAGAAGACCAATCATCATTCTGTCTGTGACTGTTCTTGTTTTCTTTTGACATTGAAGAGCTCGCTAAAGTCGGCTTGTTGCTTTTGTATTTTGTTTTGTATTTTTTACTCGACCTCAGCAAATCAAAAATTATATTGTGACTGGGACTTCACGGACTTAGCTCTATCTCCAAAAGAGGAAAAGTGGTATGGAAACCTAGACTAAGAGGACGTCATGTTAGAAGATCTCGGCCGGGGACACTTTTGTCAGGAACGCGAGTCTAAAGTGGCTGTGATCGTGCAAGGTCCCGAGTTTTGATGCCGTCCTCCGTCTCGTTTAGACCCTAACCAGGGCAAATTGCAGAAAATTTTTGCGGCCGCTACATAAAGACAGTCACAGCTGACGAGATGCACTAGCTCAGTGACGATCCTATACTTCAAGAAACTTTACTACAACGCCTTCGACCCTTGCTGCACTATCAGAACACGACTGCCTCTACTTTAAGTTTTACCTTCAGGACAAGACATCTGAATGTTTGTTTTCTCTTTCCTCGTATCTCTCTCCATCTTTTTATCTTTGAGTCGTCAGTGGTGTGCAGATCTTTTTCTTTGTTATTGTTGTTGTCGTTATGCTGTCATATATTTCAATTTTCCAAGTCTTGTCGGTGATGACTATTATTTATATCTTAGAAGTTGATCGCAGACAATTAATGGAAATGTTTGCAAAAACATTAATGCTTCCAGAGAAGTCATACAAAAGCAATGCCGAGGCATATATCTGAGATTCACAAGGAAATGTACAGAAAATTGTATTGGAGTGTGTGTCGGACCGGTTGACCACATACAGTGTGAGAACAGATTCAATTTCGTCACGTGTACGACATGAATTTACGATAAGGACTTATAAGAAGATATAACTCAAAAAAGAAGGAAAATGACATCTGAGCAAAACTGTCATTCATGTTCATTTAGATAAGAAATGATATTATACACTTCTGTCATTGTACCAATAAATCATAGTGAAATACTCAAAAAAGTAAAAACGTATGTTTATAGATAACTCGAGCCTTGTGCACTACACACGTGGCAATGCTTGCTGTACGTACCTGATTCAAGTACACGTGTAAAAGATTGTAGGGTCCTTTGTACCTTCTGATAACCATTTGCATTTATTTCACGGTATGAATAATAGCGATGGGGGCCGGAGGGAAACACGCAGTGAGTTAAAGTTATTTTCTTGCTCGTCCCATCGACGATTTTGAGAGGGAAATGTGATATTTTGAGAAGGAACCTCCCGGGTAAAGAAGAGGTGACGATAGTTACTAGGGGAAAAAAAGCCACCAGATGGAAAAACATCAAACATCCGGCTGCCTTGACATTGTCCGCTGCGAATACCAGCAACTTCAGTTTCAAACACAGACGACAATCCGTTTCCATGGCAACGCAGGTGTTTATGGACAAGTTGGATCTGTTCAGAAGCGTATATTGGGCAAACAGGCTGCCAGGTGAACAAAATAATGTAACAGAGACGAGACATGAGGTGGTACACCCCAATACTAGAAAACCTAAAGCGGAAGAAAAGAAATCATGGAAATTGTTGCGTGAGCAGGAGACGTCACGGGACCTATAAACGTATGAACTCCACAACACTTCAGGAATCTCAGAATTAATGTAACATTTTATGCCCTCTGCGTTGCATATACGTGGCCGTATAGTAGTAACACATGTACAACCTATGGGAGAACATTTTGTTCAAAATAAAATGTAGTACTACAGTACTGTATGATCAGCGTAAGATTAAGTGCCTCCAATATCTTATGTATGACCTTGCTATATACTTTACGATTAATATAAGTGTACAAAGACACAAATGGGTATAGAAATATCAGATGAATGCAAATGCACAAGGTTATATGTGTGTAGGTACGCACTTATGTAAATTGATATTGCCGTCTTATTCTATTTGAAGTTATCTGCCTGAAAGTGACTGTATGTATGCCGTCCTAATCAATTTCGTGCCTAAATCAAGCTAATTTCCTCTCCACAAAAAAAAGAATGCCGTTTCATTCGTTTAGTTAGGTGATTATATGAAAAAAGAAAGTTGTTGAACTTAATCTGATTTGTAAACTGACTGATTACAACATTTTGCATCATATAAGTTTGTTTGTTTGTTTTTCAGCGGTGAGGATGGGAGGTTATGTGAATAATGTGAAACATCTCCAGGGGTGTTATAAGCGTATATGCGTGCAACAAGTTAGGTTTCTTTTCACCAGGCCCGATTTTCATCAAAAATATTCAGCAGTCTTTTTGGTTAAACTCTCTTGATATGGCCAACTATAATATGGTGTGGACTTGCACTTTCAGGAATAAGATATATGTTGTCGAAAAGAGAATCGCAAAGACTATAAATCTAATTATTCTTTCCACTGACGGATTGTGCTGATGATTCCTGTCCGTGCCTTCTCTAAAATTTCATCAGTTAATTTTGATTACTACGGACAAAAGTGACGTTAATCTTGTTATCTTGACCACAAGATCCTCTGACAATTGACCAAACGCCTTAAAGAGGGGTTCTTTCAATATAATTATGCCCAAGTGATATTAAGATTCGTGTATGAAGTACGTGACGAAGTGTGAGTGATGCCGAACTATGGCTGTTGTATACTCCGAGATCAGAGTACCGTCTTGTACTTTTGCCGTGTTTCGTTTGGGGTGCTTCTCTGTCGAAGGGGAGGGGTAGAAATTGATCAGTGAATGTCGACGGGGCTTCGCTGACAATTATAGCAGCCACGTGGACAAGAAGGCACGCTAATGACTGATCAGTCCGTACCAATTACGCGTATCATGGTCTCAATTTGCTGTGATTAGAGAATGGCGGAAAAATGTGTCAGAGAGCCGTGTGCACTCGCCGCGCTCTCTTCCGCAGTATCGACATCTCCCAAACTCGGAAATTGCGGACAAAATGATGTAAATCAAGTTCAAATTTGCCACGTGAGATCATGTTCTTGCTTTGCCACCAAACTAACTTTATCCCTCCACCAACACCACCACCACCACCATCACCATCATCAACAAGAATATCAACGATACCGAAGAAATAAAGACGTGACTACTGTAACATGACACATTTGTCGCTGATTCACACATTGCTGTGAGTCTTGTTCGCAGTCTAAAGCGCACTAAGCAATTCTAATACCTTCCCATGTGTTGTTTTGACTTTACAATGTGTCGCGGTTACTCTGTTAAACACTAAAAAACTCAATATGGGCCTCTTCACTGCCGGAAGAATAGGTCGAGTCGGTTGCTAAGCATACTGCTGGAAGATCGCTTGTGGATCCAGCGCTAATTGCTTAATTCTTAACACCAAAGAAAATTTCTCTTCGGTGTGTCCTCGCTGGTAGATGAAGAGAGTTTGTTTAAGGCATTCGGTGCGCCCTTATAGCCTGCCGTAATGCCGATGAGAGAGCGTGTGGTGCTGGTAAACAAAAATTATACAACCTAAAGGCGATATTGGCAAATTAGTCCCGCCATCCCTGCTATGTTGGGCCGTGATCTGGTTTGGAATCAACGCATCTGGAGGAAGTTACCTCGAAGAAAGATGCCCAAATAAAGAGAACGAAGTTTGAAGGAACAGAATGGAGAGCATCTTGGCATACTAAGTAGATTTAAAGATTCCACTGACGTCAGACACAGTCGCTTTTAAAATCACGTGCTGTAAAGACTTTGCATTAACCCGAGACTTTGAGAGATATCCTTAGGTGGATTTGAAAAAAAGTAGAAAAAGAAAAGGTGTCCTCCGAAATTTACATCTTTGCATCTGAATCGTGTTCAGTCATACATTTGTCCTTGCGGGCTGAGAAGGCTGGATTTGTTGTGGGACGCGATGCTAACATGAAGTAGAAAAATAAACATTTTGCTTTCTGATCACGATGGTTAGAAGCAGGATATCAGATCAATTATCTGCGAGTAAGATCCGTATCAAGATAATCGCTTTATCAAAATTACCAACAATATAAAAGAACCTGGAGTTTGATAAATGATAAGAGAGAATTGTGTCACTGTTTTCTGATGCCACTGGTCACAAATTTCCTTAAGAAGGAATTCATTATTATAACAGTGTCGGTAGAGATTTATAGATAAAACAATGAAGCTTACACCCTAAACAAGATAATCCTTCTTGTCTGATCTGTCCGAAAGAACTTTTGCCAATTCTGCCCTCCTGCTCGTTGTGAGAATGTTACAAATTTTCAAGATGGCAGAACTTTACGAGACGAGAATGTCGCTGGTATACGGTATAAGGAGTAGAGTTCTAAGAATGGAAATAATGATTAATCTGATTTCTCAAGTCAATATTCTCATGTTCCAGTCACACACAATGTAGCCATTTCAGCGTCGATGAATGTACTTTAGCTTACATAGCCAAAACATATATATATATATATATATATATATATATATATATATATATATATATATATATATATATATATATATATATATTATATAGATTCTTTCTTTAAAATGTGTAATAATCTCGATGTTTCTGGTCCATGTGAAATTGTGAATATCCCTGTTCATCCCATCCATGTTATTCAGCGCCAGATGACAGTCACGCTGTATAAAATCTTACGAGTTCCAGCAATCTGGTTTCAGCTTACTTGAACGTTCTAGCATAATTTCTTGAGAAAGGAATGAATATACGCTTTATCAAAATGACCAGTGTTATCGACAGTGATAATTAACTACGTGCTCTAGCAACTACCCAGTCCCCCACTCGTGGAAGTAACTTTGTTCAGAAATAGATTACTGCTACGATATTCTGTTTCATATTATCTTCCTGTTCGATCCCCCACTCTCTCCAAATCTCTTCTTTCACCTCCCAACTCAACTTTTCTTGCCTATTCCGTTTATTTCCTACTCTCGCCTCCTTTCTCTTTCTCATAAGCGGAACTTCATGTTTCAACTTGAAGGGACATTCCAGACGATTTTCATAATTTCACATCATGCAGTACATAAATCGACAACTCCATGTATAGATTTGTGGAATTTATTGTGGTTCTTGAGCAGAGAAACAACACTTTGAAAAACCTTAAACAAATTACACTGAACAAGGATGATGACATAGGAGGTTCACATATTTCAGAAATGTAGCAGTGTAATTCCATTACAATACCGCTTGCTTGCGAGTTCACCTGTGTATAATCTATGCATGCCTTATTCTTTTGTTCTGTTTCCTGGAGCCCCAACTCATGCATTCTTACGATGACTCTGCCGTGTCATCATCCTGTTTCATTGCAATTTGTTCTAAATTTTGAAAATATTCTTATTCTTCATCCCTATTATCGCAAATTCTGAAACTCTGTCCTCAGTACAACTAATTTATAGTTGTTCAAATGTAAAAATCTGAAAAATCATCCGGAGGTCTCCTTTAAATCATTTGTACATGTTTTGTCACATGTCCAGGTTTCGGAGGTCTAGGAAATACAACCTGCGCTTTTAATTTCTTATAGTTTCTATTTTGTATTACCTTTTGTTAATTGAGTATACGTTTTGACTATCATTTGCGTCATGAAAAACGAAATCTCATTGCATTGTAATAATCACTGCAATTCAGTTAGGCCTATATTTGTTTCATTGTCTTTGTGAACACAGAGTGGAAATGAATTCGAATCAATTTATAGAATGTTCAGAGTTATTTCTTTACCTTGTCTTTAGTTCGTATCATAAATATAATGTATAATGATTATATCAATTATCATTAGCTTTGATTAGGCATTGCATGAATAAAAAAAAACCACACAGCTAATTTCTAACAGGTAAATAACAGACTTAGATATTGCATATGCATTACATTATTTAACATGTGATCAATGTCTCTTTGTGTTGTAGGTGTCCGGCGAGGTCAGATTATCTCCCGATACATCAGCAGAAGCCAAAGGAATAGTGGATAAAAAGGTGACAAGACCATTTTAGAAGGTATGTCCACTATTTTTGACATTCATCTATGATTAAATCCTTTGTAATCATTTTCAATCTTATGTAGACCGCAAGATTTCAGTGACGCTCCACTTTTTTTAAATGTTTCCATGCCTAGCCTGCTCGTTAACCATAATTATCTTGCTCACTTTTGTCACCTTTTCAGACATTTACTATCACAGTTTAACAAATTTGATTTGATATTTATGTGTGTGAGTGTGTGTGTGTGTGTGTGTGCGCGTATGTGTGAGTGGGTGGGTGTACATGGTTCGGTATTTCTTGTTTGCGCAATACAGTAACTCATAGATTCGAAATATCTTTAATGGGGAATAAAAAGACAGATATCTCGATAAACAGCTAGATAGAAAGACAAAATGATGACAGAGAAGAGGGGGCGGTAAATTGATACCCGAAGGAGCAATAGAAACAAGTCATTTATTTTTGTAATGCGAACAATTGAAGATTCTCTCAAGAAGCGCAGTGGAGTCCCTACTCTTATGCTACATCGGCCGCGTCGCCTCTCTTTCCAGTAATCAATATCATTTTGCTAATGGCCGTCGAAGTCAATTTTGCCAAAAGATATCGTAGTCATGGCCAAAGCTATTCTGCTTGAATCTCTATACACACACAACCAACAACAAGAACAACAACACAAACAGAACAGGTTGCTGTCACCCAACAAATGCAAGTTTTTACCCCCCCCCCCCACCCCCTCTCCGTAATGAACTGCCATTGGCCAAATTGCTTCATGAATATGCACACTGTTAGTTTTGTCCTGAGCTCAAGGCAAATTGCTACTTGCCATTCACGAATGAAACTTTCTTAGCCTGATCGAATGAGTTGCAGAAAATGCTTGGCTGTTCTATCCATGTGATAAGCCAGTTCGGAGTTCCAGTTTGTGCATGAGCAGAAAAAGGTAACTGATTGTACGAACATGCATTTTTTTTAATTCACTGAGATAAGATATCTATGATTATTCATGTTATCCTTATCAATGGTGCTTGTCAGTACATCCACCTGACAGAAAGCCTTGTATTTGGCAATCTGAATAGAAACAGTTTGGTAGTGCATTCAATACGATGCATAAGATTCAATGGATGCTTCCCCAAAATGTTAATTGACGGGACCATGCTGGTCACCTGCTTTGCATGTTTATTTTTGTTTGAACATACTGATTCTATGGGTGTCAAGTCGGGCAACTTATATATATATATATATATATATATATATATATACATATATGTACATGTATATATATATATATATATATATATATATATATACTGTATATATATATATATACTGTATATATATATATATATATATATATATATATTCTGTATATATATATATATATATATGAATTTTTATGCATTGCGTCGCTTTGAAAAACGAGTGAAGAGCCTAGCCAACTGAGAAAAAAATGGAAAGGTCATTTGTACCAACGTGCACATGAGCTGTAAACTCCGAACTGACTTATTCAGCCTTCCATACTGTCTATACGTCCTACTGCATATTATGATGTTATAGTATGTCATAGTTATAGATATATCGATTTTGTTCTTTGTTTCCCCTTTCTCACTATATCTCCCCCTCTCTACCCATCTCGCTCCTTCCTCCTCTCTCTCTCTTTCAGTCTCTTCCCTCTGATGTTCCCATTGTGCAACCGAGATAAACGATCCAGGGAAACGAAACAACAACAGCTCCTCAACACTTCAAGCGACACGCACTTCGGAGCAAACACTCGCCTCGCGTCGCGGCCCTGAAGTTCACAAAACGGACAACGAATCTCGACGAGCCACCCATTAACACGAATGACTCTGACCGAGGCGGTGCGGCTGTCTGCTCGCCAACAGTTTTCGTCCCTTGGATATTTAAGAAAGAAGCGCATCGTTAGTCTCCTCGGAGAATATTACACACATCGGTCGAACCTGGTCATCTCGTGCGACTAAGAATCCGCGAGGAAATTATTGCAGTTGTGATTTCGCTGACAGGAAAAAGACACAATTTGTTAAGTCGGTGCCGAGATTGTGCAAACCACAGGCTGCCAAAAGTAAGATCTATCGTAGCACGCAGGTTTTACTTCGCACCGGCGGAACTACTGGGCGAGCCTGGCCTGATCTTTCCGGGGATATGGTGGGATTTGCTGGCACCCATACACTTCTTCCTTAGCCTGTCATTAATGCCGGATGTGTACACTGTGCTGATGGGGATACTTAAAGCGCTTCGCACGCTCACAGTACTCTCGAATATGTCTAGCGATGTACTGGAATAAGCGTTTTTCATGAGCTGATTAAATAATATCTCATACGAATTACATACTCTTCTTCGAATCTACAACGGTGGGGAAAAAACAGATGCTGAGAGAAGCCAGAATAAATTTTCGCAATCTTCACACGCGAACAGTTATCGCTATTCAACGAATCTCTTTTTTTCCAAACCTAAATCGGATATAAACCACGAGCAGTAATCTTAACAGCAGAGAGAAGTTTGACAACGGCCTGCCCCTCGCACGACCGTCACGGAGGCCGCGAATGCCGAATTCACGTCGCATGAATTACTTAGCGGAAAAGAGCAGTCGGCGCCAATTATCGGACCGGTGTTTATTTCCTCTGTTTGCTGATGAGTCGCATTACATGTCGTCACCGAGCAATCAAAGCCTATAAAAGTGTACGAGAAAAATAGACGAGTGGGTTTGGATTTCGCCATAAAAAACACACAGCAAAATCAACGCTTCCGATAATTCAGATTCTTATCGCAAACTTATAGCAGAAAAAAGGATATACTGGACCACTATTACAAGACTTGGCATGTAAGTACTGGATTAAATTGACATTCATTCGTTTTGCCTTCTATACTTCTCTGTTGAGAGAAATGCTCGCAAACATCAGCCAATCGTGCCCTTCCCGTTGGTGAATGCATATAACTGCCCTCATTTGCGGGTGGTATTACCGGCTTTCAAGCACTTCCACGAACCCTCTTCCAGAGCTCTATTGAAGGGCGCGCTCTCCGAGAGACACATGTACACAACGGTACCACTGCAACAATACACCTGTCAATACCCCTTCACCATTGTCAGGGACTTTGGAAAGGACAGGGTTATTCAGCGAGGGGCGAGAGTCTAAGCCCCGAGTGACGCACTTTACTAAGTTGAACTTCCATAACAGTGTTGCGTAAAAGCGTAAATAGGAGCGATCGTTCAGTGTACTCCCCACTTTAATACCAAGCCGTCTGTATCGGTCCGTTGCTGTGGGGAACCTAGGACGCTTTGCTTCGCATTTGCTGTGACTGAGAAAAAAACGCGGCGGGGGATCTATTCCACAGACCCGTAGGTCTTACCTCGCAGCTGATTGACTTTCAGAAATCGCAAAAAGGAAAATCTAATGCGTTGCCCAACTGGTGGATTTGTATAATTGGAAAAGTGGAAATGTATTTGAAAAAAATTGAAAAAAGACTACAGTGCAGGTGTGAAGGCATCTAAGAGAACGACCGTGGGGACGTGGTTGAAAGTGACCGTCCTATTCACATGGGAACAGACAGTCCATTCCGTAAGGAGGGTACATGGGGTACTGAATGCTTCACTCTCTTCAGTATCCTTAGCGTCATCTCTTCCAGGTATTTTCCGCAAATGAATATTTTTCAGACCCCCGCCGAATTTATGCCAGCGTAATTCGATTTCGGAATGGAGCGAAAGTTTTGTGCCGCGGGCAATTCAACCATTAGTGTCAGAGAAATGTATGGAAATATGAATGCCTAGGCAGCCAGGTGACCCCATTTCATTGGGCCTTAATAGCTCTCACCTGTGCGGATATCACTCGCGTGCCGGATAAAAAAGAAAAGCAGAAGGATAAAGGTGTGTTACAAAAGGTCGTCAGGAGGGAGCTCGTTTGCCTACTTGCTGGTCGCGACCTGTCTCAAGTTCGATTTTTCTACAGCTTGCTAATCACGTCCGTGATGATGTAGGTCGTATGCCGTCTCTTTCGTTTTCGTGGAATATATTCAGCTGCAATACCTCCGTTGGGGAAAGAATAAAGAAAGAGGAGCCAAAATGTCTACAACTATGGCATCCAACGTCACGGACAGCCCCGAGAACGCAGGCGGTTACTCGCTAGGCGCCGTGATCGTCATCGCTATCATCCTCTATTTCATCGTTATGCTCGCTATCGCGGGAAACGTACTCGTGATCTCGTCGGTACTCATTTTTCGCAAGCTGCGCACGGTAACAAACTATTTCATCGTGTCCCTGGCGATCGCCGACTTAATGGTGGCTCTCTTTGTCATGGACTTCAATGCGACATTCATCGTCCTGGGCTACTGGCCGTTCGGCCTCACGTTTTGCAATATTTACATATCTATCGATATTCTCCTGTGCACAGCGTCTATTCTCAACTTGTGTATTATATCTGTGGATAGATACTGGGCCATCACGTCACCATTTAGTTACTATCAGCGAGTGAACGCAAAAAACGCCATTATCCTTATAGTAGCTGTCTGGGTGGTGTCGTTTCTGATAAGCGTGTTGCCTGTCAATTTGGGTCTGCACAAAGACAAGGAACTGTCAGAGGAGGAATTCGACAATGCATACAATAATCCTACTTTTTGTGTTCTAACGTTAAGTCGATGGTACGCGCTAGGGTCATCAATTATATCTTTTTTCATTCCGACTTTCATTATCGGATACACCTACGCGCGCATTTTCGTCGTGGCGCGTCGACAAGCGCGTCAAATCGCAGCATACAACAATACGGGACAGCGCATTCAGGGCATGGACAAGAAGTCGCAAGGTTCTATGCGCCGTGAACGGAAGGCAACGAAGACGTTAGCCATTATCGTCGGCGTCTTCATCTGCTGTTGGCTTCTGTTCTTTATACTGAACATCATAGAACCGTTCTGCCACTGCATTCCCGTCCCGCTCTTCGACGTGGCTGTGTGGCTGGGCTATATCAACAGCGCTCTCAACCCGATCATCTACGCGCAGAATAAGAGCTTCAGGAATGCCTTCAAGACGATCTTGCTGTGCTACAAGTGCCGAGGAATGTCCATGCGCCAGGCGGACAGCAGCGATGACCAGACAGCCATGAGCAACACCAGCCGCCAGGAGCGGCTGCGTGAGCGACAGGCCAACGGTCTCAACAAGTCCCCGAGGCCGTCCAATTCCGATCACCGCAGCAGCGTGGAGAACTCAGTAGAACATACGCAGAAGCTAGTCAAAGACACCTCGCTGGTCATCATCAACAAGAACGCTAGCGAGGACACACCCTCAGCGGACGTCAAGAAGGATGCCACACCGCCTGTTTCCGTGGCAACCATTACTCATCCTGATTCGAACGGCAATGCACTAACTTCGCCACTTTAGCGAAGCCATTACCGTGGCGTTTCTGAGCGTCCAAGAAAAATCTTGGTACTTTGATTTTTATTCTAAGTTATTTGCAATGGCCTATTTATTTCGGATGTATAGTCATTTCAGATGTATATAAACACTTAGATTGGAAATATTTTTGTACATTTTGTTCAAGAGTGGACGTATGTAAGAACTGCAAACACATAATCATAGGAATCATACGCACTAGAAGTATTGAATCACATTGAAGGTGACGGAAATTCTCGCCAGTATTCATCTTATGCTGACGGGACATGCGAAGTCTATCTGCAATTCATGGTTGTAGATATTCTTCTATTTAGTAGTACCGAGCTGCTGAAGTTACATTTTGTACTGTTTTCTGCAAGTGCCAGGGTGAAATTATTCGAAAAGCAAAACGTCGTCGGTAGTCTTATCAACTGTTCTAGTGTAATTGTCAATCTCATATTGAGACATGCTTGTCCATCCCTTTGCACAAAATATCTGTTCTGACGATACTCTCCAAGGTTTGACTTTAAAACGGGAAATGAAATGAATTATTGTTGATGCTAATGGAATGGAGTTTGTTTTCGTTGACGTTTACACCTTTTCATCTAAATTTTCCTTATATTTCGATTTATACCTTTATTCATTGCCTCTTACTTTTTAGCCGTTTTTATCATTTGACTTTCATCGACTCTGTCAAACCATGTTCATTACTTGATTAATCAATGATTAATATATGTATATTTTGTCTTCTTTTCCCTTTAAGAGGATAAGAGGAGAATGACTTGGGAAAACGTTAAAATCGGTATTATTAATATCATTGATTTAGAAATGTGCAATTAACCTGAAAAGAACGTAAAATGAATTGTCAAAGTTACACGAAACCAAAATTAATGTTACTGATTAATTGTTAATCGGTATAATTGTACTTTTCTCGTTCTGGCATGGGATATGATTTACAGTAAGCTTGATTATAGGAAACGGGACGTAAGCACGTTTGTGATATAGGTCTGACGTGTCCAAACAAGAAAATGAGGGAAGTTGAAAAAAAAATAATGTCTGGGGTAAATGGCATCAATTATGTGAAATCGGTGGCAAATGGTTAATAAATAATGATAAAAAAAAAACAGGTGGAAGGATGTAAACTCGGATATCATGTTTACACAAATCTGGACTACGAGTGAAATAGGTATAGTTTATTCGGAGGTCAAGCGTGTTTGTTTGTTTATTTGTTTGTTTTGAACATTCTTTGACTAAACTCTTCATTTTAAGATGTCTCTGCCTTGTAGCAGTCTCAAAACACTCACAGATTGCTTTGGGTTGAACTTGTGTGAATAATTGCCTGCAAACTGGCAAGTTCCAAAAACTGAACGAAACTCCAATGAGCTCTTACAATATGCATACGTTGTTAGAGAAGTATAGAGTCGTCAGAATATGACAAAAGTGAACATTTTGATCTTCCAAGTGCATTTGGCGGTACTATTTTTTTGAATGTATTTCAATCAGTCTTACGTTTTTATCTGCTACACTTGCTCAACCATTCTGGCTCTTTGTAAAGATTAACAGAAGAAAGAGAACATATTGCCCCCCCCCCCCAAAAAAAAAAAAAAGACACGGCATCAGCTACGAGATCTGGATCTCGGCAAGCTATAGGGCCAAACCATGGTTAGAGGAAACACTGTGAACAGCGACAAAGAGGGAAAATCCTGACATCTTTTATTGACATTCCGGGGAAACATCATCTTCCTTTCTAGTGATTTGTGGTGTACACATGGCTAGACGGTCCGGAAGTTATGTCACACTGCGCCCCATTTAACAAAACACTCAAAGTATACCAACTCGTTTCCCTGTTCCTCTAACGCCTTAAACTAATACTGAATGAGTAAATGATACAATGGGATTGCAGCTGTGCATTGACATTCAGTGTTTTCGGTCTACCTTTTGTTTTATGATTTAAGATGATGACACCAGAGCGCTATGGATTTGACATTGAAGTGTTGGTACTGTGGAATAGTAATGAGAATAATGAGTAAATGTGCAATTTCGTCCATACAAACGGATGTTTGAAACTTTTGATTTGATATATTTATTAGAGATAAAAGAGTTTGGCTTTCTTCAGACACAGAGTGAGATCGCGGGCTCACGATTACGAAAGGAATGTTACATCTTGTCTGTTTCTTGTATGTTTCTCGATAAAATCTGCCCGTCAACGCATTCTGCCATGAGACTGCGAGTGACAATGACTCTTATTTTCGTTCACTTCTTTCAGCACGAAATGTTAAATATGGTGCTGGTTGGGGTGACTGTAAGGTCGAGGCATAGCGCTGACAGTGCCTGCAGCCTGCAGCGAGGCGAAAGATAGATCTATGTCGTTTGAGATACAGGATTTTTACATGGCTGAGGGACATTGCGATCAATTTCCGTCTGTGTTGATTCTGAAGCGAAGTATGGTAATCATGGTAATGATATCCATCGGTGAACACGCTGTTACTGCAGTGTAGCGGGTCTATATTCATTGTTCGTGTTCTAGCTGAAGAGATATAAAAAAAAATTATCATGCAGTGTTCTCTCAAAGAAAAGACAAGTTGAGATGAAAAGGCAATATTTACGTATTATTGCGAATCTATCAGTATGCCTCATGAGTGTGACAAGTGGATAATCCACTGACGATTAAAATTACAATGGTTCTCATATTATTCACACCCTAGTATGAACAATATTGATCTATAACACTCTGGTACTGCTTAGCAACACCCACGCCTGCTTAGCAACTCCCGCGCCTGCTTAACCAAATTTGTGATGAATCCAAACTTGGATGATATTTTACAGAGTGGTATCAACTTCAAGTGACACTTTGGTGAGATATGAAGACGACAGAAGTGAAATAATTCATAGAGATGATATCTAACAATTGTATAACTTTATCTTTTTTTCATTGTTATCACTTTTGTGGGGGGGGGGGGGCAGGATTGCGCATCTCCTGGTTAACCCCCTCCTCTTCTCCACTTAATTTGAATCTTCTGGACTCTGCACCAGTAAGAGAGAGTGGAGAGAAAGTGCTCCGAAAGTCGCTATCTTGGGTTACAGACCTACAAATATGTTTCGGCTCGTGGCGAGCTTGAATGCAATTAGGTAATGATCCTCTCTGGATCGACCCTTTCCATTTCCGATCGAGGTGGATTACCATCTTTCGGCATCGCCGACGAAAAAAAGATCGAAACCCAGCGGTAAGATGGCGGTCTCTTTATTATTTCCTCTCATGTCCCTGATTCTCTCTCTTCATATTCGTGGTTTGCAATATTTTAGGCTTTTTGTTCAATTCCTTCCGTCCATCCGGCGTAATGCCGTCCCACCGAGTCCTCTACGCCAAAGCAGCCGTCTCCTCGCGGCGGCACTCTCTGGCAAAGAGGGGGAGGGGAAAGCACGGATGTAGATCGCTGTATGAGATAACGGAGTGATGCGTAAGTGCGCAAGATGTCATCCTAGTGATAAGTGATAAAGATCCGGAGGGGAGGGAAAGAAACTTTTAAGAGTTGTTCAACTTGTCACATCATGTATCCGTGCAATGCGTCCGTGTCGAACATCTCCTTGTATTCGACAGGGACACTAATTGATAAAGACTATACGTATGGCTTTGCTTTAAAGTGTACTTTCGCTCCATCACCACATCTCGATTTTGGCAGGCAGCTCTTGCATTATGGCTGTGGCCGTGTGAAATATCTGTCATGCTGCCGAGTACAATATCCGCCGGCAGATCTATCAATACATGAAGGATATTGTCGTGTTCAACATATTTGAATGTCACGTACACAAGTATCAATTCATGTTTAGAAGGAAATAGTCTACTCTAGAGTTATAGGCAATGGTGTACTTCTCTTTCTCAATTTGATTGATTGATTTTGATTGATTTATTGATCTACATGAACTCCCAAGACCTCCCAGATCAGACTCGACATAACAATCCCCCCCCCCTAAAAAAGTTCCGAATATACGTTAATGAGCAAATCTTTTCGCCATCAACAGCTGAAAGACGGATAGAGGAGGGAAACAAAGCAAAATTAATTACAAGTACATAGCATCTTAACAATGTAGATGTCTTTGTATTGGTTTGCTGTTTCGTATAGCACGGCGTTTTCGGTCGAAGAGAAAAGTTGCGCTTTATGTACTCATCACCTCCACGTATCGCAGAGAGTAAACAATACGTACCTTTGCTAACGCGTCACTCAACACGAACAACAATGTACCTGCTAATGCCGCGATGGCCCGGTATTGATCTCCCTGGACCGTCGGAGTTGGCCCATTAGTTGCCCCGATATCGCTAATGACCCGCTCATGGTACAGAACAGTTAATGTCATTCGGAAGAATCCTTGCATCTTCTTGCTTGATCGATGCCCATTGTCAAAATTAGCCTGGGATTACTTAGCTTGATATCGATCTGGCCATTATCAAAGCCTTGGACTTCTTCGAAGATATTCCTCATTCAAAGTATCCAATTTGCTTTTCTTGTCCCTTTTGACATTGTCTGTAAGGATTAGTTTGCATCTCCACCGCGTCTACAAACACAAGGTCCCTGTCAAAACTATAGCATCAGTGGTAGAAGTTGGCGGGGAGCCATTTTAGGGTTCGTTTCCCCCCTCAGTTGTTCTCTTTAAGCTGTGCGGTCTTCCTGTATATTTTTAGCCAAATGAGATGTAGTTTCCGATCACACATGATCGCTTTGTATGCTTTCTATGAGCAAAATTGGTGTCGCTTTTCTTTACCACAGCACCATGATTATCATGGGAGAAAGTCGCCGTGATGCAATACTGAGAAACCTAAAAGTCTGTGATGCTAGTGGACTACTATGTTAAATATTTCACTGATTACCACATATTTGCCCTTTCGCACATTTTGAACGCCCCGTACATTAATCGTGTTAATGTGCAGGACACACAGGTTCCTGTAGGGCTTACCTCTTTCTTGTCTACAGACGTTTTTGTTTTAGTTTCTAAAGCCAGCAAAAAAGGGGGCTCAGTTACCTCTATAAGTCTGGATATGACGTAAGACATGTATCATTGTGAGAGGTCACACCATATTGGCTGTAACTTTTTTACATCATGTCCTCTTATGTCTCATGTCTCACACAGAAGAACATAGTAAACTCGACGTGGTGATGTACTGTGTATTCTAATACATCATGATAGTGGGTATTAGTCAAGTGATAATGGGGGGGGGGGGGTAAAGTCACAACACCTCGCGCAATTATGGATATCAATTCCGACACAGCGCCCAGAATATCTCAATCGCACAGCTTTACTTGTGTCTTATTTTGCTAAAAACAGCTGCGAAAAAGCTTCCTTTTTTTTCGGAGGTGGAGGGGTAGGGGGGTATATCTCTGGTCCAGTGCATGGACTGTGAGCAATTTGTCCCGGTGGCACACGAGTTCATGATCTTCGCCACGTAGGCCTTGAATTAGCGTTATCGATGGAAGACACTATGTGACAAAATATTACTCATGTACAGAATAAAGAAGAGACGAAGAATGAACAGTAGAGTATACCTAGGAAAAACAAATGTGCTCCTATGGCAAAGACACATACGTCTATCAATGACACCTGTTGAGACAATGTTATGTTTGTTTGTTTTTTGTTCTGTGCCATCTTACATTTTAGAAGTAATACAAGGGAAGTAGATGGAAGAATAATTGTTCTTTCGGCAGTTGTGTACCGTGTGCTACAGCAGAGCTTCCATTCATTAATTTTGAGTTAGTTTCAGTTGAAATGAGGTTCAAATTCAAGTATAGAGCCTTTTTATCGTGTAGATAATGGAATGAAAGTATGCCAGCTCTCTTATCTTGATAAAGCATTAATCAAAAGTGAATAGTCTTCCACTTACCCATTTGATTGTCATCACAGCTATTCCATTCAATAATCGAGCAGTTTCAATGGCATCTGCCTACCCAACAGGTTCTAATCGATTTGGAACTTGGCAAGGTTTGCGCACTTCCCAGAACCGCCCGGTCTTAACATTCACTTTTTGTGATGAATTGTTCAAAAAATACTACTTGATATCATGCATTTAATGAAATGTAATTAAACATCGCCATAACGAGAAGTATTACAGAAATGCCACGGATGAGTTTGGTGCTGTTTTGTATAGGTTGATGGCGATACGTAAAATCTTGATTTACAAGCGTTGTAGTTTACACATCATGGTTTTGTTTGTTTGATTTCAGAACCAGCGTAGTGATGAAGCCAGCGCTCAGTTCTTGATCATTATATAAGTACTTTGTTTGTATTGTTACGAAAGGAGAGAGAAAATGTAAATGATTAAGCGAGTGATGAACGCACAAAGTGTCTGACATTAAGTACGGCGCATATGTCGGTAAAGCCACCTTAAAAAAGTGCAAGGGAATGTTGAAAACCACCTCTTTTATCTCAAGATGCGATGAAAAAGAATCAGCATTTTGACAACCGAATATTGTATGTAGTATCTGAAATGATTGTAATATAAAGAGTCTCCCGTACTCACACAACGTATCAATTTGATTGTGTCATGTTTGTTTTTTTAGTATCGATCTTAAAAGCACGTCGTTTCTTCTTCGCGAATTTCTTGTAGTCCTGCTGATTTACGAGTTAAGTAAAAGTTAATGAAACCATCAACGACAGAATATGTCAGATTTTGTTGATATAGATTTGTATGAAAAATAAATATTATCGGGTTTTATGCCCCCATTACGTGATACTCACCTCACATTTCAATATTTACGGTGATGTATTTGAATGGCACGGTGCACTGATGCCATATGGCGTCTCCTGCAAGAAGGTCCACTAAATTGTGTACGGAAAGAAATTACGGCTAGCTCCATGCTGTAAGCATGAAAATGTCCTTTGCCAAGAATTTGTTTCGGGCACCCCACTGACAGCTGGGGAGAGTTTTCCGGATCTATCCCGCTCGCGGGAAAATGGAGCAATTGATTCAAGTGGAAGCCCTATGACTTGACCCAGTAC